>NC_090321.1:279049778-279367038 GCF_040869045.1 Eurosta solidaginis
ACAACAGTAGCTACGATGCTCACATGATCAATGAGCTAGATGGAAGAGGGAGTAAGATGTCTTTATTTCGACACGTATAATTCGGTAGCTTTTTTTATAAGATAACAATACGAAAAAACTTGATTACAAATAAAATAAATAAATAAAATTTTTACTATGAAATTTTCATTAAATGAAGTTGTGGCGTGCACAACATGAAATACATGTACCTAACTCAGCAGAACGTATACAGCTTATCTTAGGTATATTACATACGCTTTAATGCAACTCTGTATTATATTAGTTTTACTCTGTATGCTCTCACATACAAATTTACATAAATGTTGAATACCACCTCTCTTGGAATTTCCCTGTTAAATCAGGCCACCACACAACACAAACATACATACATTATACCTAACTGTAATTACATACGTTTTAAAGTTTTTGTTTTTAATAAATAAACTTTATTAATTTCATTTACAGTGTTAAATTTTCTTTTAACCCTACTTTGAATGCTACAGCAATTATCAGCTAACATATGCGCGGTCCAGTGTCTTTGATATCGCTCTTCCATAGTGAGGAGGTCCTGGTGAAAACGCACACCCTGCTCTTTATTGCGAACGCCTAAATTTTCAGGAAAACGGTCCAGATGGCTATGGAGAAAGTGAATCTTGATGCACATGTTTACACCCAGATATTGAAAGTGTAGCAGTTAGGTAACCCAAGCAACATCGTCCCATACATATTTTTTAGTTGCTTTCATATGGCTAGTGAGCTATGGATCACCAATTATTTTTCTAATCTTCCAAAATCCTCGTTTTCACCTTTTCAGAACTCAGTTTTCGAAACGATTTACTTTTGTCTAAAGCCTTCATATGTTATTTCATAAAACCCAATTTGATATACTGAGGAGGTAATTTTACACCGTAGCAGAGCGTAAGCATATGCGCCTTGGCAACCACGCTATTGTTGGCAGACATAATTTCGAAATAGTAAAAGACATTAACACAAACAAAAACATCAGTTCGGAACTTGAAATGAGGTATTTTTCTCTTTGCCCACAAGCATAATTTCTAAACACAACTTTTATATACGAAGCTTGGAATCCAGGGCTTTTTATTAGTTTCAAATGAGGAACCGAATAGGTCCGTCAGACCTCGTTTCACAATTCCGACAGATTCAAACGAAATACCTTGAAAATATACACGCCACAAATAAAACAAAAACTGTTCTCTTTGACCAACTTGGCATAAATAATGCAATGGATTAGAGCAGGTACTACAACTACTATGGTAATATGTCAACTGAAAAGTATTTTTTTGTATGATTTCAAAAACTCGAGCTGCTAGAACAAACTTGAGGCAGATTTGAAATCAGCTAACCCAAAATAGTTAGAAACAAGAAAAAACTCCATGCAACAGAAAAAGTGCTATTTTGTCCACCAGTGTAATAGTAAGCGGGATCATCGTCAATGAAAGTGTTCACTAGATTGGACATTTTTTTATTTATTAATGAATTATCTGTGATAAATGATTTATGGTTTTGAATATATAATAAGAATGAATAATGCACATATTTGCAGCGATTTAATAGAACCGAGTAAGGAAGGCTAAGTTCGGGTCTAACCGAACATTACATACTCAGCTGAGAGCATAGCTGCGTTGGTTTCGTAGGGTTTCGTAGATGGTTTATAAGTGGTTCTTAATTCCATATCTTACACGTTTGGAAAATATCGACCAAATTGTACACCAAGGGTGACGTTGTTTGGAACGATTTTCCTTCATCCTTTGTCATATAAGGGAAAATGACCAGCAAAATTAACTTAGGGAAACCCTGGAATGTGTTTGTATGACATGGGTATCAAATGAAAGGTATTAAAGTGTATTTTAAAAGGGAGTGGGAACTAGTTCTATAGGTGGACGTCTTTTCGAGATATCGCCTTAAAGGTGGACCAGGGGTGACTCTAGCAAGTGTTTGTACGATATGGGTATCAAATGAAAGGTGTTAATTAGTATTTTAAAAGGAAGTGGGCCTTAGTTCTACACGTGGAGGCCTTTTCGAGATATCGCCATAAAGGTGGACCAGGGGTGACTCTAGCAAGTGTTTGTACGATATGGGTATCAAATGAAAGGTGTTAATGAGTATTTTAAAAGGGAGAGGGCCTTAGTTCTATATGTGGGCGCCTTTTCGAGATATCGCCATAAAGGTGGACCAGGGCTGACTCTATAATGTGTCGTTACGATATGTTTGTAAGATATGGATATCCAATGAAAGGTGTTAATGAGTATTTTAAAAGGAGTGGGCCTTAATTCTATAGCTGGACGCCTTTTGGATATATCGCCATAAAGGTGGACCAGGGTGACTCTATAATGTGTTTGTACGGATATGGGTATCAAATTAAAGGTGTTAATGAGGGTTTTAAAAGAGAGTTGTATATGTGAAGGCGTTATCGAGATATCGACCAAAATGGGTGACCCAGAACATCATCTGTCGGGTGCCGTTAATTTATTTATAAATGTAATACCACGAACAGTATTCCTGCCATGATTCCAAGGGCTTTTGATTTCGCCCTGCAGAACTTTTTCATTCTGTTCTAATTAAGATTTTACAAAGTGTTTTCTAAAGTTATATTTTGCGTTCAAAAAACAATCCAATCTCAATGTTTCATCCCTTTTTTCGTATTTGATAAAAATTATGGTATTTTTTTAATTTTTCGAAATTTTCGATATCGAAAAAATGGGCATGGTCATGGTCGTCCTTCGCCCATTTTTAATACAAAGATAGAGTGAGTACAGATAAGTATGTGAACTAAGTTTAGTAAAGGTATATCGATTTTTGCTCAAGTTATCGTGTTAACGGCCGAGCGGAAACACAGACGGTCGACTGTGTATAAAAACTGGTGTGGCTTGAACCGATTTCGCCCATTTTCACAGAAATAAGTTAGCGTCCAAGAATCTAAGCCCCTACCAAATTTCACAAGGAATGGTAAATTTTTGTTCGACTTATGGCATTAAAAATATCCTAGAAGAATTAAATGAAAAAGGGCGGAGCCACGCCCATTTTGAAATTTTCTTTTATTTTTGTATTTTGTTACACCATATCATTACTGGATTTGAATGTTGACATAATTTACTTATATACTGTAAATATATTAAATTTTTTTTTTTTTTTAATTTGACTTACAAATTTTTTTTTTTGAAAAGTGGGTGTGTTCGTTATCCGATTTTGCTCATTTTTATTTGGAACGTATATAGTAATAGCGGTAACTTTCCTGCCAAATTTCATCATGACATCTTCAACGACTGCCAAATTACAGCTTGCCAAATTTTTAAATTACATTCTTTGAAAAGTGGGCGGTGCCACGCCCACTGTCCAAAATTTTACTAGTTTTCTATTTTGCGTCATAAGGTCAACAAACCTACCGAATTTCAGCGCTTTATCCATCTTTGGTAATGAAATATCGCTTTTTTTTGGTTTTTCGAAATTTTCGATATCTGGGAGGAGTGCCCAGGAACTTACATACAGAATTTCATTAAGATACCTCAAAATTTACTCAAGTTATCATTCAATGCAATATTGAACTTTACTAATATGAATGTTATATTATCACTTACGTGGATGGCAGGAACAAAGTTCGTTTGAGGTTATCCAGCAAATACGGGAGCACCCTATCGTTTGGTGGCAATTAGAGTTGTCTGTGTCTCAATTCACAGGAGCAAAATGGCACGGCCGCTGAAATGTGATTACCTTTTTTGATTTCCATGAAATTGATGAAAACTCAGCTGTGTTGGTTTTTCGATTATTATTAGTTTAATAATTAAATTTAACTTTAGTTTTATAATTTAAGTACAAAGATTAAGTAGTTGAAAGTTGTATGTATTTATCCAGCGATTTTTTCTCCCAGATCATTTGATATAAAGAAGTCTATATCTGTCTCGATTCGTTTATGCCGTTACGGAGTACCGTTATGCGAACAAAATTAATATACTCTCAGCTGAGTATAAAAAAAGTGTATATATTTTCTTAAAGTAATATGGAGTCAAAGGGGTTGTGTAGCGCAACCCTTTCAAGGGTTTGCAAGCTTAATTTACGGACCCTCCAATTCAACCTCACCTATCCATAGCGAATCCTGTTTATTTGGCAGGCTATGCTCTGGCGAACACAAGCTCCATACGAAAGGATGGGATTTGAAGACCTAAAGGGTTGAATATGATCATATCAAATCGTTTCCGCCATGATCAAAATAGTGCCTTAAAGGTGCTATTTTCCGGAATGTACCTTATCAATATCCGGCAAAAGACCATCAACATCTACAAACTCCTAAAAGCTTCGGGAAGTTTACTAACTGCAAACTCGTGCGCGAATAACTCTGGAAATCGTGATGTTAAATGTTTGCTGGGAGAGCTACCACAAAAACCAATACATACATCCATATATACATGTGTATTAGGGTGAGTCGATTTGTATTGACGAAAGTTAGCCGATATCGCGCTGTCGATTTTTCGATAGGATTTCGGCTCAGAAAAAAAGTTCCACTACGCATACAAAAAAAAAAATAATTTTCGAGTTTGCGAAATTTCATTTTAAAAATTCTTCTAAATCTCCATAAAAGAATTTTTTTTCAAAAGACTGCATTTACCATCGTTTTTAGCGCATGAATTCACTTGGGACTATGCCAATTGACACGAAAAAAAAAAGTACATACAAAATTATTTGAAGCCTTGAAAATGAAAAACATGTATAAAAAATCGAAAAAATCGATGAAATTTCGCAGGCTCGAAAATTATTTTCTTGGGTACGCGTAGTGGAACTTTTTTTCCTGAGCCCAAATCCTATCGAAAAATCGATGGCGAGATATCGGTTAATAAATCGACCCACCCTAATACATATACACCCGTTTGTTGTTTTTGCAAATACGCAAACTGGTATTTTGATCATTGGGGCTGTTCTCTACCTCTCCAGCAATAACTTTTAAGATTTACCCACTCCAATTTTGGTTTCAACTTCGTTACACCACGCTAATTTGCATATATATATATATGTGTATGTGTATTCATGTATGGATGCGGAGTATTATGTCATTGATATGCCTAAAAGTAGGCAATGCGCTGTTGACAATAAATAATATTCACAAATCGCATGCAATAAAATTGGCAATGAATAATAAAATACTGGCAGAGTGCAGAGTATCAAAGCATAAGTGATGTTTATCTACGAGAGTTGGATAAAATGAAATTTATGTATTTGCACAAAGCTGAAGACAAATATTGCAGAGTTGTCATAATACGTAATAGAAGCGCTATGAAAGGCATGGGAATAGTAATGAAAGGAAATGCTTACTGACATGCTTATCAGCGTGATATGTTTGATTTCCTTAAGTATTTCATCAGGACTTGCAAGTCTTCCTCATCTTCCTTTTTAAAGTCAGCAGAGGGGTCTCCCCTTCATCTACGTCCAAATACCTGTGTCGAAAGAAGTACTTTCTCGGTCAGAGCATTCGCATAACATGGCCTAGTCGTTGCATATTCTTTATACCAGCGTGAAGCTCGTACAGGTCATAATTATGACTCCGGGCTTTAGATAGAACAGAGCCTACTTAAATTCCAATCTGAAGTCATGCGCTCGTCTGACCCTCTTTTGTTAGAAAAATGTGCCACCACTGCTCGGCTGCATGGTCCGGTCGAAAATTGCTCTTAGTGTCGACAAGCCATTAACTGTTTGTGGCGTGACTCTTAATCTCCTTGTTGTTGTTGTTTTAGCAGTGCTTCGCCCCATATAATAGGTGCGATCTCTAACTAATTGCCATCAATATCCTCCAATGGGTCCAATGGACCTGCAGTTCGATAAGAGTGTAGAAGGGCGTTGGGTGCACATTGCAATTGAAAATATGGTTGATGCCATGTGGGGTCACATTATAAGCGGGACATACAGCAGAGGTCCCTCCGCTCAGAAACCTAAAGAAGTCATAGCCGTAAGTCCTATGAAGAAATCTGGTACTTAAAAGCCCGGCCGTTTGAAAAGAGGGACATGAAAACTCCCTCAAAAACATCCATATAAAGGCATCGGACCACCATTCCAGGAATTGAGGAAAGCAACCTCCCCAGGGAGACGCGCGTCAGTCTATCTCAACCTCGATCTGAATACTGTATGTCTTATCCAGAATCGACCCCGACATACTCTGCATGCCCCGCTTGAAATGTGTCCCCCCATGGCACTCTCCATCTTTTCAATTGCAGTGTGGAACCATCGCCTCCAACACAATTATCTCTTTGGTTCCACTCTACTAAAACTGCAAGTTTTCCCGGACTCCCGTTAGAGAACGTTGATGACAATTAGTGAGTGGTCACACCAATGAGATGGGGCGAAGCACTGCCACAACAACAAAAACAAGGTACTTAAATTCATTTAAAGTCTCCACCCACAGTAATAAGCTGAAATGTCAAGTACAATAGATCTAAATAAAGATCGCAGTAAATCGAGACCTAATAATAATAATAATCAGTTTTTTATTGCATTCTAATTTGTTTTATATCGGCTTGTTATCGACGGGATACAGTTGTGTCATCGATTTTCCATTGAAGTTTTACCGGTATTTGTTTTATAACAAAGCGATTAGTCTAAAACTTTCCAGAAACAAATCGATAGCACGCCCATAAAAATTGGTAACACTCCGAAAATGAGTCGATAACTGTTTGTTAAAAATCTATAGTTTTTCGATGGTTAATCGATAACTTCCCGAAAAAAAAAAAACAATTTCTTCCGGATTCAATGTTTAAAAAAAATTTAAAACTTTTGATTGCAAATTGATAAGTTTTCGGTAACAGATCGATGATTTTTGATAACGTAGGTATAATTTTTCTATAAATATTCAGTAATATTTCAATAACATATTGATAACTTTTTTACAACAAACCGATAACCTTTTGCTTACAAAGCGATAACTGTTCGAAAGCAAAACGATATATTTTCGATAACAAATCAATTATTTATGATAAAATATCGCACACTTTTCGATAATAAATCCATAAGAAACCGATAACTTGCTGATAACATAACGCCAACTTCTCGAAAACAGAGCGATAGCTCTTCTATAGCTCGTCACCAACACACAAAAAAATACCCGACAACATATCGATAACAAATTGATAAGACGCCCATAACTAAATCAACAACGAACTAATAACTCATTGACGAAGAATAGTTAACACTTCAATAACAAATGGTAGCACGCTGTTTGGTTTCAGTTCCATCTTCGGGTTTGTCTTCGGTTTGACTTCCTACTCCACTCTTACTCATTTTTCCTCTCCGTTCCATTTCTTTTTTTCCTCACTTTGCTCTTCGTTGCTGTCTGATTACGCTCATATCAACTCTACAACGAAGGTTGATTGTTCCGTCATATCACATACCACTCCCAAAGCCTACGTTCACGCTTAAACTTTACTTACGCTTACATTCCGGATTTCCCCATACGTTTACACATCAAACATTTTGATTGAGTCAACTGATGAACTTCACCGGTACATCCAATACAGGGTTACTTTTATGCAATTCGATTGAACAACGAATTTACTTTTTAATCAATCCAAGACTAAATACTTAAGTGCATATGCACTTAATAAAATTTACTTATTGGGCCATATCCTCGTATTCAGTGAACAGTAATGTTATATTTCATATGCCAACTTAAGTATGTATGTATGATTAAGTAATTTTCACGCCTAATACCACAATCAGCTTATTGACACCATCTGAGGAGATCCTTATAGTTAGAAATGCTTACTTAGTGTTGGGTGATGCCTGCACTTATGTAAATATGAGTATGTGCCTTTATTCTCTTATTAGGAAAAGATTTACAAATGGTTTGAAGTTTTCATAAAACAAGTTTAACGCTTCTCAAGTTATTCAACGTATTTGCTGTAATACTAATTCAGACGACGACTAGTCAATTTTCACATACCTTTTTGACAAGTAAGCAATGTATTTATAAGCGCACAAACCTCAATCGAACGGAATATATTACGTAAGAATATCGGTAGAGCTCACAACTTACAGTGAGATATTCTGTTTTAACTGCGGAACCTCCTTCTCAATTCATTTAAATGAAAACTCAACAAGATGTAAGCAGTAAATTAAATGAGTTGGTGTGAGTGTGTGAATTAATATGTGGCGTTTGTTAAGGACCCTGCTGGCAATCCTATAAGAGTTTACTATAATGGCTGAGGAGAGGGCTTACGAGGAATAGCACCATCTTTGTGTGGATGAGACAGACCTTTGCTTTAGGATAAGTTCCTGTATTTCGAGTATCTTCATAGTGAATTAGGTGCCATAAGAAGACATTCCTGTGGAAATTCTGAGCGCAGTGTTTTAGCAGGCCTGCAGCTTTCTTCGGAATATTTCTTTTAAGCCCGACGATCATACCGCGAACGAATAGCTCGTGAGTGGCTGCCAAATTGTTTTATAAGTAATAAGCAGCGCATCTTTGTCCTTGGCCCAAGTGCTGCTAGCAAGGCTAGCGAGAAAATCGTTGATTTGAAGCAAAGCTCATCTATGGACGGGAACGGCCCATTGCAATTATCGTATAGTAATCGGTGAACAAAAAATAGTGGGCCTCTTGGCTTGGATATGTGGAAATTAAACTGAAGAGGGTATAGGATACCACCCCAAGACAACCCCAGTTTAAATTTTCTTGGGTTATGTACATTTTAATTAGTACTTCGCGGTCCACATTTTGAGACTGGGGAATGGGAGTATAGTTTAAAGCAACATTCATTGATTGACCGTGCCAAAAGCCTTGCCGTTGTTTTTGTTAACGCAAAAACAATCTCGGAAAGTTCAGGGCATTGTTGCGAATTGTATTCTGGTAATATAACTTCCTGTTACTGGCCTGACAACCTAGGAAAGAATTTAATTGACCCCTTTGTTTATGTAAATTATTTTGTCACGTTTTTTTTTTGCCAAGATTTGGCACATAGTGAAAATAAGGTCGACGGTACATTTACCAGGTCGGATCAGCCGATTCACAATGGACTTCAATCATCCCACAATACGCTCGACAGGATCTAATATGCGTTACTATTAATACCTTGAGCTCGATTCGAACCCCCATGTCCTTATAAATATTAATTATAAATTAAAACTGATTTCTGTTAAATTATTTTGCCAAGATAGTTTATCATAACGTCTATCCGTGAATTTCCCCCAAATATAATAAAAACTGAGAAAAGCAGTGAACTTAAGTCAGTTATATTTCTTATAGGGAAACTTCATGCAACACATTCATGCAGTCATTTAAGCGCTTACGGACTTATTTAAGTACCCACAGTGCTTGGCATGATTTTGCTGTAGATTTCCGTTTCCGGTTTTGAGTCGTTTATGTTTCCGTGTCGTTAGCTAAATGCCAACACTCAATTTCAAATAGCAGCCCTTTTCGCGCGTTCATATGTGGCGAATTGAGACAAAATTGTGGGATTGTCGGATTTAAGGATATATGTAATTTAATTTAAATGTGAGGGTGTCTCTTTAAAGTGTGTGAAACATCCATGTATTGGTATTCGTTTTATTTAATATTTGTTGACATATGTGAAAAGTGGTAAATGATTTCACAGTTTATTGTAAATTTTTTCAAGCAAATGCCTTTTAACCCTTACACTACAAAAACATTCTTTATTATCATTTATACGTTATCTTTAAGTATGCATGTGAGTAGGCACGCGTGTGTGGCATGAGGTTGTGCGCGTGGAAATTGGGGTTAATTTTCATTTGTGTATGTTTGAAGTGATTGTGATTGTACGTTACACCCTTTTCTTTAGCTTTGCTTGGTTGGGGCTAAAGCTATTTTTTCTTATGAGGAAGTAATCAGTTTTAAATTACCGCAAACACACGTTGCAGCTTCTTTTTCCCCATATTTGCGTTTTTCGTTATTTATGGTAGAAGCTCTCACCTTGCATATCCTTGTATTTGTGTTTATTTTTTACCTCATATTCGTTTCTATATTTACTTAAGACACTTTCTTCTGTGAGCGCTTTGGTGCGAAGCTTTGCATTACTTTACTTTTGTTTTATGTTACGTTTACTTAAGCCTATTCACTGCTTATTTGTTTACACTTCGCCTGGTTTTTTAACATCTTCATGTCGACATTTATCTTCTTAAGTAAATTTTGTAAAAAATCTTTCATGGTTGAAGAAAATCTTTTTTCAAACAAAGTGCGTTAAGATTATTACTGTCGAGAATTTACTAAGTTGACGAATAATAATTTGTGATTAAAATTTCGCTTCTCTAATTATACCAAGTTGTGCTTAACATAGAGTTTATTATAATTGCCAACAGAAGGGTTCATTTTAGATATATTGAAAAAAAAAAAAAAACTTAATATGCCGTTATCTTTTAAGAGAATACTGAAAGCTAGTTTGAGATGATATATATAAGTAGTGTTGCCAGATGTAGCTTATCACAAAAGGAATACCACATGTCCTAAAAAAAAAAAAACAAGTAAGGACGGGACAGCCGAAGGCTTCATACATTTCATCAATGCGGCTGAACAATAATCTTATCCCTTTCGTAATATCCAATTAATCAGCTGTATAAGATAAGAAATATATAGTGAACAGATATGCATACCTAAACGATTTTTAAGATAAATAAAAAATTAAAAAACAGGTAGGTACTTTGTGTGAGGATGCAAGGTTTCACGTTTTTTGTGGTCTGCATGTAAAAACTATGACCACGAATCACTTATTTCAACAACATATGACGCAAGCGCAAGTATTTGATGAAATTTGATGCTTCTAGCTGTTAAAATTGGGCAGAAATTACGAAAAGTTTCTTATCTGAACAATCGGTTGTGGGGGATATGTACTATATATAGACCGATCTCATTCATTTTTTCAGACAATACACGACAACAACGTAATATACGAAAGCATATGGTGAAGTTTGAAGCTTCAGTCTGATAATTTGAGGAAGATATGAAAAAAATCCTCTTTTTAGAAAAATCGGTTGTATGGGGGATATATTCGATAGTGGTCCGATCCGGCCTGTTCCGAGAAATGTCTAATCGAACACCTAAATATACCCACTCACGAGATATCTCAAAAATTGAGGGACTAGTTTGCATACAAACAGATAGACGGACAGACAGACATGGCTAAATCAACTCAGCTCTTCATTCTGATCATTTCGGTATATTTATTGGTGGGTCTATCAATTTTCCTTTAAGGACTTACAATTTGGAGATTCGTGACAAACTTCATATACCACTTAATTTTCCGGAAATGTGTAAAAATTGTAATGCATTGCAGTTATAGACAAATAACCGGTTAATCGAATTTTGGTTATTTTTATTAAATTGACTAATAAGCCGATAGGGACGTTGTCCTTGGCTTGCCTGAAAAGTTTTAAATGTAGGTCCGTCTTTTCTCCTCGTTAACCCGGAATCGGATTCCTTTCAAAAACGGTTTTTATGTATGCAAAAAAATTTTGGATAAACAGTTTTCGTTTACTCCAAAACATCGATAGTATTTCGCTGAACTTCTAGGACGGCTTCCTAGGTGTGGAGGTAGCCCGCCCACCAAACCGAAGGTTGTGGGTTCAAATCCGGGATAAGTAATATACAAAATTTTGAAAAAAGGTTTTCTAATCTGGATCGCCCCTGTGGAGTGATGTGGCAAACACTCCGGGTTTATTTCTGCCAGAAATAGCTACTGCACTTTGAAGGGAAATTTAAAGGAAGCACGACGCCAATTGGAAGAGAAGCTCGTTTAATCTCCTCGGTGGTAAAGTATTTATTACTTTTATTTTCTAAGACTTCGCGATTCAAATGAAAAATTGCAACCTGTGGGTGATCCAAATCATCACCTTCACCTACATCATTTTCCCCTGATTCTAGTGACCACTTGCTACCCGTTTTTCTAAAATCATCGGTGCACATTACGTGGGAACTTCATTACTAAGGACACTACTACAGTCTATCGATTGGTATTATTAATGAAATGCATAATAACTATACAAAATAATCGATTTTTTTAATCAAATGATTAATTGCTGCTATCACTAGCATAAAAGCTTTATCTATATGCATAGGTTTAATCTAGTCCAGATCTAAATGTTCAAAGAAGCAATGAGGAAAAGGAGAGGACAGCGACGTGCAACAAAATGGCTGACCTACGAGTACGGCGCATTCTGTCTCTTACCATCTATCTCCTCTTTTTCCGTCGTATGTTGAGTAGAACTGTTCCCTTTCCTTTAAGCATGTCCTATGAAGAGGCTAATTGTAGCCGTTTATAACCGAAAGGGATCGATAGGATCAATCCCCTTTGTACCTATACGGGAAATTATGAAGACTTATGTCTTTTCTCATCAAAAAGTGTTAGTTTTCGTAAACGCAATATTAAAACTTGCAAAAAATTGTTAGATAAATCAATGTAAAAAAAAAAAAATTATTAAGTCGCCAACTCATTCCAAGAGATATGGGTCGGCGATAACTCTTAAATAATTCGAATCGATCACCTATAATCTTTTTTATATAACGCACTTCGATGTAGCTTTTTTTATGTTTCTTAAAATGGGCTACATAGATTTCAACCTGACTAATCCCAACTGTACCCAAAATGGTTTAGAGGGGATCAATTATTCCCCAATGTAGACAAAAGAGATCAATCGGAGACCACTCCCTTTAGGGATTAGTCGCACTATTTTTTGCAGAGTTTGCGTCCTAAATGGATCGAGCGATAAAAAATGTGCCCATAATAATTCTGCTTCGTAATTTGGATCCTCCGCGCATATTCTGTGTGACAAAGCTTATCATCACACAACTTTTACCGAATGTCATTGATCGGAGGAGTCAATTTTACCAACTCATGTTTCACCCATGTCCAATTAGACGTAGTCTGCTCCAGAGTTGGCTCATCGATAAATCTTTTTATTTATACTACAAATAATAGTACACAAAATATCGTATATCCTATGGCAAATACACAGCCTTAAAAGAAATTTAAAATTTGTTTTATTTATTTTGCTAGTGCCTAATAAAATGAAATAAGATGAGTTACATATTCAACTATGGTCTAGACGTAAGCGCTATAGATCTAAATAAAGGTCTCAACGCATCGTGGCCTAATGATCTATAAGTGCGTTAAAACAAGAAAGAAACTCCAGATTTTTTTCCTTGAACTCGTAATCTTTAATTTATATGTCCCTTACAACTTTACTAACAAAATCCGTTTAAAAGTTGAATATCTCAAGATTCCACAACATAAGTAGCGTGTCAGAATAGCTAAGGATATGCTCATGAATACATTAAAATATTATTTCATGAAAACAAGGAAGCGAAAAGTCATAAAAAGCTTAAAATAACATAGAATCAGCAACAAGGCATATTTTCCCATATACCTACACACATACATACATACGCATTACCAGTGATATTAAGGTCAAAGTGGAAAAATTAAAAGGGGCACTTTGGTAAGGACTCGAAAAGTAATTCGTTTAAATAAAATGAATGCGTTAGAAAATGCAAAAAAAAAGCATCTTGAAAAGCAGCAAAAACAAAAACAAATATTCGATCATATTATATAAAACAAAATAAAGTAACACATAAATATAACAGCGACGCAAACAACAAACACACATACATACAATTTAAGGCTGTTAATAAATATGTATGTATATGATAATGTGTGAGAGGGTAATAGACTGATGCAAATAAAAATTGGTTTTAAAATTTTTTTTCCGAACAGTGCTCGATCCCTGAGCGAAATACATAGTTGTCTTATAATATTAGTTGTTTGGTATCGTATCTATATCGTATCGACGTATCTATAACTGGGATCGTGCTTTGGTATTGCGAGTTCCGTGAACACACTAGAAAAATCATAACGGTAAACAAAATTCATTCTATAGCAGAGGTGCCCTTCCCATACTCTCGTGCTCAATATGTTTTTGTAAAATTCGTAGGCATTGAAATTCGAGACATTGAGGGTCGCCCCCCGACAGTAAGAAAAATTTAAAGATGCATACCACAATTCGAAGAAGGATCTAAATCAACCCAAACTTTAATTTTTGTTATATTTACATCTTAGTGTAATTCAAATATGGTATTATGTAAAGGTCCACACCGAAACGAGTCATTTTTATGAAATTCCTTCCTACACATATGATATTGTGACGAATATTAGTGATACTCATATCACTAATCTGATACTAAGTAAATAAAGCCACAAAAACAATAAAGCAAGCTGCCACACTTGTATGTACGTAAGCAAATAAATCATTATGTCTACACATATGTCCATACAAGCAGCGGAGAGAAACGCACGAACACATGCAAATATCTCAGATACTCCCAAACTTAGGCATTCATCGGTGGAAGTATCACTCACATATACACGCGCATATAGCTATGCGAGAAGCTATAATCGTGCATCTGTAGTTATAGCTGATGAGTTTATAGCTAGTAAACAAGTAGTAAATTCTAGAAGATAGAAACGCCTAGAAGTATGCGAACGAGAGATCACAGAATATAAAAGTAGTTAAAGCTGAGTAATCTGTAATCAGTTTGATTTAATCACGCTATTGGTTGTGAAGTGTTACTGTGAAGTACTTTCAAGTAGTCTAATAAAGACCAATTTTGCATTATTGAATATTGGAGTTATTTATTCAACAGTTTAGTGATTCGAACGTTAGCAGAGGATCTGAAATAAGCGGAATTTCACTAAATTCGTTACAATATGATAAGCGTTGGTAGTAGTCAACTGTTTGATACAGAACCACCGTTAAAAGAAATGTTCTTAAAAATAAATTTTTGAAGCATTATGATGATATGTGGCAGCAACACTCAGCCGTTTGATTACAAGAACGAATATGCATCAAAAGCAGACCTTCATCCTTATTCGTCCAGAAGAGGTCACCTCTTTTGTCAACGTGCGCCCAGATAATGTACTTATCAAAGTCAAATATTCTCCTCTAATAGGAAACCGAATTTGCGAAAAGCTCCTTATCTGAACAATCGTTTGTATGGGATATATTCTATATATATTACCGATCTAAACGATTTATTCAGACGATAAAATATGCCATATAATTAATCATTCGGTAAAATTTTAAGCTTAAATGTTGCTATTTTAGTGGGTGGGTATTACGATAAGTTTCTGATCTGAACAGTAGGTTGTATGGGGTGTGTACTGTATATACTACCAATCGGTAAAAATTTTCAGACAACAATACGTGCCATATACGAAAGCATCTGGTGATATTTGAAGCTTGTAAGTCCTAAATTGAGGAAGATATGACAAAAATATTTATTTTTTTAAAAAATTGTATGGGGAAGTTATGCTATAGTGGTCCGATACAACTGGCTCCGAAAAATCTGCTTAAGATTCAGGATCCTAACCGCTATGCTAAGAGTATAAATGTTTTATTTGTTCGATGGTTAGGTGGAACACAATTTTCGAGGCATCCAGTAACTATTATATTGTAACGATTTCTGGGGATTTCTGATATTTATGCACCTTCTGCTAACGTTCGAGTCGCTAAACTATTGAATAAATCACTCCAATATTCAGTATTGCGAATTGGTTTTTATTTAGATTACTTTGGGAGTAGTATCACACAATTACACTTCACAACCAATAGCGTGTTTAAAGCAAAACTGATTAGTTATTACTCATCTTGTGCTGCTTTTATACTCTCTGCTGCCTGGTCCGCATATTTCTCCAAAGGTCTAGACGTTTCACCTTCTAGAACTGTTGTATCTCCTGCTTGATTATTTAGTTATATACGTGCGCATTTGTGAGTAAGAACTGCGGCTGATGACTACATGTGTATGTATGAGATATCTCTTCACTTCGAGCTGCTGGTTATGTGTGTACTTCTCGTCGCCTTCCATGTGTGTGTCCAAATGATGATTGATGTGTTCATGTACACAAGTGTGGCTTGGTTTAATCTTTTGAGTTGTGATTATTTACTAACAGCATTAAATAAATAAATGTAAGGCGCGATAACCTCCGAAGAGATCTAAGGCCGAGCTTCTCTTCCAATTTGCGTCGTGCTCCTCTTGATTTTCCCTACAAATTGGCCGGACGGGACCTACATGTTTTATGCCGACCCCGAACGGTATCTGCAAGGCAGATGAGTTTTCTTTTCATGGCAGAAATACACTCGGAGCGCTTTCTAGACAATGCCGAGGGGCGACCCCTCTTTTCTTCTAATTGAAAAGCCTTATTTCTAAAATTTTGATATTGCTTTGCCCGAGGTGTGATCCCAGGGCATATGGTGTAGTAGGCGGAGCACGCTAGCATCACACCACGGTGGCCGCCATTAGTGATGCTAATATTCGCCACAATATGTAACAATACATATCCTATCTTTTACTAGCTTATTTTAATTTCAATGAAAATTTTTTTACAAATATTTACACACACACAATCATACAAATTTTTTTCGGTGGATGTGATTTTCCCATCCATAAGAAATCTTTGGCATCATTGAACTATAGCAAAAAGGCTTTCTAATTACTTAAAATTTAAATTATATTTCATAAATTCTCATAAAGAAGAAATAAGGGTGTCTAATTTCGGGTATAACCGGACATTATTTACTCGACTGAGAGCTGTTAACGTACAGTTCGTTTAGTTTGATATTTTTCACCATTAGGTATTTTTAAAAGTGAACGATTTTGCCCCTTTATAAAGAAAATAAGAATATCAAGTTTTTTCAGACTATTCTCCTTCCAGCTATGGCCCCGAAACGTAAGAGAGTGGCCACACGCCCGTTTTCAACTAGTTTCTACTTTTCCAAGCTATTGTCATAACGGTATTTTGGGAGTAGAATAGCTTTAATATAAAGTTGGTTTTCGTAAAGATATTGCCTGTTCTATTAGCTTAGAATTCTGAAATCTAATCTAAAAATCTTTATATATATGTGACTCGGCCTCTGAAAAGATGGCTTATGACTCAAAAAAAAAAAAAAAAAAAAAACGAAAACTCCTTAGAAACTGCAGAAATGGATTTTTATAAGCTTTTATTTAGTTTCACTTTTGTTGTCTGTAATGGAATCTTGTAAGTTAAATTTGATACGCTTTCCGGTGTCCGATTGAGCTGAAATTTTGCACACATGTATAACTCCGATGACAATGCAATATTACTTTGTTAGAATTCGATAAATTAATCGATAACACAGTTATCGGCAAAGATTTGTATTTACTTTGGCATAACAGCCTAAGTCCCGTACAAACCCGCCGGTACCTATCCGTGGATTGTGATATTTGGACGTGGTGAATCACGCGTGTCACGCGTGGTGAATCTCAACGCTTGCGAAAAGCGGAGACACAACCGTCCGTTGTATTTCTGTGTATAACCAACATAGCTGAATTTTTAAGGCTGTTTAACTCTGTAATCTTTTCTGTAATTTATTTTGCTTTTGGAAAAATTACCTGTTTGAAAAAAACTGGCTGAAAAATATTGGCATAACAGCTTAAGTTAAATCAAGAATGGAAAATCTTGGAAAATTTGATCAGATGTGGCAATTTCGCGCGTCCGATGAACGAAGTATTGACAATCTGCTGATCATCGCTAGGAAATTAGCGACATTCCATCAACTAAGCAGCACTTTAGCAATACTACTGTTATTATTTGGCCGCTCAAACACACACATATTAATTGTGCATTAAACCAAAAATATACAAATACACTATAATAATTTACACGGCCAAAGCCATAATAATTTACACGGGTCATCAATTCTTTCTCTGATTCAAAATCTGAACTACCAGCGCTACCGTCAACAGCTCAGTGTCATCATTGCCAGTAGCGCCAATAACACCAAACTCGTGCCTGACACACAAAAGTCGTTTCACTCAATAGCGCAAGTAAAATGTACTACGCACTCACTACTAAGTAGCGTCAAAAATTCGCTTGGAGTCATTTCGTCAATGAGCTACCATTGAGCTGGTACCGCATTGGCCCTGGCGCCATGCAATTTACATCACTAAAATTACGCGAATGCCCAGGCTCATGACTTTGTTAATCCAGATGGTGAAAACGAACACTCAAAGGAATGCAACCTTGCAAACAACAGCCGTCATTTTCAAAGTGTAAAAATTCTGTGATACAACGAACGCTAACGCGGTTATGCTCTTATCGGTAAGTGTTGCATACTTTTCTGCGCACTTGATTTTGTTTTACAGATTTTTGGCGATGGAATTTTAGCTAAGCCAAAGTTGGAATATTAGCCGTGTTTTTTTATACACGCGTATAGGTTTACGTTTGCGCGTGAAAAAAAACACCTATCCGCGCTTACATAATGCTTAGGAGACCCATCTAGCGGCAGTGGTTAAACAACTAGCTACAGCTACAGCGTGTACCGAAAAGCGGAGACGCGACCTTCTGTTCTATGCCTGTGTATAAAATATAGCTAAATCAGTTGCGATGAATTGTGGACACACATAGAATACATAGAATTAGTGTAGGGGGTGAAACAAAAACACATATTTCAGTTACATCTCCGTATAATGCGTAATGGAATTTATTAGTACACATTTTATGCGCAGCAACTTCAGAGGTGTATTTAAAGTTTGGCGCTTAGCAGTCCATATAAATTATAAGCGTATAGACGTTTACGTGTAAAAAAAATACGGCTATTATTTTAAAACAGATTTAACACACAGAGCAGAGATCTGCAATGAGTAGTTGTAAACTGAACGCCACATAGGCCAAGTCACAACAAAATATGATTTTAAGTTAGTTAACACTGTTTGACACAATTTTATATGTGCTCTCTGTCAAAAGCCGAGTTAGGTCTTTAGCAGGTATTCGAATCGAAGAACTTGACTGTTCAAAGTTGACTTCGAAGAAACGCTGTAATGTTGATGCCTTAAAAGAAATGGATAGAATGAGAAAAGTTACAAATAACTAAGTAAAGTTTACGTAACTAATTTAAACAATATTTTACCCTACTAAAAATTAAAAAAAAAAATTCATGTTTAAATTAAATTTAAGAAAAAGGCTTTTCTAAGAACAAGCTTATATATATTACTTGTTAATAAAACGAACTAAAAAGTAAAAAATAAAATTAAAGAAAGAAAAGCTTTTTTAAAAATAAGCTTTTATTTCTTTGGTTAATAAAATTAACTAAAAAGTAAACAATAAATTGACTCTAAAGAAATATAACACTTTATAAGTTCATTGTAAGCTTAAACGATAATTAGGCTTTTTCGTCTGCGACAAAAAAATTCTATATCGTACATAATTATATATTTTTAACATTAAAACTTTACACCTAAATTATTAAAGCTTACAGTTTATATCACAGTCCTAATTTTTCTAATAAAAGCGTGTTACATTGCGATAGCAAGAAAATGAGATCCTAAATGTTCTTAATTATACCATCAAAATTTAACACGTTTTTTATTAGAACAATTTGGACTGTGATATAAACTGTAAGCTTTAATAATTTAGGTGTAAAGTTTTAATGTTAAAAATATATAATTATGTACGATATAGAATTTTTTTGTCGCAGACGAAAAAGCCTAATTATCGTTTAAGCTTACAATGAACTTATAAAGTGTTATATTTCTTTAGAGTCAATTTATTGTTTACTTTTTAGTTAATTTTATTAACCAAAGAAATAAAAGCTTATTTTTAAAAAAGCTTTTTTTTCTTTAATTTTTTTATCTTTAACAGCTGTTTCTAGCAATTTCTTTTTTGAGTCATAAGCCAGCTTTTCATAGGCCGGTTCACATATTATGAATTGGAAAAAATTTCCAAATTTTATTTTTTTCATTTAGGCCTGTTTTAGAGAAAAAATAACTTTCGTTGTTGTATTGACTCAGTCTAAAGTGCAGTTGTAATTCATAGAATAATAACAAGTACACATTTGGCTGTTTACAAACATAATCGCTGAAAAATTAAGTTTTCAAAATTGCTTTTTAAATTAGCTGCTTATAACGTTATGCGTGGACAATACACCCTTACCATATAGGCGGATATTGGCGGACAAGAAAGCAATAGCAGAAGTATGTATGTATGTTGTTATGAACGCACACCAACAAAAGGAGCCAGGGGCGTAGTCATGCTTCTACCAAAACTCATATTGTGTTGCTAAATTTTTTTGCAAACAGCGACTCTTTTTGCTAAATCTATATTGCAAGAAAAAGCAATCTCACTCATAGCTGGGAAAATGCTTTATATATAAGTTTACTGCATCTCTATGCAGCCCCCAAAAGAACTCTGGGTACGAGAGCCTATGCAGCCCCCATCCATTTTCTTGCCGCCGCGAATTCTTTCTGATCGAATGTGGATATAAGGATGTGATTCAAGGTTTTTTCCCACTTACCTTGTTTTTTTTTTTATAAGGCCTGGAGCTATTTATAAGTGCTTACTTCTACATTTCTGTATTCATCTTTCAGTGATTGCTAGCCCGGTGTGCGAAAACCCTCTTTTAGGAATTGGGCAGTGTGAAACGGAATTACAATAGCTCGAGGTGAAACATTATTGAATGCAAAGCCCTATGAGGTTCAAACCCCTGCGCCCGGGCCTACTCCTCCTCTATACGACCATGGCCAGAGCTATTCAAGCACGGCACGTGTAAGCGTTCAAATCGTGCTATTTGTCTTTATGTATGTGTGAATACCTCGAAGCTGCAACGATTTTGCGGTTGGTCGTTTTTTTTTGTTGTGGCTTGCCGTATTTCTGAAAAAAGTCGCTATTTTAAATGGAATGAAAATCTTCAGGGGTAAATTATTATTTTCCTACCTAAATTCACATTATTTTTCCAAACAAGCACAGGGAAATATATACATATATACATAAGCACCACATCGCTAAAAAGTGGGATTAAGTGGTGAGCTTAGAATATTTAAGTGGGCGCGTAAAACAACAACATATCCACAAGTTTAACAAAGAAAACCGGCGTTTCATAACGAAACAGAAATAGCAAACCGATTGTAATTGAGCTGCTGAAATATGAAATGATAGCAAGATTAAAGAAATTAAGTCGAAACGGAAACGTGACCCATCAAGGATTGTTTCGTACCAACTCACAAGCTAAATTAACTAGAACTAAGAAAAAAATAAAATGAAAATAAAAAAGGAAAATTAAATGATTGAGAAAGCAGTTGTAAAAAGTAAAAAAGGCTTGTATGAATGTTTTAGTTCAGATGGGTGCGATTATTAGATCCCCAATAGAGAATTTTAATCAGACCTCGGGAACGATTTATAGGACCACATTAAATTAATCAGCAATAGGACATTCCAAAGTTGGTACGGTATTTTTACACCTTTTTCTATTTTAGTTCAGAAAGTTGCAACTGAAACTCAGAAATTACAACTGAAGTTCAGAAAATTAAAATTGAAGTTCAAAATTTTCAATAGAACTTCAATTATAATTTTCTGAAATTTAATTGTACTTTTCTGAGCTAGAAATAGAAATTCTGAGCTTCAATTGTAACTTTCTGAACTTGAATTGCAACTTTCTAAACTAAAACTGAAAAAGGTAAAGTAGATTTACCTGATGGCAAAAAAAAAAAAATCTGTGGCTTATCAGAACTTTAAACCGCTCTGGCCAGGGATGCACCTTAACGTTAAGCTAATCATTTATCAAAAAATTTCCTTCCCTTTCCGTTGAAACACTTCGAAATATTATCGATAAAGAAATTATCAAGATAAATTGTATCTCGTTTTTAACCGAAACGAAACGCTTTCGTTAACGTTAAAAACGTTAACAAAAACGTGATACTTTATGTTTGAATTGTGCTGGCAATGCTATAGCCATGGTGTAGCCGTAAGGTGGTAACAGCGAGCGGACATACACACAAACTCTATGTAATTTGTTTGTGTAATTCGTTGGTGGTAATGTCAAAAATACTCTGAGAAATGCTCGTACTGTCAAAATTCATGAGAAAAGTTGCAATCAGCTTGGCTAATGCTTTCACCTTTAATGACTCCGCAATCAAAATGGATAATATAGCATTGCCATACATAAACGATTTGATTTCATTTTGATATGGCAGAAAACGAAACAAAATCATTTCGTTAATTTGACGTTCTTAACGTTAATAAACGAAACGAAATGACTTTGTTTCGTTTATTAACGTTAATTATCGTAAAGAAATGATATCGGTTGGTTGATTAAGCATGCCTGGCTCTGGCTAACACTCCCAGCCGTATGATCAAACCCGACAACCATTTCTCTGACTTTCTCTATCTATCCACCTGCCTCTCCACTGTTTAAATCTTTACTTCCTCTCCCATCTGCACTAGATAACCCTGCTCGGCTCATTCAATTTTCCTTTCATTATTACGTAAATTTTCCCGTTTTACCTCTTACTATTCCGGCTCTTGCTCTTTTTCAATTCTAAGTCTCGCTATTACTCTTAATCGTATGGTAATGTTATTTTTACTCTCTACTATTTTGTCGCAAATCATTATCCATTACCCTTATTCTTACATTTACTCTCCCTCTTCCTCATGTTCTCTTTACTATCACGAGTTCCCTTCAACTTCCCCTACTTTTCTTTCCCATTTCCTCTGTTTGCTCTTCCTTATTCTTTCATGTCACGTTTCCAATGTGGAGATATATCGGGTTTGGCTTCTTTCCGTATTTTACATTACTAAGGTAGTAACAAAGTAGCAAAATAGTACCAACAATTTTCCATCCCTACTGTTTTAAAGTTCATGACTGGATTATGAGAGCCGTAAAATTTTTGTTTTTGTACTACTGACTTCACCTGTCTGGTTTTATTGCGTCATACTCAAAGTGAATTTAACAAAGTGTTAGTATACCGTCATTATGAAGCCAAAAACTAAAATCAAGTTTTATCACCCGCTCAAAAGTTATCCGCGAAAGATAATACCTACTACAGCTATAACACTATTTAGTACCTAAGAAGTACAACGCTGCCAAAAAGCATCCACAAAAAAGGAGGAAGAACAAGCATTTTGAGCAGATGAGCATTGCTGTGAACGAACAGCTGATATCTTACTTTTCAACCTGTACAATGGCGCTGTCAAATCAGTAACAACGAGAACTGAAATGACTGGCGTACTATTCATAAGGTTCGGAATTAAAGGCTACATAACTAAATGTAGCTAAGGGCTCAAACTATGATTTATATTTTAAAGAAATTTATAAAAATGTCCGAAACTGTCCTCAAACTTTCTGAATGATCCAAATAACATTTTTATTATCTTTTTCTCTTCTTCGCCAGCTTTGTTGTGTAGGCAGCTCTACTGGGTATAAAATAAAAAAGAATAAAAACGCTTAAGAAAGGAGTTAAAAATGAGAGGAAAAAACATGCCTAACCTGCACGGCGGAGTGTATAATTGTACAACAAACAATAAGATTTTAAGCAGCGCCCAGTGAACTTCCTCATCGTAGCTAAAGCGTTGCTTTGGCAATGTCTGCTAAAAAACATTAGACTTACGCACTCGAAAAGTAAAATTCTATTGTTCTGCACAAAAAAATTTAAATTGATATGCTTAAATTTTCTATATTTTTATTTAAATAAACAAAGGAATTACAGTTCGCTAATGCAAATAAGGGGAAAAAGTAGCGCGAGCACGTAAAGCGCCAACGTTGTTGTCTAAAAAAAAAAATTATTTTGAGCCATAACGAAATCCTTTTAATGGCGAAGAAAGAAAGGTTTAGATTTTTTTTCATCATCTCTAAATGTTTGCGCATGTTGCTATTGTCCCATTTAGGGGAATTTTCTGTTGTCTATTCTGTAATGGGACATGCAACCCTCAAAATTTGTGTAGTCAAACATATGAAAATCGTCTTATTATGTTGCGAGTTTATTTTTCTGCATTTTCTCCAGACTAATGATTTCCAATGCCCATTCAACACGCATGGGATAATGATTAATTGTGGACGGTAATGAGCTGCGGTTGATGGGAACAAATTCTGCCAAAAATCAAGTAGCTCTTGTCAAGCATGTAATCCGGGTATTGTCTGCGAGCGCGATTTTGACATTTAAGGAATGTTTTATATTTGGTACTAAAAGTAAGCATTAACTTTGAAATAGGACAGAGTTAAATTGAAATTTGTTGCCTCCCGTACAATGAGTTGCCTTAAGTATTTGTGATATTTAGAGTCCAATATCTTTAGAAGTTCATTTATAATGAGAATGGGTGTGACTATTATGCTGGAAGAGCAATCAAAGTTATGCGGTCTATCCCGACCGTTACATACTCACTCGTGCATTCTGGCTACGGTAATAAACCTCCTCGTCACTCCTGCATATTCTGTCCACCTTCTTCGATCATATTAGGCTGGGAAGTTGAGACATTACCAACAGAGCAGGCAAGTCGTCTGAACCCTCAGCGTTCTTTAGATTTTAATCGCTATGTTGCTATTTGTCTTCTTAACCGGTGGGAATGGGGGGGGCATCATTAACACCATTTTCGATTGTAGGCCAAATTTAATCAACTTACCTGGAATTGTCATTATATTTTTTATACTCAGCGTGCTTTGCACACTTTGATTGATGATATAGACATCCATATATCAAAATCATCGGTGTCGAAAAAATACTTGATTGAGCCATGTCTGTCCGTCCGTCCGTCCATCCGTCCGTCCTTCTGTCCATTAACATGATACCTTGAGTAAATATTGAGATATCGTCACCAAATTTGGTACGCGAGCTGATCTGGACCCAGTATAGATTGGTATTGAAAACGAGCGAAATCGGATGACAACCACGCCCACTTTTTATATATAAAAATTTTGGAAAACACAAAAAACCTGATTATTTAGTAAATAATACACCTAGAATGTTGAAATTTGACGGGCGTGGCACCGCCCACTTGTAATAAAAACAATTTTACAAATATTATTAATAATAAATCAAAACTATCGTAACAAAAATCGGCAGAGGGGTTGCCTTTACTATAGGGAATGCTTTGAAGAAAAACTAACGAAATCGGTTAAGGACCACGCCCACTTTTATATAAAAGATTTTTAAAATTGTCGTGGACGAATAAAATAAGCTCTATCATTGCAAAAAAGAGCTTTATATCAATTGTATTTCATTTCCCAATTGGATTTATATCAATAAAAAAGAAAAACTTCAAATTTAAAAAAGGGCGTGGCACCGCCCCTTTTATGACTAAGCAATTTTCTATGTTTCGGGAGCCATAACTCGAAGAAAAATTAACGGATCGTAATAAAATTGGGTACACAGATTTTCCCTATAGCAGGAAATATTCCTAGAAAATAGGACGGGATCGGTTATAGACCACGGCAACTTAGTATTAAAACAAGTAAGGAAGGCTAAATTCGGGTGTAACCGAACATTACATACTCAGCTGAGAGCTTCGGAGACAAAATAAGGGAAAATCACCATTTAGGAAAATGAACCTAGGGTAACCCTGGAATGTGTTTGTATGATATGGGCATTAAATGGAAGGTATTAAAGAGCATTTTAAAAGGAAGTGGGCCATAGTTCTATAGGTGGACGCGATTACGGGATATCGCCATAAGGGTGGACCAGGGGTGACCCAGAACATCATCTTTTGGGTACCGCTAATTCATTTATATATGTAATACCACCAACAGTATTCATGCCAAGATTCCAAGGGCTTTTGATTTCGCCCTGCATAACTTTTTCATTATCTCCTACTTAATATGGTAGGTGTCACACCCATATTACAAAGTTTTTTCTAATATTATATTTTGTGTCAATAAACCAATCCAGTTACCATGTTTCATCCCTTTTTTCATATTTGATATAGAATTATGGCATTTTTTTCATTTTTCGTAATTTTCGATATCGAAAAAGTGGGCGTGGTCATGGTCCGATTTCGTTCATTTTAAATAGCGATCTGAGATGAGTGCCCAGGAACCTACATGCCAAGTTTTATCAAGATATCTCAAAATTTACTCAAGTTATCGTGTTTACGGACGAACGGACGGATGGACGGACGGACGGACGGACATTGCTAAATGAATTTCTTTTTTCGCCCAGATCATTTTGATATATAGAAGTCTATATCTATCTCGATTAGTTTATACCGTTACGGATTGCCGTTATGCGAACCAAGTTAATGTACTCTGTGAGCTCTGCTCAGCTGAGTATAACAAGTTTAAAAGCTATAACTTAGCAAAAAATAGTTTTGAATCAATGATATTTCACTTAGCAAGTTTTATTGTAAGAGGAAAAGGCAGACATTTTTTTTAAACGGGCGGTGCCACGTGTTATGTAGAAAAGTAATTTATCTGAAATGAAATGTGTAATTGAAGCTCACGCTGAGTATATAATGTGCGGTTACACCCGAACTTAGACACCCTTACTTGTTTCTAAATAAGTAAGCTCATTGTCTCTTAAAAGTTTAATTTGGACATGCCATGAATCTTTACGATTTTCGCCGGCTATTTCTCTCGGTTCTTGCGTTACTTCTGCATACGGTCCCAAGCTTTGGTCCAATATTTGGGCCACAACCTGCAACTTAAAAAATAAGGAGCTGGAGAAACGCCTATGGGTTTTGAATTTAAACGCGCTCTGGTCTGGTTAGCCTAACATCATTTCCGCTCAAAACCTTTGCGAAGCTGATAGATGTGTACATCAAGTCCAAGGTGGATGGAAAACTGCTCGCCACAACACAACATGTGTACACCAAAGGTAAGTAGGTAAACACTTCCCTGAATAGGGTGGTTCTAAACAAAGAGAAAGCCCTGCAACATAAGGAGTATGCCTGAGGAGTATTTTTGGACATTGCCGGCGTTTTCAACAATGTCTCTAAATGGGCGATCATAAATGGTCTTAATTACATCGCAGTACATCCAGTCATAGCCCGATGAATGTAAGAGAATGTTGGGGTGTTCATTGGGGTTATCGACCTCTCTCTCCAATTCGGCATTTACAGCGATTGTAAAGTTTTGTTTGGTGGATTGCCACACCTTATATGTAATACTCCTTTGGTTAGGTTAGGTCGAATTCGCCGGTCAATAAAGACCTCACATAGATTGAATGTATCCATAGTATTACCAGAATTTGTTTGACGACCAAACGGAAGAACCCCAATCAAGTACCTGAACATATGTTATAGAATAACTTCGTTCTCTTGGCAAATACTAGCAGTTTTCTAAGACCCAGCTTAACTGCTGGCTCGAGATATGGCAACTCTGCCACCCCTATTAGCTGGAGCCTTGACCTGGCGAGCGCAGGACATGAACAAAGAACGTGCCGAACCGTTTCTTTCTGCAGATCACATTTCCTACACTTGCTGTTACTAATCTAAAATCGTTATTATTATTGAATATATCGGCACTCTGATGGCACACTGCCGGGTATTCATTATGATTGGATACTGCATTCTGGCGTCGCATACCTTTCAATTAGGCTTGGTCAATGATAGCAGACGTTGGAGGTGCGAAACTATCGAGCACGGTTTCTTGTTGTTGTTGTATTAAAAAGGCTTTGGGGAGTGTAATCGATGTTGATGGTCTTTTGCCGAATTTAGATCCGGTACGTTCCGGTAACTAAGCACCATTAAAGTACTAGCCCGACCATCTAATCATTAGTATGACCACATTAAACCTTCTAGGCCATGCCGCCCTCTCCACCCCCTAGTACCTTGAGGAGCTTTGGGTAGCAAGAGCATGTTTTGTACTCGTGCTTTGAGCTTACCAGGCTAAGACTCCAGCTCTTGTGATTAAGAGTCTAGCAAGAAAGCTTATTGTATTTGCCAAGAGGTCGAAGTTATGTTATAACATACGTAGGTTTTTTGATTGGGTTTTTCGTTTTGTTCGTTAAACAATATCCATAAAATATTATCGTGGAATAAGCTCTGCCGGACAGCCATGTTACTGTTCACGAGCGTAAAATACTTCGTATATCTGGGAATCAGCATTAACAGCGAAAACTATCTCAGCTTTGAAATCAAACGAAGAATATCTCTTGCCAACAAGTGCTACTGTGGACTGAGTAGCCAATTAAAAAGTTGATTCATCTCACGACGAAAAAGTTCATTCTCTAAAAGTCGCTCATCATACCTATCCTGATGTATGGCGATGAACCATGGACGGCATCGAGAGAAGATAAGATATCTATCTCTTGGTGTCTTCAAGAGAAATGTTCTTTGGAAGATTTATGATCCTGTCCACGGCATATATCAAAGGAGGTATAATGATGAGCCGAATCAACCCAAGGCTTCCTGGGCTGGGTCATATTATGCGAATGGACGAAGAAGTTCCGACCAAAAAGGTATTTTACTCGACACTGTTGTTTCCAAGCAGAGGAAAGTGGAGACCTCTATTGAGTTTGGAAAATCAGGTGGAGGAAGACTGAATCTCACTTGATGAACGAATAACTGAATACCACATTTAACGAGGTTATTTGACCTTATCAGTAAAGCTTCAGACAAAAATCCTGAAGCTCAAAACATTTTTTGAATTGAAGACAGGTTGTCATAAAAGGAAAGTTTCCTTAGGAAACGTAGCAGTGTGTACTATGCTTTGTCTCAACTTGATGCCCCTAGAGCCATACTTTTTTTACTTCTTGCTGAATATGACAACTTGATCAATGGAACAATGGATCAATGGCAGGCATAAATCGTCAATTGCTAAAGCGTGCAATATCTGGTCTGTGCTGGTAAATCGCATTTACCTAATCGGCCCTTCCTGACTGAAGTGCATTCTTTGCTAGAAAGAGCTGACTGTCCAGATAAAATTTTCTGCTTTTATATCCTCGATTTAGCGAAAATTTTCTTCCACTATTATAATATTGCCCTTTTCAATACAATGACATCACATTATCCCCTTTCCGCTCATTATATTCACCACCACTTGACACTTCCAATTTAAACGCTTAATTTATCAAATACCTTAATGAGTGTACGTGCACTGCATACATCCTTTCAAAATCTTAGAGATGTATATAAATACACACTTACACATATATATTTGTATAATAGCACCTAAAATGCGAGCTTTCATTATTCGTTTTACTAAATTAACATGCTTTTTTTTATTACTAAAATTCTTTTTTTTTAGTTGTAAACCGAACTTTAATTACATTGTTAAATTGACAGCGAAATTGGGTAGCCAGTGAAAAGAGAAATGTGGCTTATGACCGTTGTATGGGCAGAATATTGAAACCTATGATGGGCTTTATTGAGATAGAGTTCACAGATATATTGAAATGATAAAAAAATTAAAAATTGCTAAATTCATTTGCAGATTTGTTTCATTATAATTATAAAATATTGCTTTCAACGGTGTTGTCGATCTACTGCTAGGTAATGGCGGACCAAGAAGAAGATTTCCTGTACAACTTGTTACTTGTAAATTGACGATGTAATCACACCTTTAACGAGTGGACCAGGGTAAATTTGGGTTCAAACATTTATGTTAGGCAAGGTTGAGCTGATCGGTAAATAAAGACCTCATATAGCCTGAAGGTGTTCATATTGTTACCAGAATTTGTTTGACGACCAAACGAAAACTTCCAATTGAATACCAGGGCAAAAGTTATAAAATAACACCGTACCCCTCGCAAATAGTTTTCTTGGAGTAAGCTTAATGCGGCTTGATATCTAGCAACCCTGCCACCCCTCTAAATAGAGGCCTTGATTGACCTCGTGAGTGCGGGAAGCGAACACAGAACGTGCTCAACCGTTTCTCCCCGTTGCCCGCACTTCCTAAATCTCCGAGGCCTATCTTATACGCATGTGATGCCAAAAGGTGGTGGCAAGCTTGTATGCGCATCAGCCTTAAGTCATCTCTAGTTAGATATATGAGCTTCTTTTTAAGTTTAATGTCATAGGATATGTACATTATTACAAAAATTTGCATCTTCGCGCTTCTTTAAATGCCTTTCTTGGTTGGGGGTTCATATGCAGCTCCCGTCTTCTTTTGATTTCTCCCAGGTGTATTGGAACGGCTACCATAGATTGATCGAGGTCTGCATATTCCTTGACAAGTGATCGGCCTTTTCGTGACTTTCTCTCCATTTATTAGAGGGAACCAAGTATTGGTGTATGGTCTGGCCCGAGCAAAGTCTTTCCGATAATTGTTTACATTCCATGAAACTTCTTGGTAAAGTACTTTGGGAGATTATTGCATTAATGGCCACCTAATCGACAATATAAACATATATCGATGCGACTCTGGCGTGCACTTACTCCAGACAATTTAGCTGCTTTCTTCAAGGCTACAATTTCCGCTTGGGAAAGAATAGAGTGATCTTGCTGACCGTACCACCTACTTATTTTTGAATCAGTTAAAAAAATCGAATAACAGAAAGGTCCTTTCCAACTTTTATTGGTGTTGGTCAACGTCATTTTGCAAAGCATTACAAGCCTTGCAGGGTTGGGATATAGCAGATATAGCCAGGGCCTCAGAGAGCCGAGCCGGGCCCGCTAAAAAATAAACTCAATCCAGTAAAAAAAATAGAATAACATACACAAATTTTTCAATTCACATTGTCAGTTTTATTTCATATAAAATAAGATTTACTGGAGCACTTACATAAATGAAATGTTAGATTTCATTGTTTGATTTACTTACATTAACTTTTTCTAAATATGTACATTTTAAGAACTTGAATCAGCCAAGGAAAACCTTCCGTGCTTTTTGGTCTGCGAATATGGAAATTAGCGATTCAAAACTAATGCTGCGAGCAAGGCTGGACTCCAACGTCAATGTTCCAAGACTTGTCAAGCGATTTAGGCTCATAGTAGAACGTAAAAAATTTTTCACGCGAGACAATAGACTAAAAGAATGCTCCCCTTCAGCCACACTGACTGGAAGTGTGCAAAATATTTATTTTATTTCGACTAAGACTATGACCCATAGTATTTCATTGGATGCTTATGATTTTAGTTTAGTGATTTTCAATTTTAAAACAATTTTTTGTAGCAACAAAATATGTATGTATCTATGAAATCTTAGTTAGAGTACTGTCAATACTGCTTTGCTTTGCCGTGCTCCCAAAAACCTTCTAATTGCCCTGCCCGCCTCCCCCCCTCTCCAGCGCCCTGGATATAGCGGCACATATGAAACTTCTTTTAGCGCTGCAAATAGCTAGATTTTGGACATTTAGGCGGCCATAATTAAATTTCTGAAAGCTGCCACGATTACAAAAAAAAAAAAAAGCACTCCCTTAGCTTAAGAATAGACAAAGGAACAATCATTCTACACCTTCCTAGCCATCGCATACCTGGTATTAGCTGTCAAGTAATCGGAATTTAGCTTTTTCTGAAACGTGTTTTATAGTTTTTTTTTAAGCTATGTGAAATCGCATGTCTTAATATGAATATTTTGAGTTTTAAGACAATTGAATTGAGTAATTGCGATGGATTCTGATATTTCAGGTAAATACTAACATTATTAATGGTGTTTGTGATTTTTAAAAGTTATAAATTGATAAAGAACCTATTTTATTTAGGATGTTAAAAAAATTTTTTTTTTTTTTTGTTTTTGGTGTTCAAAACCAGTTTTGTTATGTTTTCTAGTCCGTCCAAGTGAAAATTTGTTTTGAACATGGTACTTGGCACAATAAGCTTGCCAACTGCATTAAATTTAGCTGCAAATGCTTGCAGATAGGTGGTTAGATAGAGGGTTTGATACACCCTTGTTGCTGTACAACAAGAAAAATAGCCTCACTGCGCATGTATTTTTTAGTGTTACACAGTGTAAAATCTATTTTTTTAATTTAAAATTATTATAATTTTTCATTTATTAATCAGTTTTAAGAAGATATATGCAATAATATATTTTTGGCCGCCTAACACTTGAAAATCTACTTATGTGCGCTGTAAAAAGTTGCTTTCGAGTCGACAAAAAGTTTGTGCGTGTCAATTCACTTGTCAGTCTATTTCAATGCAAGCTCAGCGTTGAATAGGCTAATATCTTTGTAATTGTTTCGGTTTGAGGGGGTCGCCTTTCTTGTAGATTGGGCAGAGTACACTTAAATTTCAATCTGGAGGTACACGCTCCTCCGATTATATTTTACATGTGTTGCACAAGCTATATGAACGGTGGACATTGAAAAAGTGGTTTATATTAGGAGTGAATAATAGAAATAGAAATGATTCCAAAAATAGTCCGGAAGTGGTCCTGAAAAATTACACCGAAATGATCTTTTAAATAAAATCAAAGTGTTACTAAAGAAATCCCGTGATGCTCACGAAGCCGTCCCAAAGTAGTCCCGGAATGGTATACCCGAGACTTTACAGACTCATTTAAAGTTGAGTTGCGACAATATCTATAAAGAGTTAAATGAATACATGAAGAAACATCACATGCAATTTTAAACAAAGTTTAGAAACTTTGTTGGTATGAAGCCACGCTCTAATTAAAAAAAATTGTATTGAACTTGTTCAAAACTCATTTATTTAATTGAAAAAAGTTAAAATTATAATTGATGTTGCGAATATTAACATTCGGAATCGAACGAATGCATTGACGTTAAAAGACGGCAGTCCCTAAAGGCTATGGGCAGAGAATACATCGCCAGCACTAAGTTACTTTTAATTTTCAAACTCCTTCAACTTGCAGATATTTTATTGAAATTTTAAATAAATGCAACTTATTCGGAAATGAAGATGATGCAAGAATAAACAAATAAGGAAGGTTAAGTTCGGGTGTAACCGAACATTGCATACTCAGTTGAGAGCTATGGTGACAACATAAGGGAAAATAACCATGTAGAAAATGAACCGAGGGAAACCGTGGAATGTGTTTGTATGACATGTGTATCAAATGAAAGACATTAAAGAGTATTTTATGAGGGAGTGGGCCATGGTTCTATAGGTGGATGCCATTTAGGGATATCACCATAAAGGTGGATCAGGGTTGACTCTAGAATTTGTTTGTACGATATTGGTATCAAATTAAAGGTATTAATGAGAGTTTTAAAAGGGAGTGGTGGTAGTTGTATATGTGAAGGCGTTTTCCAGATATCGACCAAAATGTGGACCAGGATGACCCAGAACATCATCTGTTGGATACCGCTAATTTATTTATATATGTAATACCTGCAAAGATTTCAAAGGTTTTTTATTTCGCCCTGCAGAACATTTTCATTTTCTTCTACTTAATATGGTAGGTGTCACAACCATTTTACAAAGTTTTTTCCAAAGTTATATTTCGCGTCAATAAACCAATCCAATTACCATGTTTCATCCCTTTTTTCGTATTTTGTATATAATTATGGCATTTTCTTCATTTTTCCGAATTTTCGATATCGAAAAAGTGGGCGTGGTTATAGTCGGATCTCGTTCATTTTTCACACCATGATAAAGTGCGTTCAGATAAGTACGTGAACTAAGTTCAGTAAAGATATGTCGATTTTTGCTGTAGTTATCGTGTTAACGGCCATGCGGAAGGACAGACGGACGACCGTGTATAAAAACTGGGCGTGGCTTCAACCGATTTCGCCCATTTTCACAGAAAGTTAACGTCATAAAATCTATGCCCCTCCCAAATTTCAAAAGGATTGGTAAATTTTTGTTCGACTTATGGCATTAAAAGTATCCTAGAGAAATTAAATGAAAAAGGGCGGAGCCACACCCATTTTGAAATTTTCTTTTATTTTTGTATTTTGTTGCACCATATCATTACTGGAGTTGAATGTTGACATAATTTACTTATATACTGTAAAGATATTAAATTTTTTGTTAAAATTTTACATCTGTGAGTTAAGCTGGCTCGAGGTCAGGTGTAATAAAACACTAGAAGTTCTTGTATAACCGATATATTTCGATTACCTTCGGTAATCGTCCTCAGGGTAACTATTAACAATAAAAAACAACATGAAAATTATAATCAAACAATATATCACAAATAACAATAATTTTTCTAATTACATACATTTATTTCACTTTTTCACTGTCTGACGTGGAGTATTATACTGTTTATTTTTTGTCAACAAGTGTCTGTACGACTGTGCAGTATTATCAATATCTGTTTTGTAGTTAATTCGTATGTAACATTTCTAATGTGTACCTCTTCTTCCATTTATCTTCTTTCTCAATAACTGAAGCGTCGTCGAAGTTCGGACTGTGATAACTGCTGGCACAGTGGGCCATGAGAGCTGTTTTATGGTTCTTAGTAGAATAACATTGTTTGTAATCAGATTTGTGTTAAGTTAAAATTTTACTTTAAAAATTTTTTTTTTTAAAAGTGGGCGTGGTCCCTCTCCGATTTTGCTAATTTTTATTAAGTGTACATATAGTAATAGGAGTAACGTTCCTGCCAAATTTCATCATGATATCTTCAACGACTGCCAAATTACAGCTTGCAAAATTTTAAATTACCTTCTTTTAAAAGTGGGCGGTGCCACGCCCATTGTCCAAAATTTTACTAATTTTCAATTCTGCGTCACAAGTTCAACTCACCTACCAAATTTCATCGCTTTATCTGTCTTTGGTAATGAATTATTGCGCTTTTTCGGATTTTCGAAATTTTCGATATCGAAAAAGTGGCGTGGTTATAGTCCGATATCGTTCATTTTAAATAGTGATCTGAGATGAGTGCTCGGGAATCTACATACCAAATTTCATCAAGATACCTCAAAATTTACTCAAGTTATCGTGTTAACGGACGGACGGACGGACGGACGGACGGACATGGCTAAATCAAATTTTTTTTCGATCCTGATGATTTTGATATATGGAGGTCTATATCTATCTCGATTCCTTTATACCTGTACAACCAACCGTTATGCAATCAAACTTAATATACTCTGTGAGCTCTGCTCAACTGAGTATAAAAAGAGGAATTGAAATGTAAAATGGAATGAAGTAAAGTGCAATACAGTCGAGATGAAAGTAAAAAATATATAAAAGCTTCTAGCAATTTTCTACTCTTTCATTTAAGTCAATTTAAATGGCATATTTTTGCTTTAGAGTGGATTCAAGGAAGAAATTGTAATGAAACATTTTTCTTCTTTCTTTTTTTTTTTTAAATTTCTTTTTTAAGTGTCAGCCAATAGCCACTGGCTTTGGTAATTGACATCAGAGTAGTAGTTTTAATGCAGTTATAACAAAGTATTGAACACCAAAAGATACGTTTCTCTCGCTTCTGCCCTCTATAGGTTTCAAGGAGTTTGAATAATAAAATGGCATATACATAAGAATAAAATCATTATATAAAACAATATATACATATATGTGTGTGCATGTAAGAGCTTGTTGGACTCTTTTCAACATCCGTCTCTTGGCCGGGACTTTTATATATGTACATATAACCCACAAAAGTTCACTTTGTTGACCAATTTGAATGCAATTCGTATACCTAAAGAGAGACTTCTTAAGGCAGTCCTCTATGTGCGTAAACAAATTTATTAAGAACTGCAATAACACACATTTATTGATGGATTTAGCCCGAGCTTCTCTTACAATTTGCGCCATGCTCCTTTCAAATTAACGGCAGCTGCAACTCGGAATTCATTGAGAAGGTTTTAATAGCAGACATACATTCGGAGTGTTTGCCAAACCACTGCGGACGCGATGGACGACCCCGCTTTAAAAACTTTTTTCTAACTAAAAACATTTTTTTCTGAATCTTATATGTTGCTTTGCCCAGGACTTGAACGCAGTACCGTCGATGTACCTACGTTAACCTACCACCACACCACATGGCTATCGAAAAACAAAAAATCAGGTCGTCCACGTTTCGATAGTCGGAGGGCAGTATTTAAGATGCTCGCACGATTGGTAAATCCAAATTGAAAATTTATTAAACACATACAAAAAATTGAGTGTAGTGTTAACACCTTTCAAAGTAATATCAATACCAATTTTGCTGCACTTCTAAATGTAGCACAGAAATAGTGCAATGTGAAGAAAATTGGTGTAATTGTGTAGTGGTAGCGTGATCCGCCTTTCACACCAAACGCCCTGGGTGCAGGTCCCGACCGCGGTAACCATTCTGGTATAGTGGTAGCGTGATCCGTCTTCATACTGAACACCCTGGGTTCAAGTCCCGGCCGAAGCATCGTCTAAATTATTTTATTATTATTATTATTATTATTCTTTTTTAGTATAGGGGTTTCAGCCCATTTTGGGCACTAAGAGCACACTATTTTGGCGCTTGTAATCTGAGCTACACATGAAAAGTTTTCCTTAGATGTCAGTACAAATGAACATGAACTAAGGATATGAATCTTTCCTTCTCGTGTCACTTGTAATGGCAGTGACATCTGCTAATTTTCCGACGATAGCGCTAACCGTTTTTAAGGCCGAAACACATTACCCTTCCGCGTGGTTTTGACCCTTATGATGCGTCATTAGCTGACTTTGACCCCCGTGTTCATTGCTATTTTCGCAATCCAGAGACAACGCAACAAAGTAACGCAAAAGGAATTCAAAAACTTACGTTTGGGCATGCTTTATCTGTCCATTTTTTATGATGTCAAATTTTTCAATTTTGTTTGCTGAAATTACTTTTCTGCTTTATTCTCTATTGCGGACCGAACGTTCGTTTCGCCTCCGAAAAGAGTCCTTTGCATGTTTGTATTATGCTAAACGATCATACCAAAAGGCGGAAACAGCTGATTCTTACGAAACGATAACGCAAGAAATTAGAAATATCTATGACGAACTGCCGACAAAATACTCTGAGATGAAAACAAATCTGATTTCCCTCAAATTGCGGTTCCACTCCTCCAGTAAACTCTGAGTCCATCAAGGGAATCTACCAGTAAAACATTAGCATTATAGTCGGCATTGCCACAATAAAACATATTTAATGAATTCAATGATCGAACTCGACCCATCACCATATGAAAAAAGTTGTGTTTAGTAACCTGTCTTCACCTGCTCTGGCATAAGCCATTTCTAATGGTCAAAAAATACACTTCAACGAGTGGTTCTCTATAGCAAGATTACTTTGCCAATGTAGGACCTTGCGTAAAAATGTCCCCTTAAGTTCGCTTGGTAGTGATTTTAGCCAAACCAGACAAATATAAACTTCTATAACGACTGCATACTTCACCAAAAATCACCGAATATAGATTTAAATTTTTCCTATGCAACCAGTGCTGCCGCTCACATTTTTTCTTCGTAACAAAAAACGGACCAAAACGCTTTTGAGAGTACCAAAATAATTGCTTCCCAGTTGTAATCTCAATATATATAAGTTTTGTGTCACGTTGTTTCTCCGCGATGGACTCCTAGGCTACTTAACCGATGTCAATCACATTTGCGCACCGTGTGCGTTCCTGTGAAGTTTTTTTCCCGGGAAGGAACCGATCTTTTCGAACAAATTGTTTTCTTAGTTCGATTTACCTGAAATTGGGCAGATAGGTAGCCATTTGCCTAGATTAGTATTTATGCACTTTTTTCGCGAAATGGAGCAGGCACCGACTGGGACTTTGACTTGGGGTGGGGGACTGGGACTGGGAAAAGGGATGGAGAAGAACAGGAATAACTAGGGAGATGAGGGAAGGAGAAAGATACAGAATTAGACGAAGATAGAGAGTTATGGATAGATGGAGCGGAAAGGAAGTGAGGGAAAAGACGGAGAGGAAGAAAGAAACGCAGAAAAAGAGAAAGGCAGAGGGAAGAGTGAATAAAAAGATAAGGAAAAGGGGGAGAGAGTGGAAGGGAGAGTTAGAGGCAAACACTGCTTAAACATAGGCAGATAGACCAAAGCTAGATAAGAGCAACATCTGCCGAGTCTACTAGTATGACATATAAACTGAGCTTATAGCCTAACAAAGATACTAAGGCAAAGATTATAATTTAGAGAGTTACGAAAAACTCTGTGAGGTATGTAATTGGCTTTTAGGAGGTATCTTCTTTGGTTCATAACAAAAGGATGTATACTAATGTTTAAGCTTTTCGAAAAAAAAAAACAACTTTGATTTGAAAGGATGAAATGGAATTACATTAGGCTTTATTTGTTTCATGTACCATTTATTATGCTGTATTTTCAATTAATCCCTTGCCGTCTTCGTTTCAATATATTTATTCACCAACTTACAGATTTTTCCCACTCGCTGCGAACATCGCCCTCCATTTACTTACAGTACCAACAAATAACAATTATTCCATTAAATGTGGCGAGGCATAAAACGCAAATTCATACTTCAAACAACGACATAAGACAATCAGTGAAATGTCCGGCACGACACCCACGACTCCCGCCAGAGTAAAAAGGGTTTAACCATTAGCCAGCGTGCTAAATAGGTATCTCATTACCTCAACAATGACAATTTTGGTATTCGCTGAAATGGAGAAAATAAAAATAAAATAAAAAACCATAAACAAAGAATTACAAACAGAATGCAGCAAGTAGCAATGAAGTGATTCCAAGGACTTTTTAATAGCGAGCAAAATGCGCGTGAAGTATCGGAAGCAATGGAAAGAAAATAAAGCGTAAAATTGAAAAACTCATAAATTTTCGTAAACGATTACACCACTATTATGTGCAGCCAATGGAAAAATTGCAAGTTGCTACGATATAGCAAATGAAACAAAAAAGAGAGCCTGAAAGTGGACATTGAGCTGTTGGATCGGGAATATATTTTCGTAGCTTCAATGTGACCGAAACAAACTAAGTGACTTGGAGCAACAAGTCCTTATACGCATCTTCCCCAATAAGACGCCCTAACTTATCCTTTTACACGACTTAAGACCGCAACGATGTTTTAGAAGAGAACTGTTACTATATAGGGTGATTCAATTGCACCATAGCAAAAGCAAAAACTATCAATGTAGCGAATCCGACAACGCATGATGACAAGCATACTAAAGGAATGCCTGGATTCCCTTATTATCGAGAGAAGTACTGCCGGTTTGTTTTATGTTCCCGATATGAAAAAAGTTCAGTAAATACGGGAGTTATCATTTTTTCCATTAAAACGAGGACACATTGATTCGTACATTGAAAAGGAGGCTTATCGTTTTTCCATAAGAAGAAGACATTCTGAATCATCATGTAAGGTGAACACATCATGTTATTCAGTAAAGTGGGGATGAGCATGCGTATCCATACTAATATGGCGCTAAATGCCACTATGCGCATGCGTAACGAATTGAAGGACTCTGATCCGATTTTGAAGAGGATGGAATTGAATAGTAAATTCTTGGAAATTTGTGGGACTACTTCGGAACCATTTCGTGAACATTTCGGGATGACTTCAGGAACGCTACGGGACTATTTCATGGATAATTTTGGGGGAGTTTCAGGATCAATTTGGATTGTTTTTTTTTAATGGTTCTTGTGGCAGAGCGCTGCCCTCAAGTGGCCCAATGAAACCGGGCTTATCCTGTTCACGCGATTGATTTTCATATATTTATATATAGTAACTTTTTTTTTGTTTTTGATCTTTGATGGGCAGCGGTTTGTCTAGCGTCCAGATCTGAGAGACTGCTCAGCTACAGAAGAGCTATCATCAGCCAAGCGTAATGCTTAAAAATAATAAAAGCAAGCGTATTAATCATTACGTATTAAGAAAGGTGAGAACAGTCTTTCTTGAGTTTGACTGAGAGTTATAATAAACACCTCAAAGGTTCATTTAGTTCGAAATTCGTTCTACATTGTTTCAGCAGAAGAGGTTTGAAGTGTCTCGAAGTCCAAGAGGGAACGCAAAAGCTCACTTCGTTCAGAAGGAATGGGCTTGAAATTGATCCATTTAAAAGTTTTGTCAGATATATTACACCAAGCATTTCCCTTCGACTAGCATGAGTTGGAAGATTGATAAGCTTTAATCGATTAATATAAGGTGGAATTTTCGAGACTATTTCGGAATAAATTTGGAACAATTTCTGGATCACTTCAAGGTTAATTTCAGTGTCATTTCGAAACTGCTTTGAAACTATTTTAGGACTATTATAAAATCACTTCTGGGCTATTTTCGGAATCATTTCCAGATTATTTCAGAACCATTTTGGTACGATTTTAAGATCTTTTCAGGACTATTTTAGGTACAGTTTCGGGATAGCTTTTGTATAATTTGGAGAATATTTCGAAGCCATTTAAGAGCTGTTACTGAACTTTAGGAATTATTTCTAGATCATTTCATTTCATTTGTGTCAATATCATTCAAATGTCCCGAAACTATCTCGAAATAAAGTTTTCTCCTAATGTTACGTAAGATAACCCGAAGTGAGCCTGTAACATTTCTTAAATCGTATCGAAATGATCCAGAAGATAGTACGAATTGATACCTGAAATCATGACAAAAACACTTACAAGGTATAACCCATGATATAATAATAAAGGTGATATCAACAACATAACCTCACTTTTTCGGTAGCTCTATTTTCCAGTATTTACTTGTATTACAAAAGTATTAAATTTTTATTGCTTAATTTTTCGTACAAAATTCCCAAAAAAATTTGTTTTCTGCAACATTTTTTTTATTTCTTTTGGGGAACACAAAGTTACGTTAATCTTTTTGGCTAAACAATTCTAGTAGCGGCTTATATTGTTATAATATTTCTAAATGTGTAGTAAAATCTACTCCGATCGTAGTAGAACTCAAAGGCAGTTTTGCATGATAGACAACCCTCTAAAATATGCATGCCGTACTTGTCAGAATAAGGGAAAACGTTAACAGGATGAGAACACCTAATATTCATTTCATCATGGTATAACCGTTCTCCCTTCTGGTTGGACATGACTTTTTTTGAAGCTTTTGCGCAATATAATATTTAAAAATCATCTCCAAACAAAAGTAAATCAAAAAAATAAACAAAGAAAAGTTGCAAATATCCAGCCGAAATATTTGTAAGCCAAAAAATTAAATGTCAAAAAAATTGCGATTTATAAAAAATTGTCGGTCTTTTCACGCTGTTCGGCACATTTTTTTGGAATCTAAAATTTTCTTTAAAACTACGAAAAAAATTAAAATAAATGTTCCCTCACCTGACTAAAGCAGGTCTGATTAATGAATTCCGAATTAAGGCCATCTGTTATTAGATTTTATTTGGACCTAATGCATCGGAGACCGGGAGAGTTTTTATACAAGTTATTTTCTTAATGAAAAAACGTGCTTCTTTACCTTGGACTTGAACCCAGTATCTCCGGTGTTTTATGAGGAGCGTGCTACCAGCACACCACGGCGGTAGTTGGCAATAGCCCAACTTATATTTTGACAAAAACTAAACACCTCTCAAAACAAAAGATAGAACACGTTGGGTTATGGGAAACCAACTTATAGTTTGCTCGTAGTTAGCCTCTTTTCCTGCTGGAACTATACACCATTAATGCTAAATTGTATTAAGTGGCGTCCAGTGAACTTTTTGGCGTAAATCTGTGCTAAATGTGAATTCAGAATCTGAAACAGGCTTTAGATCTTAGTATTATATATATGTAGATTTCAAATCAGCTACCAACATTAAAAAAATGTTTCCGCTCTAATGTACGGTCATACATAGTTATTGTTTTTATACCCAGCTGTACTTGTACATAGGATATTATAACTTTGATTGGATAACGGTTGGTTGTACAGGTAAAAAGGAATCGAGATAGATATATACATATACCAAAATCATCAGTATCGAAAAAAAATTTGATTGGGCCATGTCCGTCAGTCCGTCTGTCTGTCCGTCGGTCCGTCCGTTCATCCGTCTGCCCGTTAACACGATAACTTGAGTAAATATTGAGATATATTCACCAAATTTGGTACACGAGCTTGTCTTGACCCAGAATAGATTAGTAATAAAAATGAGCGAAATCGGATGATAACCGCGCCCACTTTTTATATATATATAACATTTTGGAAAACACAAAAAACCTGATTATTTAGTAAAAATACACCTAGAATGTTGAAATTTTGACGTGTGGACTGTTATTGAGACTCTTGACAAAAAATTTTTTTAAATGGGCGTGGCACCGCCCACTTTCGATAAAATCAATATTACACGGCCACCGTGTTGTGATGGTAGCGTGCTACGCCTATCACACCGTATGCCCTGGGTTCACACCCCGGGCAAACAACATCAAAATTTTAGAAATAAGGTTTTTCAATTAGAAGAAAATTTATCTAAGCGGGTTCGTCCCTCGGCAGTGTTTGGCAAGCGCTCCGAGTGTATTTCTGCCATGAAAAGCTCTCAGTGAAAACTCATCTGCCTTGCAGATGCCGTTCGGAGTCGGCATAAAACATGTAGGTCCCGTCCGGCCAATTTGTAGGGAGAAGCACGACGCAAATTGGAAGAGAAGCTCGGCCTTAGATCTCTTCGGAGGTTATCGCGCCTTACATTTATTTATTTATTTATTTATTAATCATAAATCAAAAATCGTTAAACCTCTCGTAACAAAATTCTGCAGAGAGATTATTTTTACTATAAGGAATGCTTTGAAGAAAAATTAACGAAATGGGTTAAGGGCCACACCCACTTTTATATAAAAGATTTTTAAAAGGGTCGTGGACGAATAACATAAGCTATATCTTTGCAAAAAAGAGCTTTATATTAATGGTATTTCATTTCCAAAGTGGATTTATAACAATAAATAGGAAAACCATAAAATAAAAAAAAATTGGGCGCTGCACCGCCCCTTTTATGACTAAGCAAAAAAAAAAAAAAAAATTAACAGTTCTTAATAAAATTGAGTACACAAATTTTCCCTATATCAGGAAATATTTTTGGAAAAAATGGACGAGATCAGTTAAAGACAACGCCCACTTTTATATAAGAGATTTTTAAAAGGGTTGTAGACGAATAAAATAAGCTATATCTTAGCGAAAAAGAGCTTTGTATCAATAGAATTTTACTTTCTAAGTCGAATTATAACATAGAATTTGAAGACACTAAAATTTTTTAAAATGGGTGTTGCTCCGCCCCTTTTTTGTCTAAGCAATTTTCAATGTTTGGGAAGCCATAACTCGAAGAAAAATTTACATATCGTAACAAAATTGGGTACACATATTTTCCTTATAGCAGGAAATATTTCTAGTAAAAATGGATAGGATTGGTGAAGCACCACGCCCACTTTTATATAAATGACTTTAAAAATGGTCGTAGGCAAAAATAATAAGTTAAATCTTAGCGAAAATAGCTTTGTACCAATCGTATTTTTATTGTTCTGTTATGTCTTTATTTTAAAATAAACAGTAGGGAAATCCCCATATCTAAAGGAAAACTGCATTATTACCCGCTCAAGGTCATTGGTGTTATCCTCTGTATCCTTTTTGCTTCTTTTAAACGAAAATTAGTTCAGAATAGAACCATATGTATGTATATGGGGTATTCCAACCCATTTCGACTAATTTTGAACCCGACCCCTTTAGAATTGGCTGAAAGTTTTTCTTCTTTTTTTTTCTAGCTTACGAAAGATGTTTTTCAGAAGTTTCTCAAATTTTTTCATCCAACTCAAAAAAAGATGAATTTAAAAAAAAAACACCGTTTCTGTTTTCAAAATGCTATAACTTTTTCAAAAATTGACCGTTTGGGATCTTTTTTTTTTACATTTGTTTTTAAATGTACTTTTCGGAAAAGATTCAAAAATATTTTTAAAGTTTTTTTTTGTAATTTTTCAGTTTTTCGAGATTTTTCAAATATCGCCATTTTTTTCTCATAAAACTTCATCCCGGAGTGAGCCGAGAATTTTTGTCTTTTTTTTTATATATTTGAAAAAAAAAAATTTTAAATTTTTTTGTATTTTTTCCGAAAAGTACATTTTATATTAAAAAAAAAAAAATGATCCCAAACGGTCAATTTTTGAGAAAGTTATAGCACGGTTATAAAACGGTGTTTTTTTCAAAATATTTAAAACTTATTTTGAGTTGGAAAACGGTGTTTTTTCAAAATGCTATAACTTTTTCAAAAATTAACCGTTTGGGATCAGTTTTTTTTTTGAAAATATTTTTTAATGTACTTTTCGGAAAAAATACAAAAAAAATTTTAAAGTTTTTTTTTCAATTAAATAAAAAAAAAAAAATTCTTGGCCCACTCCGGGATAAGTGGGGATGATTGCAGAAGTGATTGAAGTTTTTTATGAGAAAAAAAAGGGCGAAATTCGAAAAATCTCGAAAAACTGAAAATTACAAAAAAAAAACAAACTTTAAAAATTTTGTTGAATTTTTTCCGAAAAGTACATTTGAAAACAAATTAAAAAAAACAAAAAGATCCCAAGCGGTCAATTTTTGAAAAAGTTATAGCATTTTGAAAACAAAAATGGTGTTTTTTTTAAATTCATAACTTTTTTTGAGGCGGCCACCGTGGCGTGATGGTAGCGTGCTCCGCCTACCACACCGTATGCCCTGGGTTCACACCCCGGGCAAAGCAACATCAAAATTTTAGAAATAAGGTTTTTCAATTAGAAGACAATTTTTCTAAGCGGGGTCGCCCCTCGGCAGTGTTTGGCAAGCGCTCCGGGTGTATTTCTGCTATGAAAAGCTCTCAGTGAAAACTCATCTGCCTTGCAGATGCCGTTCGGAGTCGGCATAAAACATGTAGGTCCCGTCCGTCCGATTTGTAGGGAAAATCAATAGGAGCACGACGCAAATTGGAAGAAAAGCTCGGCCTTAGATCTCTTCGGAGGTTATCGCGCCTTACATTTATTTTTTTTAACTTTTTTTGAGTTGGATAAAAAAATTTGAAAAACTTTTGAAAAACGTCTTTCGTAAGCTAGAAAAAGAGGAAAAACTTTCAGCCAATTCTAAAGGGGTCGGGTTCAAAATTGGTCGAAATGGGATGGAATACCCCATGTGTATTATTGCGCAGCATTGTAAAACTATTAAGCACACGAAACAAACAACAACAGCATTTCAAGTATACAGCTCGATATGTAATGTTCGGTTTCACCCGAACTTAGACTTCCTCGCTTGTTCTTATTGCCCTTAAACAACAGAAAGATCTGATACCGTGCCAACGTTTTTTCGTTTTTCAAGCCCACTTTTCGTATTCCTTTTTTGTATGTAAATATAATTGTAGCCTCCTCCTTCTTGTTAAATCTCCCACTACTTGTTCGCCAGGCATTTAAATACGGATTAAAATGTACACCGAACTTTACGCGCTGAGCTCCTTGTTTACTTAACGCTCTGTCACATTTAATGAGTGGTTTAAAAACGGCCAACGATTTTTATTTGTATTTTCTAACACAATCGAACTTATTTTGGAGCTTGAATGAAACTTTTTCTATCTTACTTTTTCCAAAAAGTTTTACATAAAAGTTCTCTATGTGCATATTCTTTCCTATCGCTAAGTTGTCTTTTCATTTTTTCTTTCAGTCTTAATTTTTATACTCAGTTGAGCAGAGCTCACAGAGTATATTAAGTTTGATTGGATAACGGTTGGTTGTACATATATAAAGGAATCGAGATAGATATAGACTTCCATATATCAAAATAATCAGGATCGAAAAAAAATTTGATTGAGCCATGTCCGTCCGTCCGTCCGTCCGTCCGTCCGTCCGTTAACACGATAACTTGAGTAAATTTTGAGGTATCTTGATGAAATTTGGTATGTAGGTTCCTGAGCACTCATCTCAGATTGCTATTTAAAATGAACGATATCGGACTATAACCACGCCCACTTTTTCGATATCGAAAATTTCGAAAAACCGAAAAAGTGCGATAACTCATTACAAAAGACAGATAAAGCGACGAAACTTGGTAGATGGGTTGACGTTATGACGCAGAATAGAAAATTAGTAAGATTTTGGACAATGGGCGTGGCCCCGCCCACTTTTACAAGAAGGTAATTTAAAAGTTTTGCAAGCTGTAATTTGGCAGTCGTTGAAGATATCATGATGAAATTTGGCAGGAACGTTACTACTATTACTCTATATGTGCTAAATAAAAATTAGCAAAATTGGATTAAGAACACGCCCACTTTTTAAAAAAAAATTTTTTTAAATTCAAATTTTAACAAAAAATTTAATATCTTTACTGTATATAAGTAAATTAAGTCAAAATTCAACTCCAGTAATGATATGATGCAACAAAATACAAAAATAAAAGAAAATTTCAAAATGGGCGTGGCTCCGCCCATTTTCATTTAGTTTGTCTAGAATACTTTTATTGCCATAAGTCGAACAAAAATTTACCAATTCTTCTCAAATTTGGTAGGAGCATAGATTCTATGACGGTTACTGTTCTCTGTGAAAATGGGCGAAATCTGTGGAAGCCACGCCCAGTTTTTATACACAGTCCACCGTCTGTCCTTCCGCTCGGCCATTAACACAATAACTTGAGCAAAATCCGATATATCTTTACTAAACTTAGCCCACGTACTTACCTGAGCTCACTTTTTCTTGGTATAAAAAATGGGCGAAATCTGACCATAACCACGCCCACTTTATCGATATCGAAAATTACGAAAAATGAAAAAAATGCCATAATTCTATACCAAATACGAAAAAAGGGGTGAAACATGGTAACTGGATTGGTTTGTTGACGCAAAATATAACTTTGGAAAAATCTTTGTAAAATGGGTGTGACACCTACCATATTAAGTAGAAGAAAATGAAAAAGTTCTACAAGGCGAAATCAACAGCCCTTGGAATCTTGGCAGGAATACTGTTAGTGGTATTGCATATATAAATAAATTAGCAGTACCCGACAGATGAATTTCTGGATCACCTGGTCCACATTTTGGTGGATATCACGAGAACGCCTTCACATATACATCTAAGGGCCACTCGCTTTTAAAACCCTCATTAATACCTTTAATTTGATATCCATATCGTACAAAAACATACCAGAGTCACCCCTGTCCCACCCTAATGGCGATATCTCGAAAAGGCGTCCACCTATAGAACTAATGCCCCCTCTCTCTTAAAATGCTCAGTAACACCTTTCGTTTGATACCCATATCGTACAAACATTCTAGAGTAACCCCTGGCCCACCCTAATGGCGATATCTCGAAAAGGCGTCCACCTATAGACCTAGTGTCCACTCCCTCTTAAAATGCTCAGTAACACCTTTCGTTTGATACCCATATCGTACAAACATTCTAGAGTCACCCCTGGCCCACCCTAATGGCAATATCTCGAAAAGGCGTCCACCTATAGACCTAATGCCCACTCCCTCTTAAAATGCTCAGTAACAGCTTTCGTTTGATACCCATATCGTACAAACATTCTAGAGTCACACCTGGCCCACCCTAATGGCGATATTTCGAAAAGGCGTCCACCTAGAGAACTAAGGATTACTCCCTTTTAAAATACTCATTACCACCTTTCATTTGATACCCATATCGTACAAACACATTCTAGAGTCACCCTGGCCCACCCTAATGGCGATATCTCGAAAAGGCGTCCAACTATAGACCTAATGTACACTCCCTCTTAAAATGCTCAGTAACACCTTTCGTTTAATACCCATATCGTACAAATATTCTAGAGTCACCCCTGGCCCACCCTAATGGCGATATCTCGAAAAGGCGTCCACCTATAGACCTAATGTACACTCCCTCTTAAAATGCTCAGTAACACCTTTCGTTTGATACCCATATCATACAAACATTCTAGAGTCACCCCTGTCCCACCCTAATGGCGATATCTCGAAAAGGCGTCCACCTATAGACCTAATGCCCACTGCCTCTTAAAATGCTCAGTAACACCTTTCGTTTGATACCCATATCGTACAAACATTCTAGAGTCACACCTGGCCCACCCTAATGGCGATATCACGAAAAGGCGTCCACCTATAGAACTAAGGATTACTCCCTTTTAAAATACTCATTACCACCTTTCATTTGATACCCATATCGTACAAACACATTCTAGAGTCACCCTGGCCCACCCTAATGGCGATATCTCGAAAAGGCGTCCACCTATAGACCTAATGCCCACTCCCTCTTAAAATGCTCAGTAACACCTTTCGTTTGATACCCATACCGTACAAACATTCTAGAGTCACCCTTGGTCCAGCTTTATGGCGATATCTCGAAAAGGCGTCCACCTATAGAACTAAGGATTACTCCCTTTTAAAATACTCCTTACCACCTTTCATTTGATACCCATATCGTACAAACACATTCTAGAGTCACCCCTGGCCCACCCTAATGGCGATATCTCGAAAAGGCGTCCACCTATAGACCTAATGCCCACTCCCTCTTAAAATGCTCAGTAACACCTTTCGTTTGATACCCATATCGTACAAACATTCTAGAGTCACCCCTGGCCCACCCTAATGGCGATATCTCGAAAGGGCGTCCACCTATAGACCTAATGCCCACTCCCTCTTAAAATGCTCAGTAACACCTTTCGTTTGATGCACATATCGTACAAACACATTCTAGAGTCACCCCTGGCCCACCCTTATGACGATATCTCGAAAAGGCGTCCACCTATAGACCTCATGCCCACTCCCTCTTAAAATGCTCAGTAACACCTTTCGTTTGATACCCATACCGTACAAACATTCTAGAGTCACCCCTGGCCCACCCTAATGGCGATATCTCGAAAAGGCGTCCACCTATAGACCTAATGCCCACTCCCTCTTAAAATGCTCAGTAACACCTTTCATTTGATTCCCATATCGTACAAACACATTCTAGAGACACCCCTGGTCCACCTTTATGGCGATATCTCGAAACGGCGTCCACCTATGGAACTAAGGATCACTCCTTTTCAAAATACTCATTAACAGCTTTCATTTGATACCCATATCGTACAAACACATTATAGAATCACCCCTGGTCCACCTTAATGGGGACATCTCGAAAAGGCGTCCACCGATAGACCTAAGGCCCACTCCCTCTTAAAATGCTCAGTAACACCTTTCATTTGATACCCATATCGTACAAACAAATTCTAGAGTCAGCCCTGGTCTACCTTTATGGCGATATCCCTAAATGGCGTTCATCCATAGAACTATGGCCTATTCTTTCTTAAAATACTCTTTAATACCTTTCATTTGATACACATGTTATACAACCACATTCCAGGGTTACCCCAGATTGATTTTCCTTATTTTGTCTCCATAGCTCTCAACTGAGTATGTTATGTTCGGTTACACCCGAACTTAGCCTTCCTTACTTGTTTATTTATTTAATTATGCTGTTTAACGCTTGACATTTCTCCATTTCTGCCCCATTTCCAATGAGTTTTTTTCTTAATCTTCCTATTTAATTTTGATTATTCATGGCGAATTTTGCTTTGATCTTCCAATGTGTTTTTTATTTGCTTAGTGAAGTTTTAAGAGCGGTTCATGAAAAAAAGATAGATATCTGTCATTTATACCAAATACTTATAGCATACATATATATTTATATGAACGTACATACAATAAGTGTAACTTTTATTTGACAAGAAAATTATGGATGCATTTTGTCGCTTATTAGAAGTAAAAAGTTTTAAATTCTTGATAATGAACAAACAATGTACCAAAACATATATGTACATATTTAGCACTGCAGATTATAATTATAAATGAAAAATCATATAAAATATGAATTTGAAAAGTACGTATTTTTTATTTTTACTTTGAAAAACTTTTAATGAGGAGAAGCCAAAATGTATTTAAGTGTTTCTTAATTAAATAGCAAACTTAAACTTCAAGTCTTAAACGCGAGTGCCACATTTAAGGATTAAGTAAGGATCTGATGAATAAGTGTCCGAAGAAATTTCCTTTGTATTTGGAATAAAATTGGCTTTCCTTTCACATCGTGGTATACCCCCACGTCGAGTGATACCCCACGTTTTGCATTTTCAGGTCAAATTAAAATTTTTTCAAGGCAACTGAAACTTTTTAGGTCAAATGAAACTTTTCTCAAATCAAATGAAACTTTTTTCAAATCAAATGAAACTTTGTTCGAGTGAAATGAAGCTTTTGTTTAATAAATTGAAACTTTTCAAATCAAATGAGATTTTTTTCAACTCAAATAAAACGTTTTTCAAATTGAGTGAAACTTTTATCATTTCAAATGAAACTTTTCTAGTTTAAATAAAATTTTTTTCTAGTCAAACGAAACGTTTTTCAAATAGAATGCAACTTTTTTCGGTTCAAATGAAACTTTTTTCTTTTCTATTAAAATATTCTGGTCAGTTAAAACTTTTAAAGTCAAATGAAGCTTTAATCTTGTCAAACGAAACTTTTTTCGTATGAGTTTTAAGCGGGAATTGCCCTTATTGCTTTAAATCTTTGAAAACATTTATTTGAAGCAATTTTTAATTTATAATTTATTTAATAATTTGGGAAAAATTTAAACAACGCGACGTCAGGACGGACAAGGCGACAGCTGTTCCCATTATACATTGTAAATCTCTTCAAGGCCTTTTCTTCCGAGAGTGGGATTTGAACCCGCACTCATACGATGGTTGAAGTGTTACAAACGCATTCAGCCACGTCATGCCTTAGTTGTTGTAAACCTTATCCCAATTGCTTTTTCTGCATATTTTCTTTATTCACAGTCCATATTTCGTATCGCATCATGTGCTAAAGTTATGCGTTTTTTCCTACCAAATGAAACTATAACCGAACCAAATTAAATGTTTATCATATAAAACCAAACTCTTTTTAAATCAAATGAAATTATAATCAAACCAAGAGAAACTTTTTCAAACCAATGAACCTTTTTTAAATCAAATCAAACTTTAATTAAGATAAACGAAACTGTTTTTAAAAAAATTAAACTGTAATCAAATCAGATGAAACTTTCTCAAATCAAATGGAACTTTTTCAAATCAACTGAAACTTTTTCAAATCAAAAGAGGTTTTGATCAAGTCAAACGAATCCTTTTTCAAATCAAATGACCGACAACGCGGAGGAGACGGATAAGGTTCCAAATATATCATATCACCAAAATATCTAGGTATCATTCTCGACAGTAAGTTGTCATAGAAGCCCAACGTGGAGAAGAGAGTGAAGAAGGACTAGACGGTACTTTATGCTTGTAAAATAATGCCGAGGTGTACGTGGGGTCACTCTCTGACTCATTGGTTATTGACAGCGGTTGCAAAGCCTATTCTATATATAAAGAGGCAATGTTTGGTGCACAGCCACAAAAAAAATCATTCCCCCTCCTAGGGGAGGGGGGAGGGGGGTATGCAGGCTATCAATTCCTAGCATTACAGGAGCCCCGAAAGCTGCACTGTATGCCATTCTGCACATTCCAGGCAGCTTGACTGCAGACCTTACGGCCCACAGGGCTCTTAGAGCCACAATAGAGGTGGATGGTTGGTGCCCATATAACGGACGAGGATATACACTTGTACACCGATGGTTCGAAAGTAGTGGAAGGTGCAGGCTCTGCAGTATACTGCGCTGATCCGGAAATAAACAAATCCTTCAAGCTCCGAGATCACTTTAGCGTTTTTATGTGGAAGCAGTAGCAGTAACCATAGCAGTAGAAACACTGGAAGAAACAAGCTTAAACAGCATCCGAGTCAACTTTTATATTGAAAGCGAGCCAGCAATTAGGCAATAGCCTCGCATAGTACCGCATCTAAAAGTATGTTAGAGTATAATTAATCTCTGGAAAGGTTGGGGATAGGGAGGAGCATACATATATAGTGGGTCCCAGGGCACATGGGATGAACTAGCTAAAAAGGCCACATCCCTCGAAGTTTTCTTCGTAGACGTCCCAATAAGATTGAGCGAGATAAAAAAAAAGGCGAGGGTTGTACATAATTCATGTTTCACTTTTAGGAAACCGTCACAATGTCCTTGACGCGGTTTTAATTTTGAATTAAATCGTTCATCGAGTCTAGTGTGCTTCTAGGACACAAGCGCCGGTTACCTTGAAAAGGTTTTCAAGACCCTGGTTAACCGATTTTTCATCATCATTCTTTATATATTTTGCTTGTTATAAACAGATGAGGGTGGCATTGGCATTTACTGGTGCACATGTATGGCCCACACATATGCACATACATGTATGTATGTATGAACGAACATCCGACTGAAAGGTTACTTTGGCTGCTACTTAAATTGCTACGAGTAGTACTTGTATCCCAATGGCTGTTGGTGTAAGGCATTAAAATTCATTTTTTATTACAAGAAAGTCCCTTTGCCCTGTGCGAGCCACACATACGTATGTAGATATGTGTGTATGCATGCTACTTGACCAATTCATATGCTTCTTATATCTAAGACTTTTTTTACGTTTGGCATTTGACTTCTTTATTTGTTATAGCCGCATTTGTTTGTTGATAGACGATAAAGTCAATGCATAGACTTGCTGATGGATGATAAATCATAGCATAAAAGTATAATCGAATTTATATTGATACAAGCGGCTTACGTATTTGGGATGCTGAATAAATGCTTGGCGAACCACTCAACCCACGACTTTCCTGCCCTGTCGTGACACTAACGAACGGTCAGTTGAATTGAAGATGGGTAAAATAAAATTGTATTGAAATCCTTCTTGATAGGACTTTAGTAAGTTTTATATGTATGTTTGTATGGAGAGCCAAATAAAAAACTTATTCTAAGTCGATATAAATAAAATATGGAGATAAGAAAATGTCAGCGCAAATTGCGAACAACGCATGGAAATCAATTGAGCAAACGGTCAAGTGGGATATTTGCTACGCTTGCAATAGGAAGAGGGAAGAGAGTTGAGCTGAGAGCTTACTTAGCATACGAAAGTAGCCAATTGTCGACACACACGTACATATGAGAATATTTTCTAGTGATGCACGCAAATGTAAAATTTGACACGCTGAAACGGTTACTTTAAGGAACTGATAAAATTTTGTTTCGTGAAAAGTATAGTTTGGAATAGGGAGTAGAATATCCTAAGTGTATTAGTCAAAATTAGGTCGCCAAGATACAGTGTCTTGAAAAATAGATATTTACTCATATGTATATACATATGTACATATCGATCTTTTTTTTATTATTTTAATCGTAATCGTAATTATAAATATACTTATTAGGTGATTTCAGTTGCATTTCTTCTGTGGTTTTCAATGAACATTAATTGTGCTCGAAAAAAATTGTTTTTTTATCGAAAAACTTCAAATATTTTTTCATATCGAAAAAGCAGTTTTTAGCTGAAAATTGAGCAAATTTCTCTACATTTTCAATGAAACATGGGGCTTTTCGAAAATCCGCAAAAGTTGGTGAAAATATTGTCATTGTATGGTACCTCACTTGTGCGAATGGAGTGAGCGAAATATGAACAGATTGCTATAATACAGGGTGTCGAAAATTGGCCTTTTGTTCCTAGTAATTTAGCAATTTTCTTCAATAAATATTTAATTTTTAAAATATTTATAATTTGTTAAATTTTTGTTCAACTTGTCAAAAATATAAAAATTACCTTGCAAAAATGTTTGTGAGAGAGTAAATTTAAGCAGCACTTGCATAATCGAAATTGGTTCGCACTACAAAAATTTTAAAAACAAAAAATATAAATAAAAAGATTTAAATAAACCTTTATCTATATTAAAAAAAAATCCTAAAAAATGCGATTGATTTTGCGCCATAGACACGCTTCCCTTAATCGAGATATGAAATATTTTCAAAAACTAAGATTCGGTATAGGGAAAATTTTCTTAGAAAGGAGAAAATTGTAAACATAAAATTAAAAAATTTGATTGTGTAACATTCACTGCAGTGGATTTCTAGTTGAGTTCCGGAACTTTACATTCGAGTACTTTTATTCACTTAGCCAACTCGTACATGTAAATATTGTGCGAAATATTCAATCAAGTATTATTGAATGAAAAAAATGAAGAAAAATGTTTCCTCAAATTAATGAAAAGTTGTATACAACAACAAGAAAGTCTTACTCATTACATTGAAACTTTCCTCAAGTTTAAGAAAATATGTTCCTCATTTTAGGTGAGTTTTTCTCTGAGTGTACGCAATAGAGCCAGCTCAATTTTTTTTAGTGTTGCTGTACAAGGAGCCCATGTATTCATGTAACAAAAATATTATAAAAAAATTGAAGCATACTCATTTTGCAAAAAATTGCAAGATTAGAAAAAGTTGAAAAATATTTACACAAAATTTTATAAAATTTTTTTCTAAATATTTATTTTACAAGTTCGGGAAAAGTACAATAAAAGGTATCTTAACTATTTTTGTACGTTGAACGCGAAGTACCCAGGATCAAGTGGCTGGAGAAGGTAACATCGATCGCTACACGCTAAGAAGTTTGAGCTTAAATCTCACATTTTATTGTACTACATATGTATGCAGATATGTATGTACAACTACATATGAATGTGTATACCAAAGCAAATTTAATTTAAAAATCAGATTATGCCTGTTTTCGTAAAATTAAGTCCAGCGAACTCGGTTTCAATTTTAAATTAGAGAAGCTCTTACTTACAGTTATAAAAAACATGATAGTCAGTTCTTTGGCATTTTGAATTGTTGGTTATGAATAAAATTGTTCCTAATAATCAGAGCTGCTAAACCCCTATACACTTGTAGCACTTTTGTTTTTGTTTTACCCTGAATCATAGGCACAGATTCAAATTCACACTTTGAATATACAAAAAAAAAAAAAAATGTTCATAGAACTCCCATATGCCCTCACATATAATTTCGAATCATATGCCAAGAAAAAGCACTCCCGTATGAAGCTCAGGCACTTGTGTATGATAAAAAAATTTATACTAACAATTTGACAACTAAAAATTATTCAAAAACATTATAGCACTGAAAAAAATTTGTACTCAAAATTTATTCATAAATAAAATTAAAATAGATAATTGACCGCGGAGCTCAAATATATGGGGCATATGGCCAAATAATGTAAGCAAAACTGTATCAAACAAGAGGAGCCTATTCTAACATCATTATTCCCTCTAGGGAAGTCAGTAACTAGTGATACAAAATTCTGGTTCAGAACTAGACCTAGAGTGCCAAATAAGTATTAGTTTGTTAATAGCTAGATTTCCACTTATAAAACCGATAAAAAAACTGCTACCAGCTTTAACGAGCTGCGGCTACATATGAGTATGCCTCTTTCTCAACACAATTCGCCAGTACGTAACTATCAAAAAAGTACCAAAAAGAATTTTGCATATAGTTAGGAACTAGTGCAAAGTTAAAGCAGCGGGGATAATTTCCACCGCCTAGGACATCGCCATGTTAAATTCGCCAATTGAAAACATGTAAAAGAGATAGATGGCGAACTATTAGTGGTTCAGAATGCAGTAGAAATGCACTTATTTTGAACCAGAGATTCTCCTTACGGGGTAGTTTCTGTGACTTTTTATTTCAATTCGGTATATTATTTTTCTTGGTTATGAGACATTTTCTAACTGGAAGTGGGAGGAACCGTAAAGTAACCATGCCTATCATTTACTTGTTAAACATTTTATTATATTCAAATGGTATTTCAGCACCTCAGTAATCTCTGTTGTTAATATATGTATGTAAATTTGAACACAAATTTAAAACAAACCACGCGGAGCTCTCTAATTAAGCATTTCATAAGTTTTAAAATTCAATTTCCAATGCAACATCTCTACATTCACTTTTAGTATGGTTATTGAAACCCTAATTCCGACGATATATGTATATAGAATATGTTCCCCCAAAATTTGAGGCTAGAGGTCAATGTAATTTTTCGCTACTTTCAGAATTAAATTTGTTGGCTCTTGTAAGTATGTTGGTGATATAACTACTGACGTAATGTTTTAAGCAAATATTTTGCAACTTGAAACCAAATATTCAACTTTTTCCGACCTCTAACAATTAAAATTTTTTAAATATATTTTTTTAAATACAAAAAAAGTTTCAGTGCACATACAATTTTGTACATGTATTGTGATTCGCACTTTCATATAAAAAATTTTGAGCAGCACTGCTAATAATATTATGTTGAAGTGTAAAAAAGAATTAAAGTAGTCCTTTACCTTAAAATTTAAGGGTAATTATTTCGTTTGACACTTGGCTCAACTCGCCGTGCATAAAACAAAATTTTTATCATTTAACTGACGGAAACTTGTTTGCAACGTATGAAAAAAAAGATGTTGTGTTCTGAAAGCGCCAAATTTCACGCAAAAAAACTTTGAAAAAAGGTTCTCTCTTCCTTTCTCATCTCTCGCTTGCTCTTAGTCTTAAAATACACCACAAATTTAGGGATTTTAAAACCTTCTGTAATATCTTCAAGGTTACCGGGCGATGAAATTGAATCTGGATGCTTTGGAATAGCATAAATATACGCTGTACCGTGATATATACCCTTCCAAGACAGAAACCCGTTTAAACGAGTCCGGTTGGAACCGGTCTCTACAGAAATTCTCATCGCTAATAGCAGTATTCCCACTGCGAGTAGAAAGCCCTGCTCTGTGTGTGTGTGTGTGTGTTCACATGCATGTGCGGCTTTATTGTTGAAGATGTTATGGTCAATTGATGTTGTAGAAAGATAATAACTAATACAAATTTAGCATTTATTTGCTGTTATACATTTTTTAATGCGATACATTTATAGTGAAGATTTACGTAAGTTTATAAAGTGGCGTACACATGGGGCATAAGTCGATTTTAATGGCTCATATTTATTTTAATATTTACACAAATAAATAAAAGATCAAATATTTAATGAGCAACATATCGCCATACACAATTCTCTGCCACTGCCTGTGCCTCTGTCTTTATCTCCATCGCATTTCCTATTTTCCTCTGGTTTCATCGAGCTTTCTTAACCAATATCACTTACAACGAGCAAATTAAGAATATAAAATTATCATCCTCACTTTCTCGTGACGTATTTATTTCTTCAGCTGACGAGGCTCTGGCGCCCTCTAATTCGTCATGTAACTAGGTGTCAAAGACGTACCGGATATCCGGAAAGGATCACCAACATCGAAAAAACTCTCTAAAATCTTCGGGTAGTGTCCTTACCGCCACAACAACAACATCAGCGAAGGGTATTAAAATCGTTATCCACCTGGTCATTTCAGTTAAGGGGAGGCTCACTAACATCAATAGTTTATTGGCCATACTGTATAAAAACCTTTGTTGGCTACTTGGGTATAGATAAGAAGTATTCGGAATAATAAATAAACTAGTATGTAACCCCCGATAATCGGATAACAACGAAACGTCTTGCCTTTCTTCGCTTTGAAGCTACCAAAGCGTTTATGTGAATCGGCCAATTTAAAATGAAAATGTAAATATGTATTTATGAAAGTACATATGATTTTGTGCTAATTAGAATTTGACTCTACAAAAACAATGCAGGGGTAAATAAGCAAACTTTAAACGCTAATATTTTTTTCATAACAAATTAAAATTTTTATAATTTTGTGCAAACATGCTCTTGAAAAGCTTTCATTTGATATATGTGACCCGGTCTATGAAAAGGTGGCTTATGACTCAAAAAAGAAATTGCGAGAAACAGCTGTCAAAGCTAAACAATGCATTTCTTCAGTTTCTTAGCAGTTTTCTTTTTTTTTTTTGAGTCATAAGCCACCTTTTCATAGGCTGGGTCACATATATTTCATTTATGTACGTATTGTGGTTTAGCCTAGCTAAGCGCCGTGTTTTAGAATAATACTATAGATAAATGTAAGGCGCGATAAACTACCAAGAGATGCGCCGAAGAGGGCGAGCTTCTCTTCCAATTTGCGTCGTGCCCCTTTTAGTTTTTCCTACAAATTGGCGGGACGTGACCTACATATTTATGCCGACTCCGAAAGGTATCTGCAAGACAGATGACTTTTAACTGAGAAGCTTTTCATGACGGAAATACACTCGGAGTGCATGCCAAACACTGCCGAGGGGCTAACCCGCTTATAAAAATTTACTTCTACTTGAAAAATCTTGTTTCTAAAATTTGTTTATGTTGCTGTGCCCGGAGATCGTCGATGTGGTAGGCGGAGAACGCTACCATCACACCACGGCGGCCGCTAACAATAAAGTACTTAAGTATAAAATTGGCTTCAATAACACTAAACAACAGCAATTTTGCCACAAAGTTACCTTGGTGTTTTTCTGAAAGGTGACATCGCACAGATAAATTTTTCTGATCAAACTCTTAGTCCAGCTCCGGTCACAAGTTGTCTTTCGGGCATAAGTACAGAGTCCTGAAGTGTTTTGGATCCTAAGGAATATTGGTCCCTACAAAATTGGAATCATTTGTCCCGAAGGCATTTTTCCGAAGAAAGTAGTGGCTACGTGTTGATGCAACATGTTGCTAAAGATTTACTCGAAACTTTCAGCTTTGGGGTGGGAAAACTATATAGAAGGGCTAACAGTGGAGAATTGAATTGTTGTATAAAATGGTAAGCTTTTTATAGGGATAAATATTTTTTTAGGATACCAAAGTTGTTACTATTTCAGATTTGCTGCAACTTGTCCTTTTAAGAACCCTCAGTCTTTAAGGTTAAATAAAAAAATAACTGCGGGACTAAAAGTATGTTCAGTGAAAATTATCGATACAAAGTGCGTTTTCTGAAAAATATTACGGTTACTTTGTTATAAAATCAAGTTTTAAGTTTGTTGGGCTTTTTAATCATCAATATTCATAAAAAAACATAGCATATTCTGTCATAGCTGAAAAAAGGCTTGCCCTCACTGAAAAACTGCATCGGTGTAATTCAGGATCTAAGATCCAAACCCAGAAGAATTAAAAATGGGGTGCCACAGAGTGGTTTTCGTTTGATTTCTATATATTCCATAGCCACCAGAATAATCTCTCCAGTTTCTTTCCCTCGCGAAACCTGACATTATCACCTACCAAAAAATCGAAGGCGGCCACTGTGGTGTGATGGTAGCTTGCTCCGCCTACCACACCGTATGCCCTGGGTTCGCACCCCGAGCAAAGCAACATCAAAATTTTAGAAAGAAGGTTTTTAAATTTGAAGAAAATTTTTCTAAGCGGGGTTGCCCCTCGGCAGTGTTTGGCAAGCGCTCCGGGTGTATTTCTGCCATGAAAAGCTCTCAGTGAAAACTCATCTGCCTTGCAGATGCCGTTCGGAGTCGGAATAAAACATGTAGGTCCCGTCCGGCCAATTTGTAGGGAAAATCAAGAGGAGCACGACGCAAATTGGAAGAGAAGCTCGGCCTTAGATCTCTTCGGAGGTTATCGCGCCTTACATTTATTTATTTTTTTAAATAATCGGCGACCTTATTTACAACATACACAAAATCAATTTCGATCATATTCGACTGTCTTCATTCATAAACTGGCGCTTAACCGACAAAACGATTTTGGTCGCTTCATAACAAGTCCCGTTTGTCATCCTTGTTTCGCGGTAACTGACGCCACTCGGCTGCACCAAGGGAGGTCGAGTCTTCCTCCACCTTCCTCTGCTTCCAAACTGCGGCGTCGACTAAGAGCATCTTCGTCCATTTGCATAACATGACCTAACCAGTGGCTAGTATAAAAAAAAATTATACTAGCTGCAGGACTTAACCGCACTGGAACAATATACTATAAAAGCGTGCAATTACTGGCATATGCTGATGACATTGATATAATCGGCCTAAACACCCGCGCTGTTAGTTCTGCTTACCCCAAACTGGAAAAAGAAGCGGTAAAGATGGGTTTGATGGTGAATGAGAACAAAACGAAGTACCTGCTGTCATCGAGCAAAGAGTCAGCGCATATGCGCCTTGGCAACCACGCTACTGTTGGCAGCCATAATTTCGAAATAGTAAAAGACTTCGTTTATTTCGGAACCAGCATCAACACGAGCAACAACATCATCACTGAAATCCAGCTAAGAATCAGTCTTGCCAATAAATGCTACTTTGGACTAGGTAGGCAATTGAAAAGTAAAGTCCTCTCTCGGCGAACGAAAATCATACTCTACAAGTCACTTATCGTACCCGTCCTGCTATATGGAGCAGACGCATGGACCATGACAACAGCAGATGAAGCGGCTTTGGGAGTGTTCGAGAGAAAAGTTCTTCGAAAGATTTGTGGACCTCTACGCGTTGGCGATGGCGAGTACCGAAGAAGATTTAATGATGAGCTGTACGAGCTATACGCAGACATCAACATAGTCCAGCGAATTAAAATGCAGCGGCTGCGCTGGCTAGGTCATGTTATGCGAATGAAAGATGATGCTCCGGCCAAGAAAGTGTTTCTATCGGAACCCGCCTATCGAAGCAGAGGTAGAGGGCGGCCCCCACTCCGTTGGAAGGACCAGGTAGAAAACGATTTAAACTTCCTTGGTGTGACCAATTGGCGCCGGTTGGCGGAGCGTAGGAGCATTTAGACGGTTAAGCGCCAATTAAGTAAGTAAGTAAGTAAGTAAGACCTAACCAGCGAAGTCTTTGGGCTTTTCGCTGCCTATCGTAGCAACACAAATAGGACAATAAATCTTCCGGAGATCTTTCCTCTCGAACACTCCAAGAGCCATCTCATCTTCTCTCGACACCGTTCACGATTCCGAACCATACATTAGTACACAAGTATGTTGAGCGACTTGTGATTTTTGTTCATCGAAAGACGACTTCACTCTTAAACGCCTACTCAGTCCAAAGTAGCACTTTTGGCAAGAGTTATTCACTGTTTGATTTCTGAGCTTTAAATCCGTCAAGAGCGACGTGGCTGCCAAGGCGCAAATGCGATCTGAATCTACAAGCATGCATCCGCAATTGTACCTGAAATTTATATCCGCAATAATATCCCCAAATCTTTTGCCGGCAGCACTTGGGGTAAAGATAAAGAGATGCTCATTACCACTTACAAAGCAATTGGCGGGCCGCCTGCATGCCACGCGTTCTCGATATGGTCGTCGAGCCTAAGTGTTACTCATTGGAAGCAACTACAGACTTGTCAATACAATATGAGGAAATACGGCACTCAGTCGTATGCACAAAAAGAGCACAAATAGAGAAATCCATCAAAACGCCTCGCGCCTCTATGCCACGATTTGCTCGGCGGAACACGTTCTTAAAGTCAAATACCCTAAACTCGCAGTAGAGGAAAGCAACCTCCAGAAATAGAAGTGCGTCACTCTAACTCCACTTCGATCTGGATACTGTTACAGTTTTATCTCTTAACTAACCAAAATCAACTGCGACATATATAATGTATGTCCTCTTTGTAACGTGTACCCACATGACACCAACCATCTTTTCAATTGCAATGAGGAACCAACGCCTCTAACACCATTTTTTCTCTGTTCCACCTATTTTGAGACTACAAATTTCCTTGCACTAGTCGCACCTATTTATAAGGCGAAACATTACTAAAACAACAACAACTTTTTGAAAATGGTACATAGCCTCGAAAGATTTTTTATTACTGAGGTATGGTTGTAATTTGCTATGGAAATGCTCTCAAATAACCAATTCATGAAACTTATTTTACAAGCACTCTTTCCATTAGCCGACACATCCATAAATTTAGTTTTCTTCAAGGCGTGTAACACCATTTATTGTATGTATGTATCTACATTTAGATATTATTGGACTTTGTGTGATGAACCTTTTAACTCATTTTCAAATGCAAGCTATAACATACACACACAAACACACATTAAATATACTCGATGCTTATAATTATGTTTTAAATCCTTTCAACACGCCAAACGTTTATGGTAAATTTTTCTTCTTGTTACTTTCAGTTGCTTTGTTGAAAATTTTATGAAAATTTGATTAATCTTATCAAGATGAAGATGCTTATGGTGCTGATGACGTTGCTAACAAGAAGAAGGATGCCATCATTTGAGCAAGTAGCTGAAGACTTCCTCGTCATTTCCTTGCAGCTCAGGAGCGCTCAGAGTACGATAATATCATCCCACTTGGAATACGGAAGAGGGAGGTAATATTTACAACGGTAATATGTGTATAATTTTACTACGCCTGTGTAAATATGTATTATTGCAGGAAATACGTGAAAGGGTTGCTGGCAGCAGCTTGCTGCTTTATATCAGTCACTTAGACAACACATCAGCCAGGACCAGTAAAACAGTGAACGGGTTACTTCGGTAAAAAGCTTCAGATTTTCTAGCACACTTATCTAAATACGGGTATATACATATATTTATATTTTAATATAGTATGCACTTAACTGTTTATGTTGTGTCTTGTGTCATAACTTAAGGCAACTCCTTCTTCCCCTTCGTCTATTTACTGGTATTGCTGCCACACGAACTCGAAGACTGCTAAGTGTGGAAAGTGAATTATCATCCTATTTACAGTTTCCTTTGTTTCCTGCTTCATTAATAAATATCTGCAAAAAAATAATGCTTCATAGTTGTTATTATTGCTTGTCACAATTGAATTAATAGGAGGGCGTGTCCTATAGAGAATTCTTACACTTCATTTTGAAGCTGCGGGTGGTCGAGTGTAAGCGTAAAAAGTGCAGCACATGTCACGTGAGATAACTTAAAGATTGATTGTGATTTGACATAACAGTTTGGTGCCAAAAGCAATGTGCATTTTACATTATAATTTGCTCGGTATGTGGTGTTTAGTTATGGTTTTAATACAATCGATGAGTAAAACTTGAAGGTCATTATTCAGTAGATACCTTAAGCGTTAAGGTTAGGTTAAGTTGAAGTGGCCGGTGAATAAAGACATAGACTGAATGTGTCCATAGGGTTACCAGAATTTGTTTTACGTAAAAACCCCAATTAAGTGCCAGGACTTATGGTTTAGAATAACTCCGTGTTCTTGGCAAATACTAGACATTTTCTAAGACTTCGCTTAATTGCTGCCTCGAAACCTTGCAACTCTGCCGCCCCTCGCACTTGCTACATCTGCTGTTTAGCATGTGACGTCAGAAGGCAGTGTCCTGTTAGTATGCCTATGATGAGCTTTTATTTCTTCTCTCTTCACAGATATGAGCCTGTTTGTGAGTCAGATATCGTAGGCTTTGCACATGCTCTGCAGCCCCTTGCTTGTGTTCACGCCTTTCCTGCTTGATGGATCATATGCAACTCCTGTCTCCTTTTGATTTCTCCCAAATAGATTGGGACGTCTACCGTTACCTTCTATCCCTTTATGACCCAGTGAAACCCAGTACAATAGACAGAACGATTGTTTTCAAAAACCGAGCAACTTCAGCATAAGGAATTTTCGGTTTTGAACTTAGTAAGAAAATTCCTAGTACTTGCATTTATATGTTGCTTCGGCCCATGTTTCGAGGTACGGACGTCTCTCGGTACTATAAGCTCGCTGGTTTTCAGTTTCAGCGCCATCGCTTTGGAGTCCAAGGTTTTTGGAATCTATTTTCGATGAATTACTTTTTACCTTTATGATAGACCCGCAATGCTTTTGATTTTTCCAGCAATCTTCCTCATTCGATTGCTCTCCCGTTCTTTCTCACAGTATCGATCATGCCTTTACTCACCCTGTCTTATTAGATCTCGTAATGGCTCTTCTCTTTTTCTTTTTAACTGCAGATATGCTGCTTCTTTCGTCGATTTTTGTTCACCTCTTTTTTACTTTTTTCATGAATTACATGCTCCGAAGGCTTTTTTCCGGGAGAATTATTATTATTCCTAACGTTTCTTTCCGATGTGTCTAGAATATGTGATGGCCTAAAAGGTTCAATGTGGTCATATTAAATCGTTCCCGAGATAGTCGTCAAAGGCCTTAATGATGCTTGTTACCGAATCTAAACCTGGAAAAGGACCATTAACATCGATAACACTCCCCAAAATCTTCGGGAAGTGTCCTTATCGCTACAACAACAATAACGAAAGTTTGAAGGCCATTCTACATCAAATTTGATTTAATGTATAATAACATATATGTATATGTATAAAAATTGCATATTGTTCAAAAGGTATGTTTATAGCCCTATAAACTCTTCAAACTACGAAAAAGGCACGACAAAGTAATGACATTTTCACTAGTTTTTGAACTCTGCATGTGTAAACAACATTTAAATTTTGTCACAATTGAGAGATGGCCGATAGGAAAGACATGATTATTGGCCTTTTTTAGAGAATCACCCAAATATCTTAATATTAAAAAAAAAAACCGTGTCACACAATTGAGGCCAATGGACTCCTAAACTACTGAACCGATTTTGAATTTGTTTTGCACCGCGTGTGTAGTTTGATCTAACTTGAAATATAGGATAGGTGACTGGGTGACTAGGGTCTCGAGATATAAGCCAAAACGTGGACCCGGGTACCCCTAGAGTGTGTTTATAGAATATGGATATCAAATGCAAGCTGTTGATGAGTGCTTTAGTAGAGGGTAGTTTTCATACCCCTGGGTGACTAGGGTCTCGAGCTATAGGCCAAAAAGTGGACCCGGTACCCCTAGAATGTGTTTATAAAATGTGGATATCAAATGAAAGCTGTCGATGAGTGCTTTATTAGAGGGTAATTTTCATACCCCTGGGTGACTAGGGTCTCGAGATATAGGCCAAAACGTGAGCCAGTGAATGCCAAGACAGTGTTTATACAATATGGATATCAAATGAAAGCTGTTGATGAGTGCTTTAGTACAGAGTAATATATTATCCAGAGACGGACTGGAACTGGCATTAGGACTAGGACTGGGACTGAGTCTCGGAGTGGAACTGGGACTGGGACTAGAATAAAATACATACCACCTTCTGGGACAGGCAACAAGGGATGCAGAAGAATGAGAAGAAATTGAGGGAAGAGAAAAGAGAAAAGAGAGAAGGAGATTGAGAAAGAGATAGAATGAGACGAAGATGGAGATAGATGAAGCGAAAAAGACGGAGGGAGGAGTGAATTAAAGGATTAGAAAGAAGTGAAGATGGGGGGAGGGCAAATTCAGACGGAAAAAGCTTATTAAAATGTATGCAGATTGGCCAAATTTAGGACAGGACAACGTCTGCCGGATCGTCTTTAATTGTTTTGTTAGTTTGCTGGTGCTTTGCACATATCAATTTATGTATATATTCTTAGATGGCAAAATCGTCTTAATTGTTTTGATGTTACTTGCTCAATAAAATATAAAATAAGCAAAATTTTCTTAAGCTGTTAATTAGTTCTTTCTAACTGTACTTTTAAGTTGTTTTGCATTATTTTTGTTTTTTATGCAAGAATTCTTAAATGCTTTGGGCTGAGTTGTCTTGAGTGCTTTACTGATTCTGAAACAACAAAGTTTCTCATTTGGCGTCGTCAAATAACTTATTTACTTATTTATTAGGATGGTCCAAATTGTTAGGGTGAGAAAAACGAAATGAACATTTAACCCCAATGACTAGTGGTAAAAATTTTGGAAGAAACTCCAGCCGAGAAACATAAAAACTATTCGTAGTGAGGACTATTCCTTAAATCCAGCATGTCATTGAATAAAAATTTTGTGCATTATGAGCAATATTTACCGCCAAACAACAAGCATCAGAACTCTAATCTTCATTTATGGCTTGTCAAATGTCTAAGTCTCTAGCTTAGTTTCAGCGTTGCTTGTTCTTTGAGCGCTTCTCCATGCTTATGTACACCCAAAAATTTCCCAAAAGAGAGGAAAGTAGCTATTAAAATATAGAAAATTGGTATATGATATTTCGCCATAGAAATCTTTCCTTAATTGTGTAAGAGTATTTTTTTTAGAAGTAAAATTCTTTTTTTTTTTTTGGTATTAATTTTCTGAAAAACGCAGAAAATTGCATAATAAAAATTAAATTGTGTAATTGTTACGGCCGTGGATTTCCTGTCGAATCTTTATAGTCGAGTGCTCTTATTCACTGAGTTAGCTCGTACATGTAAATATTGTAAGAAATATTCGCTAAAGTGTTCTTGATGCAGGTATTGAAGAAAAATGCTCTCTCAAATTAATGGAAAGCTTTATAAAAAAATTAGAAATTCTTACTCTACACATTGTAATTTTTCTGAAAGTCGAAAAGCATTGTGATGGTTTGGAGACAAACCTGCATTGCGCCATCATCAGTGTCGTTTTTTTTTCTGAAAATAGTAAATAGGGCCGCCCTAATGCACATATATACATAGCAACAAAAATCCCATGCAATTGTTCCTCAAATTTTCTTAAGAAATTAAAAGGAGTTTTGTCAATGCATAAAAGGGTAAAAACCACAAAATAAATCCTTTCAGTTTTGTATTTTACATTGTGCATGCCAACATAAATTAAAACGTTTTTTATATTCAAATAGGTTTGTAGTATTTGCACATATTTACCGGTTTGTTTAATGAAAATTCTCCAGAAAAGCATTCGGGTTTTAGGTACTTTTGGAAATAGTTTCGATACATTTTTTATTTGCGCTGCGTGGCTCCAAAAAAAAAAACATTTCTTTAAAAACATGGTTTTGCTCCAACGTTTGTTTCACTGTCCTTACTAATTCAGATATGTTCGTTGTATTTATTTTTTGCTCTGACTGGTCAACAAAGACCTCACATAGACGGATTTTGAACTGGCTGGGCAACAAAGATCTCACATAGATGGATTTGTCCCTAGTTTTAAAATGTATTGTAAATGTATCATAACTATTAGTATTTTTACGATATACTGCTATGTATACTGCTATGTAGTAAGCAGCCGTCCCCTCATTTTTTCTCTTCCAATCAAACAAATCGCTTCATCAACAGGCCGCTTCATCAGTTCTTGACGGTAAAGTCGATATACCGTGAGTTTGGAATGGTAGCAGTCTGACAAGACCTTGGTGTATTTGCTACAGTAAGCACTTCAACTACAAGCTTTGAAAGCTCACAAGGAACTGAAATACTCACTGTGCCGTCGTAACTATAATTAAATAAAGGAAAGATAATATTTGGAAAAAAGGCCAGCTCTTTATTGCATTTGATGGTGTTTGATGCAATTAAGAGCTTGCCGGCTAATCAGATATTTTGTTTCAGAGTCGTGTGACTACGTCGGCCGAGGCTGCTTTTAAAAGATACATCTCAATGTTCATCGCTCTAAAAAATTTTAAAAATCATCAAAACTTCAGCCTACATCTATCGCCCTTGCCTCCTCGGTGGCAGCTGTAAAATGTTATAAATCGCTACCTCCTTTCACTACAAAGTCACCACATTCCCTGAGTTGCAGGCTCTTGGTAATCACAGGAAGTTTTCTTGAGGCTTCGACGCATAATGCTAAATTCCCAGAAAGCTGGGAATCTGAATAAACAACTGATTAATGCGGACCTGCATACCGGGATATAAAGGGACGACCATTAAGCACCTTGCATTCAGCTTTTTGAACTTAAAAGAGTAAAAAATGCCCAGTCTCATCCGCAAGCATTTGATAAAGTCGCACGATTATTACTCCCGTTGTCAGACTTCAATACCCGAAAGTCTTACTAGATGAAAGCAGACTCCCCAGGCAGACGGGCGTCACTCTGTCACAGCTTATTTCTTGATGTTAAACTTTTTTCTTATTGAGATTCAATCATGTCCTACGCAATACTATCTACTGTAATGTCAAACCAACGCCTCTAACACCAATGCCTCTATGATCAAACCCTTTTAAAGATGCAAGTTATTCTTCTTCTGTTTGAAGGAATCGATGATAATTCGTAAGTAATCGCAACTATTGGATGGGGCGAAGCACTGCTTTAAGAGGAAGAACGACTGGGGGTGAAGTATGGCTTGTGATTTGTAACACGTTCTCTTAGACTGCGCCTCCTCAAACATCCTTAAACCACTACATCCTTGCTGGTATGTTGGATGATGTCTAAAATTTGTTCCGTAAAACATGGATAAGATGTAACCTATGCCCGGGTTTACTGCTGCAAGGACTTCCTTGAATTGATTTCGTGATCTTAATAAAAACTTGCATCCTTCTTCATCATCAAACGTGACGAGCTTTATACGTACGCAACCCCGATCCTCTTGTCTGTTTGGTTTTTTGTTCCCGAATCTCTATGCATTTTTCGTTAAAACGAGTGCTTTTTGTCGGGTCTTATAAATATTTCCCAAAAAATCAACATATTTGTATGCTTATGAGATCCAATTGAAAGATAATATTTTAGTACACCTAGCCAGTTGCACTCATACACATATTTCCAGACACATCCAAGTAAGTACTCTAAACTTTTCCCATTATTATTTGTAAAGGAAACTGCTTATGTATTTTCTTTTATGTCAACTCACAATCCAATCCAGAATCTATTAGCCAACTTTGCAAAATTCACATTTGGGACAGCAACAACAATTACAAATCATTTTACATTCGCACATGACGACCACAATCACAGCATACGTTCCCACACGTAAATATGCACATCAAATGATTTCATCCTAACAAATTTTATAAATTTGGAGTACATGCAACAGCGCGGGGATTGCGGCTTCCCAACAAAAAATCTTCACCCCATACAGATACTATACCGTGTTTTTTTTTACAGGCGTATACGTTTACGTTTGCGTGTAAAAAACGCTTATCATCGCTTAGATAATGCTTAGGAGATCCATCTAGCGGCAAATAGCTATACAGCATATTGTACCGAAAAGCGGAGACACACACCTCAGTTGTATGGCTGCGTGTAACCTATAGCTGAATCGGTTGCGATGAATAGCGGGCACACATCATTTTTAGAAGTGATACATAGAATTAGTGTAGAGGTGAAACATAGAGACATATTTCAGTTGCATTTGAGTATAATGCGTATTGAAATTTAGTAGTACAAATTTTATTCGCAGCAATTTCAGAGGTATATTTAAAGTTTGCGGCTTAGCAGTCCACATAAAGTTTAAGCGCAAACGTCTATAGATGTAAAAACACAGCTTATATCTACTGTCAGCAACACTTAGAACTTAAGGCCGGAAGTTCAGTCTTACGCTTCTACACCAGTATGTAATAACAACTTTTAATGAGAACAAATGCAACAAATAATTGTGTGATGACGTTTTACGGCCATGTACCGAACCCAAGACCTCTTAAGGACCAGCATGCTAAACAACGCTTATAAATGTGAAGAGTTTCTTGAGACGCTTATCGAGGTGCATTTGATATCAGGAAATGACGCGGAGGAGACAGTACCTACATTTCAATCTTGGAGTAATGAATAACATTGCCGCAAGCAACGGATGCAAAAAGAACTTAACAGATAAACTCAGAAGACATAATTAAGAGCAAAAAAGAAATAATGAAGAGGAAAATACAAACATTTGGACGATAATGACATATAGAAGAGGAAGAGCAACTTGTAAATTGGCAAACTTTTTTTTTTTAAATACAACATTAGCATAGCGTTCAAAACATAGAACAATTTGGGGCGAAAACTAAGAACTAACACTAGCTTAGAAGATTCGGTTAGCAGCCGCGGAGTATACAAATTTTCCTTCGAATTCCGACACGTTTAGAAGGATAAACAGGACGACAAGTAAGAATGAGGTTCAGGGACCACATACAAAAAAAAAAAAAAAAAAAAAAACAAGTAAGGACGGGACTGTCTTCGGCGTACCGAAGACTTCATACCTTTCATGAATGGGGCTGAACAATAATCTTATCCCGTTCGTAATCTCCAAATAATCAGATGTATATTATAAGAAATATATAGTGAACAGATGTAGATACCTAAATGATTTTTAAGATAAATATAAAATAAAAAATGGTAAAGAAACCACCTTATCTGAACGATCGGTTGTATGGGATATATATTATATATAGCTCCGATGGTAATGATTTTTACAGGAAATCGTCTATGATATATTAGAATATATATCACCAAGTTTCACGTTTTTATATTGGAAACTAAGGGAGAAATGGCCAAAAATCTTTCTATCTGAACGATCGGTTGTATAGGATAGGTATATACTATATACATATAGCTCCGATCAAAGTGATTTTTTCAAGAAATCTTCTATGATATATTAGAATAAATATCACCAAGTTTAACGTTTTTATATTGGAAATTAAGGGAGAAATGGCTAAAAATCTTTCTATCTGAACGATCGGTTGTATGGGATATATACTATATATCGCTCCGATTAAAGTGATTTTTTCAAGATATCTTCTATGATATATTAGAATATATATCACCGAGTTTCACATTTATACTTTCTAAATTGCGGCAGGAATGACAAAAATCGTCTTATCTGAACGATCGGTTGTATGGGAGATATATGTTATAGTGGTCCGATCCTACCGGATCCGACAAATGTCTAATATAATACAAAAATACATCCTTGTGCCAAATTTCATTGAGATATCTCAAAATTTGAGGGACTAGTTTACGTTCAAACAGACAGACGGACAGGCGGACGAACGGACAGACGGACATGGCTATATCAACTCAGTTCGTCGCCCTAATCAATTCGGTATACTTAATGGTTAGTCTATCTTCTATATTTCTCAAACATCGGACCAAAGTTAATATGCCATTTCCTGTTAATGAAAGGTATAAAAAACGCGGAATCCAACCATCAAACCAGAGTCCAACTTTGCGAATCACATGAATGAATTCAGAAAAATTAGTCAACAGTCGTACAAACAAAAGGCCGTGTTATGATCTTGATAAGTAACAAACAAAAACATTGAATATAATCACCTCATTAAAGTTTATCTGTGCTTTTGTTCACAGTATTCCTTATAATCGCTAACGCTATTTTCGCTGGGCTAGAAAACTTGTGTGTAAGGATGTATGTATGTATGTGCAGGTGAGTTCAAAATACTAAGTTCATTTTTAATGGACTCCACACTCATACTGCAAATTACACTCGTATCGCAAGACTAAAAATATAGTTAATAAATAAAGCAGAAATGAAACGGATATTCCAAGGTAAAAAACACAAAAAAAAAAAAACTAACGAGAAGGATTCAAGCAAAACAAAAACCGACATTAAACGGAAACTAACTTTATATCAGACTTACTGCTGTTTGCTTGCCACGACTTCACGCCACAAAGGCCTTTGCAACTATCGTTGTTATAACGAACAATACTAACAACAACCACAACATACAAAGTGACAGTCACAATTCATTGACAGACAAAGACGACGCAGGCAGACAAGCAGAAGATACATTTGGTTGAGAAATAAGTAGAAAATAGTTAAGTCGATATCTCTTCCGTGGTATCCGGACGAAAGTAGGAATTTCCTTGACATTTTCATTAGTGAAACTACACACACACATACACATCTACTTGCACCCTTTTAACAAAGTACCATATATTCTCAAAAAAGCTATGGGTGAGCTGTTTGTGATTCTGTGTTTAAGCACATAAAGATGTATATCCTGGGACAATGAAAAAACCCATCGCACGCCTCTGGGCGCAAGCTCAAAATGTGCGCTAGTTGGTACGTATGGTGTTGTTGTTGTTAATTGAGCAGTTGGGCGAATGTGCGAAAACCGCCCTCAGCGAAAGTTGTTTATGCGCATCGTTTAGTAAGGTTTACTTTAGCTGGTGGGCAATGTGATTGCCGCAATGATTCAAGGCGGCGGCTATGCAGTATTTTGTGGGGGCATGTTTGTTTATTTAAGTGTCGATTGCATCATTGCTTTCTATGTTGGTTGTTGGCAACGATGGAACCAAAAATTATTTTGGGGGAGTTAGAATATTTTATTTCTGTGCTTTAATTTTCAAAATTTGTCAGGCTTGAAATTGATTCTAGGCCCACCGTTCCATAGAATGATATATGGAAAAGATAGGGAGAAATAAAGTTAAGTTGTGGAACTAAATCACTGATCTCACCGATGAAAGTTGAGCAGGGTCAGCGCTTCTTATTGGTCTCTTCCACTACATAGTAAAATCACCGATTTAAAATAGTTTGCCGATATGCTGTAGCCTTGAGCCGTTGACATAAATACCAATTAAGGCAAAATAAATAAACTAATGGAATGCGCGGTATACCTCCGAAGAGAATTTAGGCCGCGCCTCTCATCCCAGTTGCGTCTTGCTACTTTGTTATTTTTCCTACAAATTGGCGGGACAGGACCTACATTTTTTACGCCGACTCCGAACGGCATCTGCAAGGCAGTTGAGTTTTCACTAAGAAGCTTTTTTTTTGGCGCAGAAACACACCCCGCGAAGATAAACGTTTTGTATTGAAAAAAAATTGTTTTTCTAAATGTTTGATGTTGCTTTGCCTTGGATTTGCACCCAGGATTTTCAGTGCGGTATACGGAGCACGCTACCACCACACCACGGCGGCTGCATAACTGAGTTTTTTTAATGTGATTCAAAAACTGTTGTAACTCTGAGATTCAATTTGAGAACATTCATCGCACAAGCTATTTTTATTATTATCAACTTAATGCTAGGTCACATTTTAGTTTACACAACTATTTTCAGTGAAAGTATAGGGAGATAAATTCCACTAGAAGATCGGAATATTTCGATAATTCGTCCGAAATGAATTCTCAGTATGCTAGAAGTTGGCTACTCGATGTATAGCTAAGACTTACTTACATAATTGGCACTTAACCGTTCGCACCATCATTAATTCGCATAACATGGCATAGCTAGCGTACTCGCTGTGTTTTAAATTTCAGCTCAGCATTAAGTCTTCTTCGGTACTCGCCGTCGCCAACGCGACCTTAAATCTCTCGACACTCCTAAAAAAAAAAAATGTAAGGCGCGATAACCTCCGAAGAGATCTAAGGCCGAGCTTCTCTTCCAATTTGCGTCGTGCTCCTCTTGATTTTCCCTACAAATTGGCCGGATGGGCCTACATGTTTTATTCCGACTCCGAACGACATCTGCAAGGCAGATGAGTTTTCACTGAGAGCTTTTCGTGGCAGAAATACACCCGGGCGCTTGCCAAACACTGCCGAGGGGGACCCCGCTTAGAAAAATTTTCTTCTAATTGAAAAACCTTATTTCTAAAATTTTGATGTTGATTTGCCCGAGGTGTGAACCCAGGGCATACGGTGTGGTAGGCGGAGCACGCTACCATCACAACACGGTGGCCGCCAACACCACTCCTATAGCCGCCAAAAGAACAAAAAAACCAAATGTAAATAAAAAGCAACTTAAACAATTTAAACACTTCCTTTATATAAATATATCAATACACAGAACAAAATGTGTCCTTAAACACCGGCTTATGTTGAGCTTTGAACTTTGATTTCGAAAAAAAAACAAAAAAAAAAAAAAAAAAACAACAATAGCTTTCGTAAACAGCTTATCCGAAACAGTTTCCGAATCAAGGAGAACAAGTACTTAAATATTGATTTTATCGCATCTCGCTAGACTAGCTCGCCGAGAAAAAATTCAAAAATCGATTGCGAACTTTCCCAATTTAAGTAAAGCAAGTTAAAAGAATATGTGGCCCGGCCTATGAAAAGGTGGCTTATGACTCAAAAAAGAAATTCCGAGAAACAGCTGTTAACAGCTGTTTTTTTTAGTCATAAGCCACCTTTTCATAGGCCGGGTCACATATATAATTCAACCAAGGTTAGGTAAGTTTGAACTGGCCGGTCTGTGAGAACCTAACATAGATTGGATGAGTACATATCTTTACCAGCAGTTTGTCTAATTACCAAACTCAAAAGCCCTACCGTACACCAGGACCTATGTTATAAAATAACTCCGTCCTCTTGGAAAATACTAGAAGCTTTCTAGGACCTACGCCAATTCCTGCTTCCAGATGTGACAGCTGTAGTACTTCAATTAGCTGGAGTCTTAGCCTGGCAAGCGCAAGGTACGAGCACAAAAAGCGCTCGATCGTTTCCCCCTCCAACCCGCGCTTCAAACATCTGCTATCACTGAACAAACCTTATTTACAACATGCGATACCAGAAGGCAGTGTCCATTCAGAATACCCGTCATGAGTCTAAAGTCGCCTCTTTTTAATAATAGGAGTAACTTTGTTACTCAAAGCCTGTAGGACCTACACTTGGATCGATCATGTGCAACTTTCGCCTTCTCTTAATCTCGCCCAATCTATTTGGAACGTCTACGGCGCAACCCTCGAAAAATGCGCCCATATTATCTAGCTCACCCGCTTTTTCATTCCCATCTATTCCCATACGCCCTGGGACCCAAGAATACATCTATATTCTTCATCTTCCCCCTATCCCGATTCCTTCCAGGGATTGCTGACTTCTTGCTGATTTCATTATCAATTAATTTCTAAACCAAAACTAGTTAATACCACTTCTTTGTTAAAACAAAGCCTTGATGCCTTTGCTTCATTTGTATTCAGGTAGTCTGTTAAGAATGTTTAAATCATATAAGTTGTATAAGCAAGTTTGAGATTTAGACCGCATATAAGTTAAGTAAAACTTTGAATACATTCGAGTTACAACGTTCCAGAATAGAATTAGGGTCAAACCAAGGCAAAATGTACGAAATCCACCAGCGATTTCTAAAAGTAAATAGCCAACAAGAACTATGCTCAACTCTCATGGGGACCATAACCCTATAGTTCCCGTAGTCTCCGCTCATGGCTGAGGTTGAAGCTGCTCAATGTTACACTGTTCGCTGTACTTTTCCTACAAGGCGGTTGGTTTCACGAACTTTATTAACGTCTTATAAGCTCGCTCCCCTTGTCCTTTCATAATATATATTTGTTTGGAAGATTTTCAGCAGCTTTGAACAAAGATGTACGAATGTATGCATGTATCAAGATATATTGTTTATATGAATCTGTGTGTGTATACGCACGTTCTGTGCCTAATGTTGTGGGAAATTGCATTAATTATTCTATTAGCAATATAATTCGTTCTTAATTGTATGATAAAGTTTATTGCCTTGAGTTGGACCATGAGCCGTCTCATGCACGCTATAAAATAAGAGGATATTGTGCGTGGATACAACTCCTTATGTAGTATTCGCTTATAGATATTGTTGTACAATTATGATTACATTAATAAGAAATATTTTCAGGAAAGTAGTTAATGCAAGATGAGAATTTTTTCCACTATAATATTTGTAATTTTTTTATCTATTTTTTTTTTTGTTGAAGAAATTTTATCTAAAGGTCGTCAGACCCTAGATCCAGACAGGTTTGGTACAGCAAGGTATTCAAGCAGTAAGGTGCAAAACGCTTTTCGTAATTCCTTCATAAGTAACAACAACTCCTCAGCTGGTTAAGGAGCGCATTCTAACACAAATTTCTTCGTAGCCTTACTAAATCGATCCCGCCATAGTCGGCTTAATAACTGAAGGTGCTAGTTCCTGGCGTACCGGATCCCACAAAGGACTATCAACATCGATAACACTCACCAACATCTTAAGCATATATTTTTATAGCTAGCAGAACAATAAAGACATAAGTATTAAATATTTTTTCGAAAGTTGGTAAGTTTTTTTTTTAAATACAGTATTTTAAAGAGAAACTAGTTTTCGACTCGACCAAATATCTTATTTCAAACTGGCCATGTGATGTAAAACGCGATAGAAACATTATGTTTGTGTTTGAAGATGAGCTTACCAAGCTCCCGTCGGTGGAGAAGTTTCAGGTCCCTAAAAGCTCTTTCTATATACTCCGCTTATCAATCAATCACCTAATTTCTAGAACTACCACACTAAGAGACGGTACTAGTATTAATTCTGTCCCCTCACAGTGCTTTTAGCTGACGACTTAAATGTTGTGATGTCCTGAGAAATGACAATTATCTCGTTTGTCGACCATTTGAACGCATTTTTAACCGGTTATGTCGTTGGGTACATGTGTGGCCACCAACTGTCCCGATCTGCATTCGATTAGCACTAGTTTCAAGGTAGTCTAACACCTGTAGCGCGAAACTGTTGCTTTGTGCGATTGTCCACAATTAATTCTGTAGAGGAAGCTTTGCAACCAGACGTAACCGTATCCACTGCGGCTGTTTGGGCGGGTTGAGTACCATGGAATTATTCTTGGCAAGAAGCTGTGCTCCCATCAAGTGTAGTACATACACTTTACGATATTTTGGTCAAGCCTTCAGTGACGTCCTGGTCTGTTGCTGAATAATAGAAAATTCTTTCATGATCAAAAGGTTGGAGGCAGTGCAGCGATTGGTCGGAATGAGCGGGGCGCTTCGACAGCACCTGAATCTACACCGACACTAAACGCAATGCTGAATTTGTAGATACTCGGTTGATATCGGCGTACGGCTTGGTGACGCTGGATATAAGCTGGTGATTCATGAGTACTCAAACATTCCGACGGACTTCTAGTTTATCACCACTTATATTATTGACAAGTGTCAGCCGATCGCAGGCATTGACGAACTAAACACGTCTGCAAGTGAAGATTTTGAGACTCCGCTGACCACTTGCTCAATGCTTCTGAGCAGGTGGACCTCGTACCAACTAAACAAGCACAGTTCTGACACCACCTCTTGCCCTGTTTCGTGGTCTTTCTAAGCAGTTGTTTATTCCAAGCGATCGGCGGAGTTATAAGGATTTAAAAAACGTATATATTCATCGTTATTGGAGTATTAGCAGAGAATTGTACGGTGGTAGTTCACGCGGTACGTCTTACCTGTATGGAGGACTAAGAGATGGAATCGTCCAATTATTTTATGTTCTGCTTTCAGCCGCAGTCCACTCTCAGAATGAATTGTCCAAGATCTATATGTGCCTTATTCGCAACCTTATTGTTGGCACACAGCCAGTTTCATCATACAAGCATTTTGTCTAAGAGCACTCATAGTAAATTTTTCCGGTATATATTTTTCTAGAGTATATTAACCTTATGGAGATTTCCTTTCAAAAATATGCCCCGTAAGATATAATTATTTTAACCTCAACTACGCAGTTTACTTCAAAATGTATGTATTTTGAAAATTTTCCAATCACTCTAAAATCAACATAGGCGCAAACTTACAAGTTTGAGGTTGTTATCGTCATGAATCAACGATAACGCAACGATTACACTTCTGCACTTTGAGTCGGCGTGCGTAAATCACTTGAACAAATAATTTTCTTAGTAAATTTAACAAATTTACGTTTAAACTTGGTTTATTTACTTAAAATTTTTAAGCTATGCCATCATATAGGAACTACGAAATCAACGATATCAAGATCTACATCCTCGAAGTAGGCAAACAAATTGTAATTTAACTCAATTTAGCGAAAATTTGTTTAGGAAATGTTTTCCTCATATTAGATAGGTGTTTTTTTCTGAGTGTACTCAGCCTACGGTCATACCAAGCCAATACCTGCATACCAATCTTCATCATATATCGCATCGGAGTAATTGTTAACATTTATCTGATACAAAATAATAACAAAAGAAAATGTTTATCAAATATCTTAGAGCAGCCATTACATGTTAGGAATCATCAAACGTAACTTTTTCGTTACGCCGCCATGAAGTGCTATATGTATAAGTGAAAATAGCCAAAACATGTATATCTATAACAAGATATCGATTTGTAAATTTCAAAGATAAGGGCATCATTATCAACGAGTACTTTTACATTCATAAGTACATATACATATATATATATATGGGCAAGTCCTGGGTCACGGAAGCAACATTCGCACGCACGCAAACCCAAATAAATGGGAACTTAAGCAGCGGACTTCTTTTATTTTATAGCACTAGCAGAGTGCTTAGTTCTATAGACATTTTGAGGACGTTAAACACTTTAGTACTTATATATATCCATATACATATAATGTGGTTCTTACGTGATAAGAAATGAAAGTAATTTTTTAATGCTTAAGAAACTATGCAAAACCAGGCGAGGCTTAGGGAAAGTTTGGCATTTCTTAACCAAAAGGCGAAATATGACCTTAGTGATATCGGACATTTCCGGAAAAAAATATTTTATTTTTTTTATACAAGTACTCATATTAAGCTATTAAACATCTGAAAGCTTTTTGAATTTCAAGTGCAACTTTGCTTATTAGAAATATAAATGTAGTTTTCTGATAACGGACGAGACGCAGGGACAATGGCATATGATCAATTTCTTGCATTTTTTTCCAATTTTATTTAAAAATCTAGGAAGATTTAAATAACAACGAATACTTGTATGTATTTGCAATTGTATGTCGTTTGCAAAGAAAGTAAAACAGCCAAATTATATAAAACAAAAGTTTCCTAAAAATGAGGACAAAAGCTATTAAAATGAGAAGAAATTTTATTAATTTTACGCTATAGAAATCCTTTCCTCAACCTCGACAAATAATTTTCTTAAAAACTAAGATTTTTTTCATTGGTTATAGGAATAATTTTCTTAAGAATTTTACAGTCAAATACTTTTATTCGCCGAGTTAACTCGTACATGTAAATATTGCGATAAATATTCAATGAAGTATTCTTGATTGAAAAAATTTAAGAAAAAGTTTTATACAAAAATTATAAATATTTCAATAAATATAAAAAAAAAATCTTTCAAAATGATTTTGCACAAAAAACATTTTTATAAGTCATCTGAAACTATTTTTATAAATTTTTACTTTGTTGGTTCTTCAAAATAATTATTTGGGATTTTTCTTCGTTTCCACCTATTTACAGATTGACCGAAAAAATTGGTAGCTTCGACCAAAAAAAAAATTAAGGGTTAACAATGATCAGCCTCTGAAATAACTTTCATTTGATTCAAGGTACTGTAATGAAATTTGCCATACTAATTTTTCTGACCACGAGTAAGATTTAAACCTAAAATAAGCTAATAGGTTTATAACCACACCCAGCTTTTGAATTTCAAATATTTCCTATGGATCGATTTCAAGCCCATTTATTTTGAACGAAGTAAACTTTAATGTTCCATGCCGAGTTTCAAGGCATTATAAACCTATAATTCTTAAACAATGCAGAAGCAATTTCCAACTAAACGAACCTTTTCTATGTTTGAGTGAAGATTATAACTCTCACTCGAGAATAATTGATGTTTCAGACTCGCTTTTTGCCATAAAAAAAAAACGGTTCTATCTTCTCTTAATAATTAAAAAAATTATATTTATACCTTTAATCTATTGTATTTTGTGAATGTATATTTCTCACCTAATGAGTTTCTCTGTAGCTGAGCGGTTTTAGATCGCGGCGCTAATTAGGATAAAAAAAAAAAAAAAATTGTTTTTTTGAATTAAAAACACAAGAAAAAAATAAATAACAGGATTAGCCTGGTTTCATCGGACCACGTGAGGGCAATGCGCTGCCACAACATCCGAGAAAAAAAAATTGATTTATTCGATATTCCGATGCCTAATTGAGCTATTACATTCAAAGTTAGCATGTAGGTTGGGTACACGCCGCTAACTTTATAAACACAAAAATTTTGAAAAAGGACGTGAAAGCGCCTACTTACAAAAATATATTTTCATCTGCTTTCACTTTATCTTCAAAATGGTTGAAGGTAAAATTGCGAAATTGGGAGTGCAGGTTATTTAAGGTTGATCTGTTCCAGCAAAAACTACAAAACTCCGAGAATAACCACGCACACTTTCTATATAAAAACACAAAAATGCGTATTTGAGGCACATAGATCGTGATGTACCTGTAACTCATAAAGAAAGACTTGAAATTAATATTAAGCAAGTTTGAGAAATGGGTGTGGCAACGCCTACTAAGGCCACGCATACTTTATGGGATACATATATATATAAGAAACTGGGTGTCGTTATCAACCGACTTCTATAGTTTTGGTCAAATGTGTTCTTATTTACATATCGAAGATGGAAACCAAGCCTCATTACTATATCTTAAACCGTTCTAGGTCATTCGCTACCAAAAGTCGATGCAAAGCGTTTTAAAAAGGTATGCATGACACAAGGAGGTGTGACAGTTAGGTCTACTTACGAGCTTAGCTCTCTAAAATTTTAGCATTGTATCTTTACAAGTTGCAGGGAAACAAAAATTGCGAACCCATATCGGAGCCCCGATGTTCGTCTCTAGTATGGTACCCATATTGAACTAATACCTCTTAGTTTTTTGTGGTCCAAACTTTGAACTGTAGCCGTTGAACTGCTTGAGATTTCGCGAAAATCTCAAACTCATATCTTCATGATGTGTTGATGTTCTTCTCTAGTAGATACCCATCTTGCACTAAAACTTTTTGGTTTTTTGTGGTCCAAACATAGGTCGACATCCGTTTAACTGGTATAGGTTTTGCAAAAATCACGAACGTACATATATCGAAGCTCTGATTATCTTCTCTACTCTGATTGTCATATTGTACTAGTGCCTCTCAGCTTTTTGTGGTCTAAAACTTGGTCGACAGCCGCTGAACCGGTTGAGGTATCGCACAAACACTAATCCTAAGCTAAAACGTGCTGTTTACATTGATATAACTCCTAAAGATTTGCTACAGACAAAGGCAGAACTGATACGGAAATAGCTACAATGAATTTTGTAACAAGTCCTAAAACGCCTTTAAATGCAGCCGCAGGTTATGTGCGTGTTCAGTTTCGCAATGAAAAGTTTTAAAGATTTAAATAAATTGAATTTCACCTATAATTAATATATGGAAACATTTATAATATATGTCCAAGTCCTAGTCCTAATCCCAGTCCCAGTCGGCCTCTGGATAATATATTACTCTGTACTAAAGCACTCATCAACAGCTTTCATTTGATATCCATATTGTATAAATACTGTTTAGGCATTCACTGGCCCACGTTTTGGCCTATATCTCGAGACCTTGTGCGTCGATCGCAACCAAACCTATGTAGTAACCACCGCGTGAGGTTTACGTAACTTGTGTGAAAGTTTGAACAAAATCGACCGACGCATCTCTTCAAACACCGGCGACCAACTAACACACATTTTAGCCTTTCTTTTTATATATATATAGGTTTTTATTTTTCACACTTCACTATAATATTAAAACGAAATGCAGATTTTCGTTGCTTTTGAAATTCGGCTAAAAATTGCACATGGAAAAACAAAAGACTCTCCTGAATTAAAAAAAAAAATGTCATAGTACCTCTAAATTGCGGGCCCCCTCAGAAACCCTGCCCCACCCTCTTGGCGGGCCTGGTGATGTGCTATACTTAATATCATTCGCTATGATATTTTTTATTGATAAGCAGGTTGTTTAATTAAACACCAAGCAATTACACGGAAGTATATCCGCACCACCTGAAAATATGAGTGCCACTGCGTATACGTAACATTTTATTGTTACGTATAAACAAATAAAAAAATTGCAATAAAATAATATTGCAACTATAAACTGAGATATAACCTTCCCTATCTTTCAAGTTAGATCAAACTACACACGGGGTGCAAAACAAATTCAAAATCGGTTCAGTAGTTTAGGAGTCCATCGCGGCCAAAAATTGTGTAACACGTGTTTTTTATATATTAAGATGTCTCTGCATTTAATTGATATTTTCCTTTTTTAAAATTTGTTAGGAAATGGTTTCTTAATTTTGGGTAGATATTTGTTTTTTTCTGAGTGTAGAAAAGCCGAAAAAGCCTTTTTCGAGGTCATATTTATTTATCTTCGATAAGGGAGAACAATGAATGATTTTATTTCCACAGCGTACATATATTAAACCTTTTGTACGAAGTAAAAGCAAAAAATCTAACCACTTTAAATTTTTGGTTCATGTTGGACCTTCTTTGGGACTCGCCCATATACAGGTGGAAGGTTTGAAGTCGTTGTAGAAGTGATGGGTGTCTTTGCACTTATTCAAAGTAATATGAAAAGAATAACGCTTAGAACTCAATGCTGCATATAGTGGAAGAAAAATCTGACAACAGCGAATCGACATTATTGACATTCATAACTGCGATAAGCAAATGATTTTGAGTATACGTATGTGGTTTCTAGTTTCTACAGTCTAACGTTGAAATGAACTCAATGAAATACGCGGCATATATCAAAGGCCCGGTTTATTTTTATTAACAAACGTTTTCTTATCAATTACGTTGAATATGGATGTTTTAAAGTGCAAAAACATACTTTGAATTAACATCAAACCCTTTAAACTTTTTATTATTATAAGAACAGAAGATTTGCTGGTGCATCTGAAAACTTATTGAACCTGTCTGTTGAATCTGAAAATCGCTATTGAACTTTGCATTGGATTAGGTACGGGCTCTCCTTTCTATAGCGGCAACCTAGTCGTTGGTGTCAGGGCTTAGCCGAACGCGCTGCTGTGGCAGATGGTGTTTCAAACTTTTTATCCTGTCTTATCGGTCTTATAAGCAACGATTTCTGGATTTCGTTGTTTGAAAAAGTAATATACCAAAGAGCTAGACGGAGTATACAGATCATCGATCATAAGCATTACGAGAGCCTTTATAACTATTGCTACAGCAACATTGCGTGCAATTATGCACATCCCGCTTGCAGACCTAATTGCGAAGAATATTATGATTCCAACTGCAAAAAGAAATAAGGCGTTGAGGCAGTTTGAGTAAAGGGCGGATGACCATAGCAGTTTAGCGTCATTTTATATGGGGCGAAGAGATTGTGTAGTCCCGTGCCTAACCTTCGAGTCTTGGTCTTGGAGTTACAATTGAGATAGAAGGCTTGCGCAAGAGTGTAGAATTGGCAGAATATTCGATTCAAGTGTATAATGATAGTTCGAAATAATATGTAGAGTCGGGCCTGCTGTTTGCTGCGTCTGTCCGGAAATAAGTAGATCCTAAAATCTGTTACGTCACTGTACTGCCCTTCAGGCGGAAATTGTAGCTGTGACTATAACGGTAGAAAATCTGGAGAAAGCTTGCTTAAGCTGCAGTTAATTTATATATCTATAGTCTGGCGGCAATTAAGTCAATAATCTTACGTAACATTTCATCAAGAAATGCCCTGTATGCAAACAAGCATTAGGGGAGACTTCGCTCAGGCCGAGCCGTACATCTGTATTGGGTTCCCGGTGATAAAGGGATCGAATATGACACAAAATGCCGATGAGTTGGTAAAGCAGGATACAGCAGTGGATGGATATACGGTAGACATCCCAATTAGCTTGGGAAAAATTAAGGAGGCAAGTGTTGCATATGATCAGCCAAGTAGGAAAGGCGTGGATTGAAAAGCGGCGCTACAAAACTTCTATGATCATGTGCACCCCTTACTATACAAAACTCACAAGGTTGATCAGTTTGCTTTAAGAGAGAAAACTTAAGGCTCCTAATGACGCTGCCTTCTGATGTCACATACCTTTAAATTAGGTCTCTTCAGCCACAGGAGGGGAAGAAACGGTCGTATCCCGCGTTCACAAGTTTAAGGCTAGAGCTTCTAAAAGTGGCAGAGTTGCAAGGCTTCGAGGCATCAATAAAGCTAGATCGGAGGAAACTTCTAGTATTGAGTTATAGGACAGATTTATTTTATTACATAAGTCCTGATACCAAATTGGGGGTTTTCCGTTGGTTCCAACACATTTATGGTAACACTACAGACATTTTCTGTCTATGCGACTTCTTTACTGAGCAACCAGCTCAAAATCTAGCGCACTACCCCCATCTCTGATAGAGACAAATATTTGTACAGGATAAAAGTACATCTCGATAGAGACAAATATTTATACAGAATAAAAGTACCTAAATAAATTGAGTATACCTTTGATTTTTGATGACATTCAATCCAAAACAAAACATATTTTACATGCATTATTTGAGGATAATTTGTATTTACTTAACAAAGACACAATGCTCATTCTTGCGTACTTATGGTTGGACTCGTTTATTTGCCTTATATTTTGGTCTAAAATGAGCAACCAACAATTATCGTCATACAACTGTGAAACCACTTAATCTATTTGCTTTTCCTTTGCGATGAGTTTTATTGCGTTTGTTTACCCATACAACCTCAATTTGAAACGCTTAAGTATCATCTCACTTAGCCTCAACTGTTGCAGTATAAATTCATTTCATTAAGTAATTATTTCAGTCAAGTGTTGAATAAACTTTAAAACGTTTTTCGAGCTGCCAACTTAATCAAGGTAATAATCAAATCAAAGTAAATCGTTGGCTTCCACTTCAATAGAGATTTGCGAGCCGGTTCAGAATGAGCCATAAATATAATTGGCATCCAATGACCAGTCGAAAATCACAAAAAAAAAAAAAAAAAAAACAACAACCCACAACGAATATGCGTTTGATGTGACCTGTTTTGGTTGAAATGCAGTTTGTTTTCTTTTGAGCCAATGCACTGAGGGAAATCTATGTCGAGATCATCCACAACTTAAATTAAATGAAAATTGATAGTTCATTAATACATATTCGTGTTAAAATGATGGTATAAAATCTTTGTAAGATATACATTTGTTGTGGATAAATAAGTCTTGCGTTACAAAAAAAACCTGAAGCATTTTCATGGGTTACGCAGGGTGCGAATTATGTGCCTCTGTCTATAAGCACAGTGATCTACCGCTAAAATGTTTGGGAAATTTGCAATTATATGGAATTCAACAAATTTAACAAAGTGCTATATTGGTACTACGTCCAAATTTTGAGTCCTATATAAATAAAAACTGACTTTTTATTGACAAAAATTAAATATGATAACATGCTCTTTTCAAACGGATATTGTATGAAATACGTCGGTGTCAATAGCGAAATTGACGCAGGAACCAAAAAATTTCCCTCAGTGTACAAAAAAATATTTAAGAGTTTAAAAAAATAACAAAAAAGTCTAGGAATTAAGCGGTACGTTATCTATTTGGGCATGACTTCAAAAAAGCATATAAACATATTGCACCAAACATAATATGCAATCTATCTACGTATATGAAGGAGTATATCCAGCTCCTATCTCCTTTTGATTTCTCTCAAACGCATTTATCGAGTGCTACGCACACCTTTACCAACTTATTGGCCCTATCGTTACCTTATATCTTTTATGGCCGGCAACCCAGTATAGATGTATGATTTGCATTCCACCTCACTTCTCGATGAAGTACTGGATGCCTGATCATCAATATATATATATATTGACGCGACTGCAGCTTGAGCACCTAAACTGGAGCACCCTTCGTGCAGAATTTCTGTTGTTATATTACGCCAACCCTCCGGATCTATTGTACAAAATCTCCTTTGAAACTCAGGTACATAATCATGTAGTCCGTTCACCTCATACTAGATGGCGGTGTACTGCTATAGCCATGCGCCTACACTCAAGATGCCCCGATACCTTAAACCTTGTCGCAGTTTCTCTATTTTTGGCCATTAGATCTGCAAGCGGGATGTGCAAAATGGCATGCAATGCTGCTGTTTGGAAAGTTTTTAGAGCTCCTGGGAGGATGGCCTCGAAGGTTCACTGTGGTCATATTATATCGTTCCCAAGATGGTCGGGCTAGTACCTTACTTTTACTTGATGCCAGAAAGTTCCGGATCTATAACCCGCAAAATCTTCGGGGAGTGTCCTTATCGCTACAACAACAACAACATCCTAGTATCCTCTTGTACGTATACAGTGACGCGGAGGTTTTTTTTTCGATCCCGACAGATTCCACCTGGAATTTCCACGGAAAATAACCATCTAGTATAATCCCGAAGCGCTTTGCCAATTAGAGAGCTGATTGTTGGAACACATTTGTCGTTGATGAGGATTGAAACATCATCTGCATGCACCGTGTGTTTGACTGGTCCTCTGTCGAACCGCCTAAGCAATTGGGTGATGACCAGCGTCCACAACATAATGAGAGATAAGACCCCACTCTGCGGTGTTCATCTGGGAGCTGATAAAATTTGTTAAGTCTGGGTGAACTTCAGTCGAGCTGGGACTGTCCATTGCTAGTTTCGAGACACTAGTAAAAGCCCGGGCAATGCCCAGAAAAACACAGTGGATTTTATTCAGGTGTTGCAGTATCGACTGAGTTGCCTTTGGTGAAAGCATGTTGTCTTAAGCATATTTGATTTTATATGTCAAGCATTCAATGGAATATCGTAAATTTTTCCTGCAATAAGAACCAACCTTAGTTTCCTTAGCTACCATTTTTTTATTCCTGCATATTATGTAGATGAAAAAGTTCAAGATGTTGATTTCTGGAAATATAAAAAGTCTGTACTTGGAATATTTAAATTTTCTATGTAGAATGTGAGAAAATCTAAATTTTAAAACTGAATTTCGTGGTGTCCCGTACAAAGAATTTAATTTTTACACAAAATTTTTTTAACAAGAGCTTACGATTTCTTCTCGAACACATGCGAGAATTTCGAGACCCGAGAAACCGAGAGCTCGGCTTCTCGCAAGATTCTCGAAATTCTTGTAAACTTGCGAGCTTCTGACATTCTATTCAGTCGCGGTATTGACAGTATTTATGCTCTTTGTTCTTTTTTTACTTGTAGTTTTTTTGTTCATAATATTGCCTCGCCAATGAAAATTCGCTAAAAAAAATTTAAGTATGCATGTTACTTTGTTCATAATATTCTTATTTTTCATCGAGAAATCAAGAACTTGGCTCGATTCTCGAATTTCGAAACACACTTGGGTCTCGCGAGATTCTCGACTTTCAATTAAGTTGTATTCCATATATTCCGGTGTCATTTATTTGTAGTTTTGTGGAAATTTTCGCTTGTTTTCTAGAAGAAGTCGTAAGCTCTATATAAACTGCCAGTGCAGCGCTGAAATTGAATTTCGAGAAAGTAGCGAGCTTTAAGAATGTTACGTGATTCGAGAATCTCGCAAGAGGCCAAAACTCACGAGAAATTTTTTCTAGAACAAATTCGTAAGCTTCTTAACAATCTTTGATTAGATGTAGTTTTTTTTTTAAATACTATTAGCATAGCTGGAATTTCGCCTGACTAACTCTAATTACAAAACAAGTAAGGACGGGACTGGCTTCGGCTGTGCCGAAGACTTCATACCTTTCATGAATGGGGCTGAACAATAAATAATCTTATCCCGTTCGTAATCTCCAAATAATTGGGTGTTACACCTACCATATTAAGTAGAAGAAAATGAAAAAGTTCTGCAGGGCGAAATCAAAAGTCCTTGGAATCTTGCCAGGAATGCTTTTCGTGGTATGACATATATAAATAAATTAGCGGTACAAGCCAGATGATGTTCTGGGTCACCCCGGCCCACATTTGGGTCGATATCTCGAAAACGCCTTCACATATACAACCGAGGGCCACTCCCTTTTAAAACCATCATTAATACCTTTAATTTGATACCCATATCGTAAAAACACATTCTAGAGTCACCCCTGGTCCACCATTATTGCGATATCTCGAAAAGGCGTCCACTTATAGAACTAAGGCCTACACCCTTTTAAAATATTCATTAACATCTTTCATTTGATACCCATATCCTGAAATTGCGTCCACCTATAGAACTATGGCGCACTCCATTTTAAAATACTCTTTAACACCTTCCATCTTAAACCCTAGGTTCATTTTGCTAAATGGTGATTTTCCCTTATTTTGTCTCCAAAGCTCTCAGCTGAGTATGTAATGTTCGGTTACACCCGAACTTAACCTTCCTTACTTGTTGATAATAAATTCTTATGCTAACAATATTTTCTTCACATCTCCTGGGAAACGTTTTCAGCTTTTTCTGAAAGGTCGTCTATAATGTATTAAGCACCTTCTTCGCCGCTTGGAACTTCCTGTAACAAATTTTTTTTCTTTTCAAGCTATTATTCTTGCAGTCAGCTAAAAAGTTGGCTTAAAAATGTCGGTGATTTTTCTTTGTGATTGCGCACTGATCACAAAATCGTCAACAAAAAAGCAAAAATAGATAATAATGATTATTACTTGTAGGTTGTTTTACTGTTGTTGTTTTTATTTACCGGTTAGTTTTCGATAAGATTTCGATTTACTTTAACGCTGATTACTGTTGACTTAAAATTACCTTTATTTGCGTAGCTATTGTGTTCACCTGTTTAGCGGCGCTGTCGAGAAGTTGATAAAGTTGAATAATTAGAAATTTCAAATGCTATATTACTTTTCGATTTTATTTAGGTAAGTAAATATTGAAATGTTTATGTGTACATTTGCGCATATTTACAGAGTTGTACATACATACGAATGCACTTAAACAGAATGCAATTAGAATCAGCTAGAGATAAAAAATTTCCAATTTGACGATGATAAGTGTTGGCCAACAAAATATGATAATGAACATTCGCTGATCTTGTGATATTACGATAAGCTTTATTTAATTAGGTGCTAATAATTTTTGAAGTTAAACAATTAGATATTATTATTGAAATGCCTCTTTGTGTCTCTCTCAATCCCTAGCCTTTCTCTCCCCTCTTCCCCCTTTTTTTTAACTTTCCGAAAACTGAGCTGATGTTAGTGGTCAAAGTCATTTTGCACAGCCGTATGATTTTATATAAGTAGCTCTTTTTCAACAACTTTTCAGCAACTTCTGCTTTCAGGAGGACACCATCATTACCAATCCCATAAAAGGAACGGATATTACAGGTGTATGCCTTTTGATTATGAGCCTTTAAACACTTGTCAGGGTGTTCAAACGTAAAGCGTGGAAGCATGGTTATTACGATGCACGTTTGTATAGCAAGCTGCCCGATGAAAAACAGATCACAGCTTGTAGGCGCAACTTATGGTGGTTAGACACTACTGCTGAAATCTGCCAGGCAAACCCCAAATCTACTTTGTTGGCATAACCTGGTTGTTGCCACCTCACATAAGCTCTTCAATAATCAGATAGTAAGTGGTTATCCTGAAAATACTTGGCCGCAAGCCAGAGTGAAAGTAGTGAACTGCTGGAACCACATGCATAAAAATCGTCCTGGTCACTCCCTAGAGAATGACTGTCAGAAGCGTGTACTTCTACAAACGGCTCCAACCTCCTTTTACAAACAATTTATTATTATTAGCTCTCGTTGTAGAATTGCCTATATTGTTATTGAAAAAAATATCGGTACTCGAATTTATTCCATTTTCAAATTTGCTCTACTCCCGTAATTTGTGTATGATTTCGACGTTTTCGCGAAAAATTTGTTTATATGTATGTATGTATTTAGGTATCAATTCAAGTAGAGAAAGTAAGATAAATTCAGCGCAAGCGCTCTCAAGTACATGGACACGGTTTCTTTCTTTTTGTCTCAACATCATATATTCCGAATGTTGCCCAACGCAACCCACCGGCAGTCAGCTACGACCAACTGGAAGGACATTACACCAACTAGAAAGCTATGTAGACAATGAATGTATTCATGAATTAAGCACACAAAAGCTGTCACTGCCAAACTATGGAACACAAATACACGGGACATTCCGAGCTAAATCAGACACCGTCTGGCATTGTATCTTTAGAAGGTAGATTCTTAATTTTTAAATGGAAATAATATATCAATTATATTAAGGTTTTCAGGATGCAAAATAAATGGATTAATCATGCTGATTGTCAATCACTGGGGCCATATGTTTAATTTGTTTCAAAGGAAGATATCAAAAATTAAAACTTTATTCCAATGGTAAATCTAAAACTTATTTGAAACCTAGCTGACTTCCGTGCCTTAGCTAATTTCTTACTTCGGTTAGCTCTAAGTAGTCGCAGCCAGGAAACTCTAGAGGTGTTGATGGCGGAAGACTTTCCGTAATGGGCAGATGTGGGGTATGTTTGTATGCCAGAGGGTCCCTCTTTTCCACAAAACGACGTCACAAAGATCGTGGATCAGGATGAAATACTATCATATATTTCGAACAATAGTTTCGCGGCTGCAGATGGAGCTATACCGGCGATGCCGCAAGCAGCTAGCGACAAGTTGATAGCCCATTTTCATGGATTCTTTCAAGATGCCTACCAGATGGTTAGGTTCTGGAAGTTAAGACAAAATTAAGGGTGGTCTTCAGTCCTTCATCCTAAAAACATTGGACAGACTTATATATAGACTTTCCCTCAAGGAAAATGCGAACCCCCGCCGCTCAACGTGTCAACCGGAAAGGAAAAGCAGTTGAAAGCCCCTATATTGAGGCTGCCTTCGATAACCTTACAACGGGGATATTATGTATATTGGTAGTAAATGATATCTTGGAAACCTTCAGAGCAAAGTGGACGAATGTAGTCGCATAATCGGATGACTACCTGCTCACATGTAAATTCCTTTCAACAACTAGTTATCTCATGAGAAACACTGTCATCTCGTGAAGGGCGCAGCAAATCAGGCTAACGGTAAGTACCACAAAAACTGAGCTCGCAATAGTAGGGATAATATAATCTACACAAACGACAATGATTCTTCAGGCCTTAACGGCAATAGAGTCCAAATTGATAAAACCGAACATCGTGCGGAAAAGTTGAGCCTCACTGGCGCTCAGATCATATCTCATTATGCTCCTCTGCTGGGTCCCAGGACACAGCAATATTGAAGGCAATGAATTTGCTGATGAGATGGCCAGGCAAGGTTCCAAAAGGGATATAAATGAGGCAGATACCTCAGTACGACCAAAACTTGGCTATCTTGTGAAGGCAACGAACATGTTGCGAAGAAACCGGGTTAATTGTGAAGTATCAAAGTCTTTATAGCCATGTTTTGATAAAAAGGGAAACAGCTTCCTCCTCAAACTTAATAAATCCTCAGTGAGTGAACTTACGGCCATCTTCACAGGTCACTGTGCTATTGCGCTGATGGCTGAGTAGGACGAGGAGTAACCTCACAACTTTCCCTATCTGTGCCAAATACTGCAAACAAGACGACTCAGCGCACGGTTTTAGACAGTCCAGGCGAGTTGGTTTTTTTTCTTCAAACAAGATTCAGGAGGAAAAGCAAGTGGTTCATAGATAATTAGCTAAGAAGTATTTGTTTGGTTGCTTGCGCCCCCGGCGGACGGATGCGTTTATGATACACAAAATGTCTCCGAGTGGAGGAAGTATGGCAAATTTCCCATGCACGGTCTCTCGACCTAACCAAAAATTTGAAAGGAAAACAAGGCTGTTCCAGCAGAACCTGACCTTTAAACCAAACATTTTAAGATTGCACTTCACAAATTTAACGCTAAGCTTGACTTAAATCTCCTGGAAGGTACCTACATAGTCCCATTTATTTTTCTTAATCAAGACTAAAATTGTATGGCTCTCTGGTTTGGTACTCTGCACTCACAGCATCTACGTATAGCTACAGAAAGTCCGAAAAGCTTCGTAGTTTTACATAAGCGAAGGTTTTGCCTTTAATCTGAAAGGTCGATTACTGTTTCAGCTTTATATGATTACCCACACACAGATATTTTGAAGGCAATTGCAGAACTGCGAGCTGGCAAGAAGAATACGACTGCCCAATTTCTCCCAGGGGTACGAGTATACCCGCGCTATAGTCCCGTCCCGCCAATTTGAAGGGAAAATTAAAAGCACGGCGTTAATTGGAGGAGAAGCTAGGCCTAAATCTTCTCAGCGGTAAATCACGCCAAATATTTTTTTATTTTTATTTTTTAAGGTCTTTCCATCTGCGAAACATCAGGCTGGTTTGGTTTGTCTATGAAAAAGGGGGAGCAAATGCCTTTTGATCCTGAATAAGTTGACGATATCTTATCCGATAAAGGTTCTGTTTGGACACTGTTTACCAGGCACTCATGGAATGGCGATGCATCTTATATTTAATGTCGCAGATGTAGATGTACTTAGGAGGGTGAAGTTGTTTAGCACCTGCTACGACAATGTCCAATAGCTAAATATACTGAATCCGGGAAGTAGTACAATTTATTGAAGCGGCAACAGTATAGGAAAGCGCCCATAAAGAATCAAGGTACCGGGGTGAAAATGAATTTTCTGCCAACACTTTTTACAAAGCACAACCAAAACTATGTAAATATTTATTTTGCCGATATTCCGATTAAGACTTTTTTGGTTGCGCAGGGTAGATAGAGTTCGAATAATAGGATGTATTGAGTTCTACTTAGAGAACGTATTGAGCTTATACTAGTAATAACGCAACTTTGCATTTTTTTGTTGGACTTCGTGGAAGGGGAAAAGCTATAGGCACTGACAGGGGTATTTAAATGTGAGACTTTCTGAGTGTAGAACTCCCTTCCTCCTTTGGAGGTCCACTCACTAAAATCTAATCACCCGCGAATCGTGCTATTCCCCGTACTTGGGAACGTATTTAGCAATACTTGGGGTATGCGAGCGCGCTACGTGAGCTTCATGGCTACACTCCCTTTAGTGGGCTGCTGACCGTATCCGAGCTGTTACTTCCGCAGATCAATTTATTGATGGCACTGCCCGGTGATAGGTCACCAAGTGTCTTTTCTACTCTCCTTCATTGTTGGGCAATCGAAAAAGGTGTGACGCACATACGTAAAAACAGTTCGGGTTTTCAAATTTTTTTTTATAATGTGAAGGTATTTACCGAAGTAAACGTGTCGATCTCTCCGTGTGATCGCTTCAAGCACCCGTTCAGTTCGAGAATTTGTTCCCTGTTGCACTTTTCTGAAATACTCCTGCTCCACTCTTGTTGGCGGCGTAGGACCGATTCTTCTCGCGCATGCGCGGTAGCAACATCTCTACTCGCTTCTGTTCCTTTGTCGTATATGGTTTTCTCTTCTCATAGCGCAGGTTTCTCGGTATGGTTTACGCAACGACCAGGACAAGGTGTGCGGAGACTCTGCGTTGAGCCGAGATGAGGGCGATTCGGTGCTTCCTGTATTTCATTGATTCTGCACAAATTTCATACCTATAAAATAATAAAGAATCCTGGTAGTGGGAATCTGTACTTTCATGATGATAATGATCTCCGTTTTTGCTGTTACAAGCTGGAGACCGCGATGAACCATCCATTTATTTACACTGCACAAGACCTGGTTTAGTTTAAGCTGTACCAGGTACCACATCGTCGCCGAAAGCAAAGAGGAATGTGCTTCGAAGTAATATACCGCAGTTTGGGCCAAGTACCGAACTCGGGGCTGCTCGGCCTGTTATATTTAACTTTCTGTGATCGTGGAACATTTTATACGTTAGATACCGGTCTCCACAGTTAGTACCTCAGAATTTCTAGCAGGTATTGAGGTACCCTGAAATGCCTCATGCATGTCGTCCCATCTGGCTGAGTTAAAAGCTTCTTGACGAACAGAGTGACCAGTAAGATTACCTGTCTTGCTCTCCCACATTGATGAATTCTTCTGCTGGGCAGGATTGTATGCTAATCTCCATCAAGTATATCTCCACTTGATGGCTTTATTGATAGTGTTGAAATATAAGTATGTATTGAATTTTTCAACTATTGTCGAGCCTTATTGACCAAATCATAAAACAGAGACCACATTTTCATTAAAAGTTTCACCACCAAAAATTTAACTGTTTCACAGACACTTTAAGATACTGAACACAACGCTTTAGAACCAAACCGGAGACATCAACTTGACATTTTCGAACGGATGTAAGACAATCGCTGCTCATCACTACAGCTTGGACGGGATAAAATACGTTGCGGCGTCAATGCTTCTTTATATAAGTATCCCAAATGCTCCGTTTGTATGCATTATGCCGTTATGCAGCTAATCAACAACGAAGATCAGAAATCAAAAACTTAGTGAATGCTCTTTTGTATTTTTCAAGTATATACTTGAATGTGTCAGGATGTATTATGCACTTTATGTTATGACGACGCTGGAGGTTGGATCACTTGGTTACCGTTATCATGGGTGCTAAAGACAGCATTGAATTCGATAATATTAAATGACAGAAATCATAATGAGGGCAGAAAAGTTATGTTTGAACATATTGAGGTGAATATCCATTGCGGCACTTTGCGCATCCTGTGCGAAAACCACGTAATTTGAAGGCGAAAAATTTTAAATTGTGAAATAACAATTGAAAGTGAAGATAGTAAAGGAATTTCTAGGTTGTTTGCAGAGTATGGAAAAATTCCAAATTATTTTTAAACTTTAATGAAATTATCGATTTTTTCTTTCTACTATTTTTTTTTTTTGATGTCAGACCGCCGCTGCGTGCTGAGTATTTATTAGAAAACAGATGGAAGGTGACTGACATTGAGCTGACGTTGATGTCGCGTCATATTGGCGAATAAAAAGAATACTCCCACAGGAAAGTAAGGGGAGAATTTGAAATGAAACGGGTTTGTCGATATTTTAAACTAATATTTTTGTGTATGTATGCATGTACGTGTTGGTGTTGCTGTTTGAATATACAAAAGTTTTTGGTCCACCACATCGCTGAATTCAGGAGAATGCATACACTCACAGAAAAAAATATTTTCACAAAGACTTTTGCAGCTTGACCTGATTTTATAAAAATAAATAACTATCGCAGACCTGGCAGGGGTTTTTCCGCCCTATCTTTAGTCCAGCTGTATAACTTTTAAGAATTTAGTACCTCTTACTTTCTCCCCCTTTTTTGTATTTTTATATTCAGTCCTCCGTCTTCCTTTCTCTCTCTCTGCGTCTCTTTCTCCCTTTCTTTTCCACCCCGCTCCATCTAGCCCTATTTTCTAACTCTACGGAAACTGCATGAAGCCTTCCTGCAAATACTTTTCTCCGTGAGTGTGTGTCCAAACAAATGCTGATCCTTTCTTTAAAACTTATTCAAATTTTATTTATACTTTAAACATTATCCTTTCCTTATTCATAAATTCCTACCAGTGATTGAAAATACTATATTCCTCAATAGATTTGACTTTGTGTACTTTCCTCTGGGATGTAGTGTTTTAACCGCTTGTTTGGACAAAAGGGCAGTAGGTAATATTATTTATATGTGCTGAATCAATAATATTTTTTAAGTAATACGCTTTAAGCTAAAAAAGGTTATTTGGATGGTTATCACTGCGTTTATAGAATAAAATCTAAAGGTGGTAATACCAAGGACAAATATATGGGGTATTCCATCCCATTTCGACCAATTTTGAACCCGACCCCTTTTAGAATTGGATGAAAGTTTTTCTTCTTTTTCTAGCTTACGAAAGACGTTTTTCAGTAGTTTTTCAAATTTTTTCATCCAACTCAAAAAAAGTTATGAATTTAAAAAAAACACCGTTTTTGTTTTCAAAATGCTATAACTTTTTCAAATATTTACCGTTTGGGATCTTTTTTTTACAAAATTTGTTTTTAAATGTACTTTCGGAAAAAATTCAAAAAAATTTTTAAAGTTTTTTTTTTTTTGATTTTTAAGTTTTTCGAGATTTTTCAAATATCGCCCTTTTTTTCTCATAAAAAACTTCATCCCGGAGTGGGCCGAGAATTTTTTTTTTTTTTTTTATATATTTGAAAAAAAAAAATTAAAAATTTTTTTTTGTATTTTTTTCGAAAAGTACATTTTATATTTAAAAAAAAAAAAAAAATGATCCCAAACGGTAAATTTTTGAGAAAGTTATAGCACGGTTATAAAACGGTGTTTTTTTCAAAATATTTAAAACTTATTTTGAGTTGGAAAACGGTGTTTTTTTCAAAATGCTATAACTTTTTCAAAAATTAACCGTTTGGGATCAGTTTTTTTTTTTGAAAATATTTTTTTAATGTACTTTTCGGAAAAAATACAAAAAAAATAAAAAAAATTTTTTTTTCAATTAAATAAAAAAAAAAAAATTCTCGGCCCACTCCGGGATTAGTGGGGATGATTGCAGAATTGATTAAAGTTTTTTAGAAAAAAAAATGGCAAAATTCGAAAAATCTCGAAAAACTGAAAAATTACAAAAAAAAAAAACTTTAAAAATTTTTTTAAATTTTTTCCGAAAAGTACATTTAAAAACAAATTTAAAAAAAAAGATCCCAAACGGTCAATTTTTGAAAAAGTTATAGCATTTTGAAAACAAAAACGGTGTGTTTTTAAAAATTCATAACTATTTTTGAGTTGGATGAAAAAATTTGAAAAACTACTGAAAAACGTCTTTCGTAAGCTAGAAAAAGAAGAAAAACTTTCAGCCAATTCTAAAGGGGTCGGGTTCAAAATTGGTCGAAATGGGATGGAATACCCCATATATAAATTTCTATGTTCGGGTTTTCAGTCAAAATAATTGGAAAAACGCCTTTACTATTTAATTGCCGACGTTTCGACCGTTTATTGTGGTCTTCTTCAGGGCTTAAAAATCTCTGCGTTCTTCTTCGTCAGGTTTTGCTTTATATATACGTGTTTATAAATAAAACCTAGTCACTCTAACACTTAATTGAGAGTACGGAAATTATTTTACAATTTAAAATTACTATTTTCAATAGACCACCAACAATTTATATTTCAAACTTGACATACAAAGTTGAGTCATCATATAACACCTTACTCTTTTTAATGTCTGCTCTGCGGCTGCGAGACTTATCCGGCCGGACAGACAATGCGAATGGCCACGCCGCCATCCTTAAGAATCTGTATTCATCTTCGTCGGACTGTTGCACTCCGACTGTCTTTTTCGATATGAAGTACGAGGTTGTTATCCCGGACAGGGATTACTGGTTGTAGGAGTCGCCAGACCTGAGCGATAGGCTGCAGATATATACTGACGGCTCAATACTGGGTAATAAGGTGGGTAGCGGTGACTTTGCACCCCAACTAGGGTGGAATCTATCCTTTAGCCTACCCGATCATTGCAGCGTCTCTCAGGCGAAGGTGGCTGCTATTAACGAGGCCGTTGATCAACTGAGAAAGGCGGTTAACGACTATAACAAAATTTGGATTTACTGAAACATCCAGGCTGCACTAAAAGCGCTTGGGTCGTTCGTGTAAGTCCAGGGCAGTAGAGAAATGCCGCACATCTCTTAACGAGATCGTTGAGCGAACTTCCCTAAGTTTGGCATGAGCGTCTGGACATCCCGATATATCGGGCAATGAGAAGGCTGACGCACTTGCAAGAGGAGGCACATCCGTTCCGCTTTCGTCATCCTGGAAGGCATTGAGCACGCCGCTCGTTACGTTTAAGCTCACTTTGAAAGGCGTTTTCTTTAGGGAAGCGGGTTTGAGATGGAGCAATCTTGAATCCTGCTACCATAGTAAGCTCGTGTGGCCTGAATGGGAAGAGACGCACGAGGAGTCTCTGGGATCTCCCTTCTTTGACGATCTTTGTGATCTGGCTAAGATGGAACCTAAGAAATTCCTGACGTTTGCTGAATCGACCTGTTGGTTTTGAGAAGGGGAGAGGTACACGTGGTATCACAACGGGGCCTTTATGGGCCTAACTGCACTGGTGCTCGCGCCAGTAGCCACTCTAACCTAACCTAACACCTTACTGAATTTAAATTTTCTAGCATGAATACTTCCAGAGTTATGCAGTATCAAAGATTCCATTTATATGGGAGGTGCCACGGCCCTTTCCTGTATCGAAATTATTTTAACCTATGACAATCCCTAAAAGGTTTCTAGTGAGTGTTTTAAATTTGGTTGTGACCGGTCAATCCGTTTAAGACGCACACCCATCCATACCTACAACTAAACATGTAACATATCTGCACAAACATCGACAGTGGCTTCTCAACTGGAATAGCAAGAGACACCTTTAACATCCAAGATGGAAGAATAGGAGGCACGTATTTCAGAAATGTCATCGAAAATGTCATCTCAACTGGAATCGCAAAAGACAGATATATCATCTCAACTGGCATCTCAACTGGAAGAACAAAAGTTAGTATAGCATCCCAACTGGAATCACAGGAGACACGTATAACATCTAAGAAGGAAACACAGTTAGGAGAACAGAAGACATATATGGCTGAGCAGAGTATCATCAAAACTGTAAGCGCAGGATGCAAAAATCGCTCAATTTCAGGCAGAAGTCGATGATTTGAAAGGTCGTATGGAGCAGTTACAACTAAATCGCCCAGCTGTTTCAGCAAGCAATCCGAAGGTAAAGACACCATCCTTTGACGGTTCTGTTCCTTTCCAGGTCTTCAAGCTACAGTTTGAGAAGACCGCGGCAGTGAACAACTGGAATGCGGAAGATAAAGTTGCTGCACTGTTCGTGGCATTGAAGGGGCCAGCAGCCGAAATCCTACAGACGATTCCCGAAGGAGAGCGGAACAACTATGAAGCATTGATGGCTGCTGTAGAACGACGTTATGGAAGCAAGCATAGAAAACAGATATTCCAAATTGAGTTGCAAAACCGCTACCAAAAAGCAAATGAGGTATTGCAGGCGTTTGCTTCAGATATTGAAAGATTGGCTCATCTTGCAAATGCGGACGCACCCGTGGAATACACTGAAAGGGTAAAAATCTAGAGTTTCATAAATGGCATACGAGATGTGGAAACGAAACGGGCTACATATGCGAGTCCAAAACTAACATCTGCTGAAACTGTAGCACATGTACTGACTCAGGAAACAGCCTCACTTTTGAGTAAGCCAGGGTACAAAGCTCATCGCGTGGAAGTGGAAAGGCCAGAGTGGGTAGACGCAATATTGGGGGCGCTGAAAGGATCGCAAAAGCGTAGTGAGAGAGTTATCAAATGCTTCAAATGCGGGAAGCGCGGTCACATTGCACGTCATTGCGATCTTGATCCTAGTGGTTGCAACAGCATGAGTGGTCTTAATAACAAAGCTGGAGGGGATGAGCAAGAGCGAGTAAGATGTAGAAATCGAGAGCTAGATCCAGCTATTGAATGCCCTGTGATATCTGTGTCGCAAATTGGTAGAAAATCGAGCAGTCTTACGGTCAGAGGGAATGTGGATAGCAAAGAACGTGTACTGACTTTAGATACGGGCGCATCTCATTCCTTGATTCGATCTGATTTGGTCTACAGGAGAGTAAAGTCATTACCTGGAGCAAGGTTGCGTACGGTCACTGGCGAGTATAACCAAGTCCGGGGAGAAGTGATCTGTGAAGTCTTAATTGGGAAGGTCATGGTTCTACACAAATTCATTGTGGCAGAGATCATTGATGAAGTCATATTGGGAGTGGACTTCTTAGTTGACCATAACATCAGGATCGATATGCCAAGAAAGATTATGCGCTATGAGCACCAGAATGTGCCACTTAACTTCAGTTTGGAAGAAGGGTTCAGCAGTAATCGAGTGCTGGAGAGATTCGACAAAAACCGCAAAAGTCAAAGGCAGCAGACCGGGCAAGGGTTGATGGAACGAATGGGCCAAAAAAATCAAAACCCAAGGTACCTGTAAGAGAAACACTGGCACTGAAAAGCCCTAACGGACGTACTAAAACGAAGGAAAAATTTCGCAGAAAGAATGCAAGGGTGGTTTCAAGCCAGGGCACACTACTGTTGTTAAGCGTCGGAACGATACTGATTATGCAAAGCAAATCCGTTCAGCGCAAGCTCTACTAAGTAGTTCGTTGGCCAAACAGCAGAGTGTGAAGGAACGAACCAGGGTATTGAGTAGTACGACGAAACACAGGTACGATGAGAACAATAATTCGAAAGGTTTCTGGGCGGGAGATTTGGTACTGTTATACAACCCTCACCGGCGGAAAGGTGTTCCATCAAAATTTCGGCGCAGTTGAGAAGGCCCGTACAAAGTTGTGAAGAAGATCAGTGACACCATCTACCGTATACAAACCATTGGGGAAACACGAAGTAGAACGGTGGTTCATTTGGCGATGCTAGCAGCGTTTAGATCGAGAGATTTGTCTGATCGGGACGATCAGACTTAGGTGGAGGGCAGTGTTATACTGTTTTCACACAGACGGCTTATTGAATAATAAAGGCAGTTTTCTACATTAAGACGCTTATTGAGCTCAATCTTCCCTACAAAATTCGAATCTATAATTATTTCATTAGTAGCTAATCGAATGCCTAATGAAGTCAAAAGCACAATGCAACTCTGTTGGCAGCGTTCCGCTTCCGTTTCCGCTTCTTAGTTTTTGGTGTGTTCAGTGCTTTGTCAAAGTAAATGTCATTGTCTACATGGTGGAACGATACAAGGTGGCCGCATCGAACAGCTGATTATAACTTTTTTATTTGATTTGATACATCAACTACCGGCGCAGTACGATTTTGACATTTGTCCATCAAATTTACAAGTACATGGAATTTTTTTATGTTTGTAGGTATGTCACCATGCTGCCACCTGTATCGTTCCGCCATGATTGCCTGTCATATAGCATTGTCATTTTATTCGCTTGACATTTCATCCTTCATACTAATCGAGCAGTTACTTCTGTGTGAAAGCAAAAATTTACGATTTCATTAGAAGTTGAAATGAGATCATTAAGTATCTGTGTGAAAACAGTATTAAGAATGTTAGCAACACTAAGGGGTACTGCCATCTCTATGCCGATGCTAAGCAGTGACGTGAATGCACATCAATAATTTAATCATTTTGTCTACACCTATGTACGTACACACAGCGGAGAAGAGATGCACAAACACATGCAGATATCTTGTATGAAATGCTCCTAATGGTATGCAATTGTAATTGTGGAAGTGTCGCTCACACATACAAGCGCATGGGGTATGAGAGAAGTTATAAAAATTATACATCTGTAGTTGTAGCTGAGAAGTTTATAACTAAGTAGTAAGTTCTGGAATTAGGAAAGCCTAGAAATATGCAACGAGGAAATCTTACAGTATAAAAAGGCGACAACAGTAGAGGCGAGAATTCAGTTTCATTTAAGCTATCAGTCAGTTTGGTTATTAAGCAAGCTAGTTGAAAAGTATAAGGTTATTGTGAAGTACTTTAATAAAGACCATTTTTCCATTACTCAATATTGGAGTTATTTATTCAACACTTTAGCGATACGAACGTTGGTAGAAGATTGCAAATAAGGGGAACTGCAGTAAATTCGTTACAATACAAAGGAACCTAACTATTTATACCGAAGGCTTTAGTTCCTACAATCATCAAGGTCAGTTCAGCTTGTTTACACTAGGCACAGAACTTTGACATCTGAACGTCAATTTTTTATTAATGCGGTACGTCTTTGGAGCTCACTCCCAGTTTGTTTCAAACTTCTCTCTAATACACTGCAATTTAAAAACAAGTAATGAAGGCTAAGTTCAGGTGTTACCGAGCATTACATACTCAGCTGAGAGCTTTGGATACAAAATAGGGGAAAATCACCATTTAGCACAATGAACCTAGGGTAACCCTGGAATGTGTTTGTATGACATGGGTTTCAAATGGAAGGTTCTAAAGAGTATTTTAAAGGCGAGTGCGCCATAGTTCTATATGTGGATGCAATTTCAGGATATCGCCATAAAGGTGGACCAGGGGTGACTCTAGAATGTGTTTGTACGATATGGGTATCAACTGAGAGGTTTTAATGATTATTTAAAACGTAGTGGGCCTTAGTTCTATAGGTGGACGCCTTTTCGAGATATCGCAATAAGGGTGGACCAGAGGTGACTCCAGAATGTGTTTGTACATTATGGGTATCAAATTAAAAGTACTAATGATGATTTTAAAGGGGAGTAGCCCTTAGTTGTATATGTGAAGGCGTTTTCGAGATATCAACCAAAATTTGGACCAGGGTGACGTAGAACATCATCTTTCGGGTACCGCTAATTTATTTATATATGTCATACCACGAACAGTATTCCTGCCAAGATTCCAAGGGATTTTGATTTCGCCCTGCAGTACTCTTTCATTTTCTTCTACTTAATATGGTAGGTGTCACACCCATTTTACCAAGTTTTTTCTAAAGTTATATTTTGCGTCAATAAACCAATACAATTACCATGCTTCGTCGCTTGTTTCATATTTGGTACAGAATTATGGCATTTTTTTTCATTTTTCGTAATTTTCGATATCGATAAAGTGGGCGTGGTCATAGCCGAATTTCGGCCATTTTTTATACCAAGATAAAGTGAGTTCAGATAAGTACGTGCACTAACTTTAGTAAAGATATATCGATTTTTGTTGAAGTTATCGTGTGCTATCGACCGAGCGGAAAGACAGACGGTCGACTGTGTATAAAAACTGGGCGTGGCTTCAACCGATTTCGCCCTTTTTCACAGAAAACAGTTATCATCATAGAATCGGGGCACCAAATTTCACAAGGATTGGTAAATTTTTGTTCGACTTATGGCCTTAAAAGTATTCTAGACGAATTAAATGAAAAAGGGCGGAGCCATGCCCATTTTGAAATTTTCTTTTATTTTTGTATTTTGTTGCACCATATCATTACTGGAGTTGAATGTTGACATAATTTACTTATATACTGTAAAGATATTAAATTTTTTGTTAAAATTTTACTTAAAAATTTTTTTTTTAAGTGGGCGTGGTCGTTCTCCGATTTTGTTAATTTTATTAAGCATACATATAGTAATAGCAGTAACATGCCTGTCAAATTTCATCATGATATCTTCAACGACTGCGAAATTACAGCTTGCAAAACTTTTAAATTACCTTCTTTTAAAAGTGGGCGGTGCCACGCCCATTGTCCAAAATTTTACTAATTTTCTATTTTGCATCGGTCAACGCACCTACCAAGTTTCATCGCTTTGTCCGTCTTTGGTAATGAATTATCGCACTTTTTCGGTATCGATATCGAAAAAGTGGATGTGGTTGTGGTCCGATTTCGTTCATTTTAAAAACCGATCTGAGATGAGCGCCCAGGAGCCTACATACCAAATTTCATCAAGATACCTCAAAATTTACTCAAGTTATCGTGTTTACGGACGGACGGACGGGCGGACATGGCTAAATGAATTTCTTTTTTCGCCTAGATCATTTTGATATATAGAAGTCTATATCTATCTCGATTAGTTTATGCCGTTACGGATTACCGTTATGTGAACAAAGTTAGTATACTCTGTGAGCTCTGTTCATCTGAGTATAATAAGGTGACTAGTTTTTTTAATACTCGTTAATCACTACAGCTCTCCTAGTTATATATACTTTTCTCGAACCTGCCACGACTTGTTTATTAGTGTTCTCATATTGTTGTTATTATTATTATTAAATATTGTACTCTACTCTCCCTTGTACTCCCTCTTACCATTGTTACATTCCTCTGTTTCCTTTTCCCATCTCTTTCCTTGCTAATACTATATTAACTACTTATAAATTTAAGGAAATGTATTTATGTTATAAGCGAGTGACACTGTAAAATAAAGTTAGCTTAATGTTAAAATATGCTAAGTCACTTTTTTTGAAAAATTGTATTTAAATGCAGTTTTAAAAATGAATTCAAAATACATCGATCACAAAAAAAATATTTTTATACTCAGTTGAGCAGAGCTCACAGAGCATATTAACTTTGATTGGATAACGGTTGGTTGTACAGGTATAAAGGAATCGAGATAGATATAGACTTCCATATATCAAAATCATCAGGATCGAAAAAAAATTTGATTGAGCCATGTCCATCCGTCCGTCCGTCTGCCCGTTAATACGATAACTTGAGTAAATTTTGAGGTACTCATCTCAGATCGCTATTTAAAATGAACGATATCGGACTATAACCACGCCCACTTTTTCGATATCGAAAATTTCGAAAAACCGAAAAAATGCGATAATTCATTGCCAAAGGCTGTTAAAGCAATAAAACTTGGTAGGTGGGTTGACGTTGTGAAGCAGAATAGAAAATTAGTAAGATTTTGGCCAATGGGCGTGGCTCCGCCCACTTTTACAAGAAGGTAATTTAAAAGTTTTGCAAGCTGTAATTTGGCAGTCGTTGAAGATATCATGATGAAATTTGGCAGGAACGTTACCACTATTACTATATATGTGCTAAATAAAAATTAGCAAAATTGGATGAAGAACACGCCCACTTTTTAAAAAAAAATTTTTTTAATTCAAATTTAACAAAAAATTTAATATCTTTACTGTATATAAGTAAATTAAGTCAAAATTCAACTCCAGTAATGATTTGATGCAACAAAATACAAAAATAAAAGAAAATTTCAAAATGGGCGTGGCTCCGCCCATTTTCATTTAGTTTGTCTAGAATACTTTTAATGCCATAAGTCGAACAAAAATTTACCAATCCTTCTCAAATTTGATAGGGGCATAGATTCTATGACGATACTGTTCTCTGTGAAAATGGGCGAAATCGGTGGAAGCCACGCCCAGTTTTTATACACAGTCCACCGTCTGTCCTTCCGCTCGGCCGTTAACACAATAACTTGAGCAAAAACCGATATATCTTTACTAAACTTAGCGCACGTACTTATATGAACTCACTTTATCTTGGTATAAAAAATGGCCGAAATCCGACCATAACCACGCCCACTTTATCGATATCGAAAATTACGAAAAATGAAAAAAATGCCATAATTCTATTCCAAATACGAAAAAAGTGATGAAACATTGTAACTGGATTGGTTTATTGACGCAAAATATAACTTTGGAAAAAACTTTGTAAAATGGGTGTGACACCTACCATATTAAGTAGTAGAAAATGAAAAAGTTTTACAAGGCGAAATCAACAGCCTTTGGAATCTTGGCAGGAATACTGTTAGTGGTATTGCATATATAAATAAATTAGCAGTACCCGACAGATGTTTTTTGGATCACCTGGTCCACATTTTGGTCGATATCGCGAGAACGCCTTCACATATATATCTAAGGGTCACTCGATTTTAAAACCCTCATTAATACCTTTACTTTGATATCCATATCGTACAAACACATTCTAGAGTCACCCCTGGCCCACCCTAATGGCGATATCTCGAAAAGGCGTCCACCTATAGACCTAATGCCCACTCCCTCTTAAAATGCTCAGTAACACCTTTCGTTTGATACCCATATCGTACAAACATTCTAGAGTCACCCCTGGCCCACCCTAATGGCGATATCTCGAAAAGGCGTCCACCTATAGACCTAATGCCCACTCCCTCTTAAAATGCTCAGTAACACCTTTCGTTTGATACCCATATCGTACAAACATTCTAGAGTCACCCCTGGCCCACCCTAATGGCGATATTTCGAAAAGGCGTCCACCTATAGACCTAATGCCCACTCCCTCTTAAAATGCTCAGTAACACCTTTCGTTTGATACCCATATCGTACAAACATTCTAGAGTCACCCTTGGTCCACCTTTATGCCGATATCTCGAAAAGGCGTCCACGTATAGAACTAAGGATTACTCCCTTTTAAAATACTCATTACCACCTTTCATTTGATACCCGTATCGTACAAACACCTTCTAGAGTCACCCTGGCCCACCCTAATGGCGATATCTCGAAAAGGCGTCCACCTATAGACCTAATGCCCACTCCCTCTTAAAATGCTCAGTAACACTTTTCGTTTGATACCCATATCGTACAAACATTCTAATTCACCATTGGTCCACCTTTATGGCGATATCTCGAAAAGGCGTCCACTTATAGAACTAAGGATTACTTACTCCCTTTTAAAATACTCATTACCACCTTTCATTTGATACCCATATCGTACAAACACATTCTAGAGTCACCTCTGGCCCACCCTAATGGCGATATCTCGAAAAGGCGTCCACCTATAGACCTAATGCCCACTCCCTCTTAAAATGCTCAGTAACACCTTTCGTTTGATACCCATATCGTACAAACATTCAAGAGTCACCCCTGGCCCACCCTAATGGCGATATCTCGAAAAGGCGTCCACCTATAGACCTAATGCCCATTCCTCTTAAAATGCTCAGTAACACCTTTCGTTTGATACCCATATAGTACAAACACATTCTACAGTCACCCCTGGCCCACCCTAATGACGATATCTCGAAAAGGCGTCCACCTATAGACCTCATGCCCACTCCCTCTTAAAATGCTCAGTAACACCTTTCGTTTGATACCCATATCGTACAAACATTCTAGAGTTACCCTTGGTCCACCTTTATGGCGATATCTCGAAAAGGCGTCCACCTATAGAACTAAGGATTACTCCCTTTTAAAATACTCATTACCATCTTTCATTTGATACCCATATCATACAAACACATTCTAGAGTCACCCCTGGCCCACCCTAATGGCGACATTTCGAAAAGGCGTCCACCTATAGACCTAATGCCCACTCCCTCTTAAAATGCTCAGTAACACCTTTCATTTGATTCCCATATCGTACAAACACATTCTAGAGACACGCCTGGTCCACCTTTATGGCGATATCCCTAAATGGCGTCCATCCATAGAACTATGGCCTACTATCTTAAAATTCTCTTTAATACCTTCCATTTGATACACATGTCATACAACCACATTCCAGGGTTACCCTAGGTTCATTTTCCTACATGGTGATTTTCCTTATTTTGTCTCCATAGCTCTCAACTGAGTATGTAATGTTCGGTTACACCCGAACTTAGCCTTCCTTACTTGTTATTTTTCATTTTTACGTGCTGTGGGTAAAGATGTGTAAATGTGCTAAGTCGTCAACTGTTCAAAAAAAATGTGCTAAGTCAACCAGTCAATAATATCAATCTGAATTACTAGTCAATTCTTTGTGCGCCCATGCTTTGTTGTTGTTGTACTAACGATAAAGACACTACCCGAAGGCTTTGGGGAGAGTTACCGATGTTGATGGTCATTTGCCGGATATACATAGCTCCGGAACGTTCCGGTAACAAAGCACTATTAAGGTACTAGCCCGACCATATCGGGAACGATTTATATGAACACATTAAACCTTCTAGGCCATTCCGACCTCCCCACCCCTAGTTTTATGAGGAACTTGGGGTCGCCAGAGCCTCGGCTGTCAATGAAACAGGATTCGCCACGGTTAGGTGAGGTTGACAATTGGGTTGGAGAAACTATATATTGCGCTGGAAACCCCTTGAGAGGGTTGCGAACACAACCCCTTGCAATTGGTTTACCCAATTGAGACTTGCCTTTGGTGTTGGATAAATGCTTTGCGCTGACCATAATCTACTTCAATTCTTACATGTCGACAACTACACGCTTTCTTACAGACTAGTTAAAAATAGAAAACAAGTCAAGCTTAAACTTATATAAGCAGTGGAATATATGGAATGTACAAATTAGATAAATCAGAGCAATTCGTGCTAAAGTTTATTACATTATTGGCAAGCATGAGTGAGTTAAAAGTTCTTCTGTCATGCAAAGCCTGAATACCAAGAAATTTGTGCCTGCTGTTATATGATGGGAAGCCGTATTGCCAGTAAAGCAATTTTTGTAAAAAAATTTTGAACTTTCTCAATTTTATAGGGGTTAGATTCATAGAAAGATTCCACAGTATTAAGCAATATTCAAGACCACTTCTGACAAAGGATATATAAAGTGCCTTCAACGTCATAGGGTCCTTAAAATCACTGGTGTTACGTCTAGTGAACCCAACCACTGCAATAAATTTTGAAACAGCGAAGTCAATGGTACCAGAAAAAGAGAGTTTGGAGTTATAAATTACACTCAAGTCTTTACTATCTTGACAACGATTAAGAGATTTAGCATTTAGTTTGTAGATAAAGTATGTGGCAGTTGTCTTTATGGAATAAGACAAAACACAGCATTTATTTGAATTTAAAAGTAAATTATTGTCTGCGCATCAGCCAGCAAAAGGGTCCAGATCAGACCCGTTAGAAATAGTTTGACAATTAAATAGTATTTTTTGTGAAATATATATTTTTAATATGTTTGTTTAATGGTGTGTTCAGTTTATACTTATATTTAAGAATTCATGAGCTTAACACCGGCTTATAATAATTAATTAAATATAAGTATAAACTGAACACACCATTAAACAAACATACATAAATAAGTAAAACTGAGCCCGAGTTTACAAAGCTTCTCATTCACAACGAAGAAGAACTTTACAAAAACAAATCTACATGGCACACAAATTAATTGTGTTGTCAGTGTAGAAATGAGAAAAACTGAATTAAGCATGAAAACAAATACCAGCAGGATGCCCTTGTGGTTAAAGGCTACTGCAGTTTCACCATGTGATTCACGGTTCGAATCCCGGTGAAACCTTTGATAACATTACAAAATTGCCTGATGATGATTACGTTGGCGGTTTTCGAAATGGATCCATCGCAATATGCCAGTAAATATTTCTTTCTTTCAGTTTCTCTCAGAAAACATAATAATTGAAATTAAATTATTATAAGCCGGTGTTAAGCTCATGAATTCTTAAATATTTTTTAGTGTTATATTTCAATCATTAAAGGGGAGGAGTGATGGGGAAACATATTGAGTAAAAAGTGCTAAGTCAGGAGAAAAAATTTGTTTTGAGTGCGGAAATTGTGCTAAGTCATAAAATAGCTGCCGGGTTAGCATACATGATTTTTATTTATCTTTTTCAAAGCTTCTACACTCAAAAGTATTGCAACTAAGTTATCATAATTCACAGTTTTGAAAAAAAGGTTATTTCAGAAATTATTCATTTTTTTCGTCTCCTGTAAAATGCGTAAAAAGTGACTTAGCACATTTTCACATTAAGCTAACGATAATTTTTGTTAAATTGTTGTGCCAGGATAACCATTTTAATAAAATTAAAAATTGCAAAATGGGCGTCACACCGCCCACTTGTGAACAAATCCATTTTAAAAATATTATTAATAATCAAAAACGGTTTAACCTATCATAACAAAACACTGCAAAGAAGTTGCTTTTACTAAAAGGAATGCTTCGAAGAAAATTTTTATATAAAACACTTTAAAAAGGGGCGTGGACGTATAAAATTAGCTATATCAATGATATTTCTTGTCCCATGTGGAATGATACCAAGAAAGAGGAAAAAAACTAAAAATTTTGAGGATGGGCGTGGCACCGGCCCTTTTACTACTAAGAAATTGTATATGTTTCGGGAGCCATAACTCGAAGAAAAATAAGAGTATCCTAATAAAAGTTACATTTGTAGCAAATTTGGAAAAAATTCAAATAAAATAAAGTCGATTAAGTGCATAAAGTTATTTGAACTGTTATTTTCCTGATCCCTGCAGGCCATTCTAAAAAAAAAACACCATCTCTTATCCGGCAGTCTATTTGTAGAGATTATATAATATAATAATATGTATGGAGAGTTTCACCATAATGCTCCCTTCAATTTGTAGAAACACGATTTTTTAATTTGTTGTTATTACTACCTCACTCAAGGCGTTCACTATGCACATTGTCGAAGGTGCGATGGTTTAGCCGAACTCAATAGCTCCCGACTATGTGTCTGAGAGCTTACGGGCATCCCGTCTACGCCGTTCTGTCTATAAGGAGGGCGGCGGGATTTTGGTGCCCAAGAACTGTGGCTATTGGATGATTTGCAGGCAGAAGGTATATCCGGCTATATTTCATCGCAATCTTTCCGGTACCTTGTGTTGATAACAAGAAGTAGAGATGGAGAATAGAGGCATAAGCAAAAGTAGACATAAAACTATTAAAAAACTGTCAAGCGCCTAGGAGCAGTGCTCGACGCAACAAACCTGGAAAGTGAGCGCTTGGAATGGGTCGGAGAGGCGGTTAAAGTAGGCCGAACGCAGTTCAAGGGTGTTGCCGCCAGAAATCTTCGGTATAGCAACCAGTATGAGTAGGAAAAAGCTTCACGCGGTAGGATGTAACTAGCACGTATAACTATCGTAATGCCGCTAAAACGATCTTTTTTTTGCTACGTATGAAGCTGCCTGCTGTTTAAGATAATTCCGGCCTTCGGGCGCCTTTATGAAGATGAGAAATAAAATTAATGCTAAATAGCCAAAGTGGCAAGATTAAACTAACCTCACTTTTACCTTTACTTTAAACTTTCACTGGAAAAACTGGAATTAAAATTAACAAGTAAGGAAGTCTAAGTTCGGGTGAAACTGAACATTACATACCCAGCTGTACAATTAAAATGCTGTTGTTGTTTGTTTTGTGTGCTTAATAGTGTTACAAGGCTGCGCAATAATACATATACCTATGTTTCTATTCTGAACTAATTTTTCTTCGAGTTATGGCTCCCGAAACCAAAAAAAATTGCTTAGTCATAAAAGTGGCGGTGCCACGCCCGTTTTTTAAAATTTGAAGTTTTTCCTATTTATTGTTTTAAATCTAATTGGAAACGAAATACTATTGATATAAAGCTCTTTTTTTTCATAGATATAGCTTATTTTATTCGTCTACGACCCTTTTAAAAATCTTTTATGTAAAAGTGGGCGTAGTCCTTAACCGATTTCGCTAATTTTTCTTCAAGGCATTCCTTATAGTAAAGGCGACCTCTCTGTCGAATTCTGTTACGATAGGTTTAACAATTTTTGATTTATGAGTAATAATATTTGTAAAATTGATTTTATTAAAAGTGGGCGGTGCCACGCCCATTAACAAAAATTTTCAAATTTTTATCAAGAATCTCAATATCAGTCCACACGTCAAAATTCAACATGCTAGGTGTATTATTTACTGAATAATCCGGTTTTTTGTGTTTTCAAAAATGTTATATATATAAAAAGTGGGCGTGGTTATCATCCGATTTCGCTCGTTTCCAATACCAATCTATTATGGGTTCAGATAAGCTCGTGTACCATATCTCAATATTTACTCAAGTTATCGTGTTAACGGACAGACGGACGGACATCGCTCAATCAAATTTTTTTCGATACCGATGATTTTGATATATGGAAGTCTATATCTATCTCGATTCCTTTATACCTGTACAACCAACCGTTATCCAATCAAAGTTAATATACTCTGTGTGCAAAGCACGCTGAGTATAAAAAACGGGCGTTGGAATGCCTTCAACAGCCGCTCGTATCTTTTAAAAAAGATTTGCATTGACTTCGAGGGCGCTGAAGTTATAGTGATGCAATTGATTATCCATCTTCCCTTTTAAAAAAAGATTTGACTTGTGCAGGGCGTATATTTAGTAACACTTTTTCATCATATAATTTGTATGAAAGAAAAATGTACATTTCAAAACTCACACTTACTCAATACAGCTCAGGAGTCACAAAATCGGTTGATTCTGTATAAAAATAAAAGATACACATACAGGCCACACACAAAAATTCGCGATCCGTAGGTCTCCTGATTTTTTCCCATAAATCGGACTATGAAAAAATGGGTATACCGTTCATAAAAATAAATAAACCCAAGAATTCAATATATTAATTAATGGATTGAGGGCAATCAACTTGCCCGAAATATTGCTTTATCCAGCTCAAAGTTTAAGCAATACAAGATCCGTAACCGTTGTCACCCGACCCAAAAATACAGCAAAATTCGCCGAAAAACGCAGGGTTTAAAGTAGGGTTTCCAGACCGAAAATGTCGAAAGGGGGACAGATAATAACAAATTGGGGGATTTGGGGGTACAACAGATAGGAAAAAGGGGTATCTTTCGGAGGACTAATAAAACTAATTATATTGAACATTATCATTAATTTATTTACTCATACAACATAAACAGAAACATTAAACATTAAAAAGATTAAATAAATTATAAAATTAAAAAAATTGCTTGAAATAAATGTTTCCATACATTTAAAGCAATAACGGCAATCCCCGATTAACTCATACGAACAGACAACATTTGGTTAGTTCGTTGCAGTTCTATAAATAGAACAAAAATAGCAACAATACCAAGTTTCTCTGAAACCGCCTTACAAACATGCATAACTTCAACACATAATTTACATACGAAATATGTGATGTGTAGAAGAATATATGCAAAAGAAGGCAATTGGGAAAAATTTTACAACAACTATGCATGACGTAGCTGAATGCATTTGTAACCATTTCAACTATCGTAATAGTGCGGGTTCGACTCCCACTCCCGGGAGAAAAGGCTTTGAAGAGATTTACAAGGTATAATCGAAAGAGCTGTCGCCTTGTCCGTCCTGATGTCACGTTGTTTAATTTTTTCCCAAATTATTAAATAAAAACAAAAACAATTCATAAATAAAATTCCATTAGATCAAACAAAGTTACACTCTTTATACATAAAAACACATATGTTTATATTCAGCCTTTAATATAGCACAAAAATATTTTCATATCAAAATCCTATTTCATTTCCCCAAAAAATGTACGTACATTCAAACATGTATGTAGGTATTTAATCTTATTTTTCATTCTTTCTTAAGTTTATCAGAATATTCTTACCAATCTCATCATTATTTAAAAAATACTGAAAGTCAATACATTTTAAGTATAAAATTGGTTTTTATCATTATCTCGCTTTCAACACTTTTTATATCTAAACGATCTCTCTCTTTGCACCATATTTTACCCATTAAACTGAATACACGCTCACGACCTACGCCACCTTCCGTAGCAAGGGTGACAAAGTCAAAATGGGGGATACCACCCCCCTAAAAAAGTCCAACTTACGCATTATCAAGAACCACCTGCCCGGTGTAATACCCAATGAAGCCTGCTGCATAGACATATGGCCGACACATTTAAACTTCCATTACATGTAAAATATACGTGTATTTCGCACAGTCACCTTTTGCAGATGATCTCAAATCTAACGTACAGGTCGTATGAGGAAAGGGCGTATCCTGTGCGTGAAGAATAGTGAAGAGGCCTGCTGTGCCGTTATGCTTCTGATTTTAGACTTCGTTAAACAAAACTAGCAATTACGAGAATAATCTTACTAAAGATATAATTTTAAAGAGTTAGTGAACTCCTGTCGTATAGCAGTGAATAAAGAACACCCCTTGCGCTGGCACATTTGCATCTTTGACCGGAAGCAGCAGATGTACTATTCTCAGTCGGCGTATACTTGGATATCTGCAGAAATCTTGCTGCATGTTGGAGGTGCTCCAAGGGCATTATTTTTACTCAAAAATGAGACTTGTGCTACGTTCTAATGTTTTTCAGACAATTTGAAAATTTTAAACTACGATTAAAACTTTTACCATACTTAAGTACCTACGCCAAAGTAAAATATTTAAATTTAATGCGCCACTTAATGCTGGTACTTAACGTTCACCACATCACCATTTCACTACGCACCATTTTATTCTTCGAAAACGCTATCGTTTCCGAGTATTTTCCGCTGGTTAAGCGTCAAATGGAAAATGCAATACCAAAAGCCTTTCCACGATAATGAATCGCTTGGGTTTTAAGAACGTCACAAATAAAATGAGAAAATACATAAAAGCTGGTAATGAAGAAACCAAGTAAAAGCACAGCTTAAAAACGGTACTAAAAAGCTGATGATGCTGTGCAACGCGAGCAATGGCGGCTTGGGTGAATAACTGAAAGAAAGTGAGAGAGAGGACGGGGGAGTTTAATGAATAAAGAACTAGAAAATAAAAGAAGAAAACACAAACCGCCAACATTGCTAACAACATATAAAATTATCACAAAAACCACTTAAGATAAACGAAATAAATTGCAAAATAAATGGAAAGCAAGCAAAAGATTGAAGAGCCGAGAGAGGATTCACTGAAATTGGGAAGCTCAACCATTGATGGCGGTGCCAAAACATTGCGAGGGTGTAATGTACAAAAAATAGATACATATGTATTAGAGAGGGTCAAAATTTTTGCCCATCAGGAGTATAGCAAAAACGTAATCTACTGATGATTCTAAGAAAAATTGCTGAAGACACCATAGCGCTGAGTCCGATTTCGAGTCCCCACTTTTGCAAAATAAATATTTTGCATTTGAACAAAGGGTTTGGCCAAACATCTTCATAGCTTCTGATAGAATTATAGGAAAAATAGCATATTGGGCTTACTTTAAAGGTATTTTACGTACATTGCAGAATCTGTATTAATATCTATAGTGTTTTTGAATTTTAGTAGAGATATTAGGCTTAAATTATGAGAAATTAGCCTAAAATAAACTTTTTACTACTATATTAGCCGTGTTTCTTTTACAAGCGTATACGTTTACGTTTGCGCGTAAAAAAAACGCTTATTCTCGCTTAGATAATGCTTAGGAGACCCATCTAGCGGCAGTGGTTAAATAACTAGCTACAGAACAGGGTGTACCTTAAATCGGAAACACAATCCTCTGGTGGCCATAATGTATAACATATAGCTGAATCAGTTGCGATGAATAGTGGATACACACTATTTTTAGAGGTGATACATAGAATTATTGCTGAGTTGAAATAAAGACACATATTTCAGTTACATCTGAGTATAATTGGAAATTTAGTAGTACACATTTTATGCGCAGCAATTTTAGAGGTGTATTTAAAGTGTGACGCTTAGCAGTCCATATAAAGTTTAAGCGTAAATGTCTATAGATGTAAAAAAAAACACAGCTATTATCAGTTTTACCAAATTTCTTATGAAATTTTTTTTTTCTGTAGAGCTAAAATAAGTTGAGAATATTTCCAACAACTTTCATTCAGACAGTTTTTTTTTTTCGAATTCCTTTTAGTAAAAAAAAATTTCAAAAAACCTTTGTTTTCAAGTAATAAGCAAAAATTGTTTTCTACTAAAACGAATTCGAAAAAAGAAAAACTGTCTGAATGAAAGTTGTTGGAAATGTTCTGAACTTATTTTACCTGTAAAGAAAAAAAAATTTTTCCATAAGAACTTTGTTAAAAATGATCATATAAGTAGTTAAAGTTCACCCTGTGGGAAAATCAACAAAACAAAATAAGTCAGTTAAAAGTTCATTTTAGCCTAATTTCTCATAATTTAAGCCTGATATCTCTACTAAAATTCAAGAACACTGTAGATATTAATACAGATTCTGAAATTTATGTAAAATACCTTTAAAATAAGCCCAATATGATATTTTTCCTATAATTCTATCAGAAGCTATGAAAATTTTTTGGCCAAACCCTACATTCAAATGCAAAATATCTATTTTGCAAAAGTGGGGACCTCGAAATCGGACTTAGAGCTATGGTGCCTTCAGCAATTTTTCTTAGAATCATCTGTAGATTACGTTTTTGCTATACTCCTAATGGAAAAAAATCCATCCATACAAATTGACCCTCTCTAATATGTATGTATGTATGTATATATATTGCCAAGTTCTATAAAAGAAAACAGTAGGTAACCGCAATAGCAGCACTGAACTGCAATGCCGAATAGTAAAACCAAAAGAGCGAAATCAGAAACGTGAGTGGGAGTGTAACAGCGAGGTGCATGTATATTAATCAGGGTTCGAAACAATAATATTTACATATGTGCACTCTTGAAAAAACGCTTACCTAAAACAAGAAAAATATATCATTAAAGTAAACAATTCTTTAAATTTAGGGAAAATTTCTATTAAATGAGTAAGTATTTCTACAAAATACAGCTACACAATTTAATTTTGTTAATTTTCGATATGTGAACATCTTTGCTCACTATATTGGGGAGTCCTAAATGTAAGCGTAAGGTGTTAGTGAAAGCGTAGTAGTAGTTGTATGTGGAATTTTATATGGGGAATATATGTAGAATGCAAATGCAGACCTAGTGTGTAGCATTGATTTATTTACTGTATGGAGTACTAGAGAATGTATACACGTAGGCGTAGTGTGTTGTATTGGTATGCTGTATGGAGTAATAAGGAATGAGAGCGTATTAATAGCCGCTACACTGTAGCGTGGTGTGATGTTAACGTGCTGCGCCTACCACACCGAAGATCCTGGGATCACACCCCGGGCAAAGCAACATCAAAATTTTTGAAAAAAGTTTTTTCAGAAGAAAATTCCTCTAGGCGGGGTCGCCCTAGTTTTTGGCATGCACTCCGAGTATATTCCTGCCATGAAAAGCTTCTCAGTGAAAACTCATCTGCCTTGCAGATGCTGTGCGGAGTCGGCATAAAACAAGTAGGTTGCGTCCCGCCAATTCGTAGGAAAAAATTAAAGGAGCACGACGCAAATTAAAAGAGAAGCGCGGCTTAAAATCTCTTTGGAGGTTATCGTGCCTTACATTTATTTATTTATTTAAATAAAATTAAATAAGATTGTTAAGAATTAATGAGCTTAACACCAATAAATGATAATTGTTATTCAATTATTATTTTTTGTTTTATTGGGAAAAACTGAAAAGAAGGAAATATTTACCATTTTTATGCCGATATTGGGATGGTACCATTTCGAAAACCGCCACGTCATCATCGTCAGGATTTCTTAATGTTTATTTATTTCAATAGGTTTTAACGGCAATCGAAAAGAGGTCAAACTGCTGAAATTACAATCGCCTAACCATCGGGCTATTGCGTGGTATTTGCTTTCTTGGCTGAGTTTAATCCCATTTTCACGCTCTCGCACAATTTCAGACATTCTGCTTTCGAAATGCTACCATCGCAATATGCCAGGAAATGTTTCCTTCTTTTCAGTTTTTCCCAATAAAACCAAAAATAATAATTGAATAACAATTATCATTTATCGGTGTTAAGCTCATTGATTCTTAAAAATCTTAAGTAAAATTGAACATAAAATTAAACATACAAACATATAAAATTAAATAGTAAAAAAGAATATAATAAAATAAAATAAAATAAAATGAAATAAAATAAAACAAAATAAGCCAAAACAAAATAAAATAAAATGAAAATGTAAAATAAAAAAAAAAAAAATAAAAATTAAATAAAAAAAATGAAATAAAATAAAATGAAATGAAATGAAATAAAATAAAATAAACTAAAAAAAAACAAAGTAAAAATATAAAAAAATTTAATTACACCAAAATTAAATAATATAATACTAAAATTAATTAAACTGGATTAACTTAAATTAATTAAAATAAAGTTAATTTAAATAAAATTAAGTTAATGTTTGCTGGGTTGGAGCTGTTTTGGTCGATATGTATAAAGAAAAAACCAAGAGTTTTTACTTTTCTCTTCTATGCATTTCGACGCATCCGCGTCATCATCAGGAAGTCTATTTATTTTCAAACAAACAACATGAAAATACAAAAGTAATCATTATTTTCAATAAACTTTACAAATTCAACATTAAAACAATAACTCACAATAATTTAATTGGTTGTACAAACACAATAATATCACAGGACAATCGACACATTCATTTTTCTTATTTTCTATTTTTGTTTTTATCATTTTTTATTATTGCTGTATAAGCGCTATTTGTATTGTCAATGTCTTCTTTAAAATTCATGACATTCGTCATATGTTGTTGGATGCGGAGACTTTCCAGTGTCATCCTCCTTTTGCATCTTCTCTCAACATCTAAAATTTTTGCGTTCCCAAAATCAGCTGTATGGTCATGTTGTTTGTTTGAAAATAAATAGACTTCCTCATGATGACGCGGATGCGTCGAAATGCATAGAAGAGAAAAGTAAAAACTCTTGGTTTTTTCTTTATACATATCGACCAAAACAGCTCCAACCCAGCAAACATTTTCATAAAGAATTTGGTCCAATCAACATATAAAAATTAAGTTAAATTACATCGAATATCGAAAATTTTTAGAGTTATCAATTTCATATTGTCATATTTTCTATATATTATCGGATTGTTACTAATTTCCTATCGAAAAGTTATCGATATGTTACCAAAGGGTTATCGATTCCTTAACGAAAAATCACCGATATATTATAAGAAGGATACCAATTTGTTTTAGGAAACTTTTAAAATTTGTTATCGGATTGTTACCAATTTGCTATTGGTGTGTTATGGAAAAGTTATCGATTTCGTTATCAAAGATGTATCGATATGAAATCGAAAAGTTATCGATTTCTTATCATAGTGTTCCCTGTTAATTATCGGCATTTTGTTGTTTTGTTAGGGACGACTAATCGGTTTGTTAAGAAACAGGTACCTTTAAAACTTTAATATAAAATCCATGACAAATGTGTAACCCTTCTATGACAAGCCGAATAGTTAGAAACCAATAACATCCGATAAGGAGACGATATTTATTCGTGATCGATAATAAGACGCTTATAAAACCAAATGGGTTGTTATTAATAAGAAGCCAACGAAGTTTTTCTCAAAAATCCCAAAACTATTTGATTCTGCTAAAGTTACCTCGTTTGTGGGTTAACTTTAAACTCGGGCGAACTCCAGCTAACTAAAAAACATTAGTTTCCTAAAACGAACACCTGTATGAGCTTCAAGAGTACTTGGTACTCACGCCTTTTTATATACAATTTCCCAATTTTTATAAACTATAACCAATGAAAATATATGTTTTTTTAAGAAATTTACTTGCCCAGATTTAGGGAAGGATTTCTATGGCGAAATATCATATACCATTTTTCTTCATTTCATTAGACGCTTTTTTGTGAGCGTATTAACTAGTTTAATTAAGTTTTAAGCCGTAAATCAATAATATCATGAAAAAATGCCGCGAAGAAAAATCCCGCCCACATTTTGAAGATGAAAATTTAAAAGTTTTGCAAGCCATAAATTAAAATCCAGTAAAGATATCATGTTGAACTTTGACGTGGAGGTTCTTATTAAATATATATAATCTTTGTGTTAATTAAGAAAATCGATGGCCTACCAAGCAAATTAAAAAAAAAAAAAAGATTTATTTTTTGTAAGTCGTATGGTTTGAAAATTTACGTAGCACCGTCGAACAAAAATCGACCAATATTAACGAAATTTGGTATAAGAACTGTTTCTTGTAAAAATGGGTGACATCGATTCTATGCCATGACCGAATTGTATACCCAACCGCACATCTGCGTTGAACCGCCCTCATTTGCGTTAACGAGCAGCAACAACATTGATTGCAAGCATGAGTTTTTTAAGGGCAAATATAACATAACCATAGCAAATCATGTTTCGAATTTATTCAAAGAAAAACTTCACACCGACACTAGACAGGTATGTTACTCTTTACTTGTATAAAAACTCGACATGATTGGCTTTCTACCTAGTCTCACTCGTGGGATTTGGCTCTCATTGGCATAAAACAAAGAGTAATATTTAAACTACATCCAACTTAGTCGTCAAAAATGTTAGTTTATGTGTTTTTCGGGTAGAAATTTATAACCAGCTTCTTCCAAAATTATCAACCAAAACCCTGAAAGTGTAAGTATTTGTGTCCACTTAGAAATTACAATGGACTGTAAACATAGTTTCTTTTTGAATAAAAAAATAAACCTTTAAGCCTGATTTTTGTTCTGAGAAATGCTTTGATATCTGTGCGAGCAATATTTTGCTAAAACTTCTAAAACGTTTGCTATCTACGAACAGCTAATTTCGACCTTCTGTAAAAACCGGAAGTGTTTAAGGTTTCGTAATCTCCCACACAGATTGTATTCTGCTAATACTACATCATTTTGTTCATTTAAGTGGTCCAACAATGGTCAAAAAGCCCTATACTTGATTTTGTATGGAATCATAATCCGCAACCTTTTCTGCGTTCATTGTCAAAAGCGCATAACTAGCATACTTCTATAATTCAAGTGTTGTTTCGAAACAGTAGTTCAACTTAAGAATCATAGCGTTCTCAGCAACAAAGGGGAATTTTTCATAAAGTGAAAAATGTTGTTACTAAGGATGAAAAAAATTCAGAACTGAAGAAATGTGCTGAATATTCATTGGGAACTATAAAGTTTTTAAAATCTATCAAAGTTTGGAGAAAAGTTTGAGAATGGCGTTGAAAATCAACTCAACTATGGACATAACGAAATTTCTCAAAGATTGGATAGGGATTGGAGAATGGTGTTGCAAATCAACTTGGGAATTTTCTGGTCTAAGAATAACTAGAGAATGATGTTGGGTTTCAACTATATATACATATGTATAGGTACATATTTCTCTAAAGGTGTAGAAGTACTCTTTCCATGTTTGTTGGGTAAACAAAATCCAGCTGTTGCTGTATCTACAAATCTGCCCCAAAAGGCGATCTTAAGCAGTGACTGAAAAAGTGGTATCTAGTTCAACTTGAGTTTAAATTTCACCTGAGTTTAAGCGAACTTAGTTTAAGCTTAGCTTAACAATCTACTGAAAAACCAGGCCATAGTGCAATTGGAAAAAATTAAAATTTTCAGGTACCTACAGAGATTTTAACGTCAAGGCGATTTCCAGAGTTTAAGAATGATTTATTATTTCGATCTAGTTTGCCAATATTTCAACATCGATGTTCTATACACAAATGCTGCATGTTTCGTTCCTACTTTTTCTCGTTAAAAGTCTGTGGTGCAATAATTCAGCTTTACGTCTTCGAATATCATTGCCATTGCATCTCTTCATGAGGAAAAAAAAAAACACATATATGTATGCCATTTATTATTGCCCAACCAGGCCTGATTTACTAGTTTTTCAAACGGTTTCAAAATACTAATTATGTATATTATTAGACACCTTCTCTGGCGGAGTATGTGTGTATGTCGCGCTCTTATATTTTGGTAATGGTAGTCACAATGTTTGTGTTTGCCACACAGTGCTATTTACGCTCCCTGGTTTTTATATACGCATGTATGTATTAAGCTGCGGGGCGTTAAAATTTTGGCACCGAAATATTGGGGAAAATCCTGCGATGGTACGGTACAAGTAGGTGCAGATAAACTCTGCTCACACTTCCCGACCACGCTGATATGCATATGTACAAATAACAAAAACAGCAATGAGATAACAACTACATATTATGTATATACAATAGCAACAAACACAATGAGCAGTAAATATAAACGATGGAAAACAAAAGCAATAACAAAATAAACGATGAGATAAAATTGAGCTAAGCCAATCAGCTCGCAGCGAGGGCGGAGTCATGGCAAACAGGTTTTTCTGGATTTTTTCCCACCACTATTGCTATTGTTGTTGTTGAACATGTATCAACACAACAGCAGTAGAGTGATGTTATATTATTTTTGGACTTTTATTCATTTTTTTGTTTGTTTGTGCTGCATGACAATTCAACGATTCAGCACGATTTTGTTGTTGCTATTTAGTTTAAGCTTGTTTTGGGGCAGGGTGGTTTATCGCATTTAGCTCTCACTCTGTCACGCCTAAAGGAAATCGGCTCCATCTAGGGTATTGGCTTTAGCTCTGCTGCGGATTTCAGTTGTAGCTGCAGTAGTCGAGGTGTTAAACAGGCGCTCTCTTATTGCCGATGAAATACAGCTGGTTCATTTTCATTTTTGGGGGGCTAATATGTATATGTAAATAGCACACGCACACACACAAAATGTGCTTACAACAGGTTTGTTGTATGTGTGGCAGTTAGTGTGTGCGTATAAATAGCTTTTTAGCAGCGGAGGTGGGTAACGCAAGCAAAAGGCATGTGAATAAAAAATAAAAAGCTAACGATATGCGCGATAATCTGCGCCAATGCAGTATATATGTACCCTGCAAAGTAACAACAACAAACACAGCCGATGAAAAAACACACAAAGAGAGGCTTAAATCAACGAATGAGGGAACAGCTCGTAATGCACACAAACAAAAGTTTATTCACGAGCAATAGCATGTGCTTCTTCCTATAATATGTGTAAGGTTGAAGAGGAGGTGTTGAATTTATTAGGTTTATATTATAGTATGCATATAATGTTGGCTTTAATTTATTGGAGGAGCGGCACGCACATGGCTTAACGAATTTATGTACAAACACTTTGCAGAGATGGGAATGGCGTAAGCCTTGATTTCTCATTTCATTTTCAGAAATTTAACGGAGAATCCAATCTTGACCAAAAGTTGTACTTTGTATGCAATTGAAAATATGTAATTGAGTATACTGCCGTTAGAGCTTACCTCAGATTCTGAGCCGGCTAAACGTCCAAAATTTGGGTGGGTAGTTCGGATCAGCGATAAAAGTGGTAGTTATTAGGGATAGTATTATTTTACAAATTAGGTATGATCAGTAATCAATCGACAAGTTATAATGCTATGAAGTTTTTATTGTAATTTTTATCGATTATACGATAATCTTTTACAATTCCAGGATGCGTACATTCCCACGCCTTTCTCCGGCCCTGCCTCAGAACCCCATAACAATGCACAAAGAGAGAACAAATTTTTCGCAAGGTGCCACAGACGTAGTCTTTTAAACAAGTAAGTAAATTCCCCGTAGCCCAGATACATATGTACCTCAAATTTTGAACACAGCTTAGGGCGCTCTTATTTTGCAATATTTACGAGGACATTTTTTTTCTGAATAGGGCATGGATGGAAATATTTGAAGATATTTAGGAAGTCCATTTTGTACATTTGGAATATTGCGATCGTTTTCAAAAGCTTTTATTTAGCTTGACTTGACAGGGTGGACGGCCGGCCGGCACTAATTTAGGTAACTTCCCGATAAGCTGGAAGCTTTAAACTTGGAATATAGTTCAGAACCCGATGCAATAATAATGCAATGCAATAATAAGAAAAAAAACTGCGATAGGTGACGCATGAACCATGGAACACGCATGGAACACATTATACATACATGAATAGAAAGCGACCTATGCAACAAAATAGACGCGAGGTGGCGCAAGGATCGAGATATTCAAAAAAATCGCATTTGTGGTCCGATTTGGCTCATATTTGGAACACATAATACATACCTACAAGAATAGAAAGCGACCTATGCAACAAAATCGCCGCGAGGTGGCGCAAGGATCAAGATATTGAAAAAAAATCGTATTTGTGGTCCGATTTGGAACACATTTGGAAGACATAATACATACATGAATAGGAAGCGACCTATGATGTCCGATTTGGCTCGTATTTGGAACAAATATTACATACAGTTCGGTAGAAGTGACATCAAAATATTATGGAGTTCGGACAAGCATACGTGGCGCAGAGTCGAGTAAAGTCTTTGGAGGGACTTAGATTGTAACAAATTGTCAGGAAAGAGCCCGTGTAATAATGAGTCACTAAATGAACTAAATAGAATGAGAAATAATAGGCAATTAAACATAGACTAAAAACTTGAAAATAAAATAATTAAAGAAAAATGTTTAAAATTTATTTAATAATTTGGGAAAATTTTGAACAACGTGATATCAGGACGGACAAGGCGACAGCTGTTTCGATTATACGTAGTAAATCTCTTCAAAGCCTTTTCTCCCGGGAGTGGGATTTGAACCCGCACTCCTGCGATGGTCGAAGTGTTACAAACGCATTCAGCCACGTCATGTCTTAGTTGTTGTAAACCTTACCCCAATTGCATTCTTTGCATATTTCCTTTGTTTATAGTCCATACTTCGTATGGCATCATATGGTAAAGTTATGCGTTGGTAAGGTGGTTTTCTAAGAAACTTGGTTTTGTTCTTTTATTTAATTGTCTGATCTACGCCCCAGATTGATGAGGAGTGTGATGACTAGTACCTAAGACCTACCTAAGTATTTTCTAGCATTTAGTATTATTATTACTTCATGTAAATATTGTTTTCAATAAAACCGTTTAACTTAAAAATCTTTTTTTTAATTATTTTATTTAAGAATATTTCGGGGCACCTTGCCAATGGAGCAGAAATAAAAAAATTAGTTAGGTGGCGCGCTAACTAAAAACTTTATGCGAGATTTTGAATCTTTAGATTGTGACAGTTAATTGTTAATTTTTCTATTACAATTCGGCATAAATCTATTACAAATTGTCAGAAATTAAGATACGAAACCGAACGTATGTACAACATAACACCAATATTGACATGCGTACTGTTAATCACTTAATTTTTTTTCGTACGATTGCCGTTTCGATCACGGAATACGTAATTCGAGCCCAGGTTCATAGTTGGCATGCTTATAACATCTAAGCTGCATATTACAAAACGCATATGGAACTAAACTCGAAGAAAAATGTCTGTCCCTACTCCTCTTCCCTAAAAAAAAGTATCTCAAATATCAACTTATGCTAAAAGTACTAACGAACAAAATTTCAGGCAAATCGCATCACAAGTAAGATTCAGTAAATCAGAATAACTCGATCCCTAGTCCACTTCCCGGAAAGGAAAGAAATTAAAATTTTAACCTATTTGAAAGTTGTCCTAAGATTGGTTATCTGTAGGCAAATCGCATTATCCAAAAAAAACGTTTCTCCCATGTCAGTCCATTTCTTGAAACAGATGATACATCATAATTGGATCAAGGGAGCAATATCTAATTTTAAATAAATCGGTTAACTGGCTTTGTTCTGATCATGAATTTTATCGAGAAGATATGATATTGAAGATTTGGTAGTGCGCTTCGCCTACCACATTGAAAATCCTGTGTTAACGCCTCGGGCAAAGGTAGGTATGTAGGTAGGTATGCCATGAATTGTCCGGTGAATCCTGTACTCAAAGAACAATACCCTAAACTTGCAGAAGAGGAACGCACACTCCCTAGGGAAACGCGAGTCACTCTAGCTCAACATCGATCTAGATACTGTAACAGGTTAAACTCTTACCTATCCAGAATCAACCCAGACATGCAAAACATATGTCCTGCTTGTAACGTGTCCCCACATGACACCAACCATCTCTTCAATTGTATTGTGGAACCAACGCCTCTAACACTCCTCTCATTATGGTCCACCCCTGTTGAAACAGCAAGTTTCCTTGGACTCCCGTTAGAGGATACTGATGACAATTTGTGATCGGTCGCACCTATTGGATGGGGCGAAGCACTGCTATAACAACAATAACAGGTAAGTTTCGTCCCGTCAATTTGTAAGAAAATAAAAAAAGAGAACGTCGCAAATTGCAAGACAAGCTCGGCCTTAAATCTCTTCGGAGGTTATCGGGCCTTGCATTTCATGTATTTTGAAGATTTGGATCGTATGGAAGTTTTCATGTCCCTTACCATAAAATAGTTTTACTATGCACATAAACATCCACGAACTACTTGCAATATGTTGACGAAGTTTTTTTTGCCAAGGAGTTTTTTAAGCGAGATCATTGTTGTTCTAGTTATGGCGACTGCCTAGAAGGTTCAATGTGATCATATTAAATGGTTCCAGAGATGGTTGGGCTTGTACTTGAATTGTGCTTGTTACCAGAACGTATATCCGACAAAGGTCAATCAATGCCAATAACACTCCCGATTTTAAGCGGGTTCTCCAATGGCAGTGATTTGGTAAAAATTACGAACGTAAATTGTTAGTGAAAACTTATCTCTGCTTTGCAGATGGTGTTCGGAGTCGACGTAAAATATGTCCAAGCTCCGGCCAGCCAATTTGAAGGAAAATTAATGGAAGGCGACGCAAATCGGAAGAGAAGCTCTTCCTCAATCTCTTGGCAGGTATGTATATCGCGCCTTGTTGTTACTTTATTATGAAATAAACAGATCCTACAGGCTGCCGGATTACTGTAGCGTTTTCCAAGCGGAAATAGTAGCCGTAACCAAAGCAGTAGAGACCCTGGAAGAAAATAGCCCAAGCAGCAATCGTTTTAACTTTTATATTGACAGTCAAGCAGCAATTAAGGCAATAATCTGGCATACCACATCATCTAAATGCCCGTTAGAGTGTAAGCAGTCCCTGGAGAGAATCGGAACAGGGAGAATCATACACCTATATTGGGTCCCAGGGCATATGGGAATAGATGGGAATGAAAAAGCGATGAATTAGACGTCCCAATTAGACTGGGCGAAATTAAGCGAAGGGTGCACATGAAGGGCGAGGGGTGCACATGATCAACCAAGCAGGAAAGGCGTGGGTTCAAGCGCGGAGCTGTAAAGTGTCGAAGATTATGTGTAGGTCTTATAACCTTAGACTAACAAAGTTGCTTTTATCATTAAAAAGAGAGGACTGTAGACGCATGACGGGTTTTCTGACTGGACACTGCCTTCTGGCTTCGCATGCCTTCAAATTAGGCTTGGTCAGTGATAGCAGATGTAGGAAGTGCGGGCTGGAGGAGGAAAGGATCGAGCACGTTCTGTGCTCTGCCCTGCGCTTGCCAGGCTAAGATTCCAGATATTATGAGTGATACAGCTGTCAAATCTAGAAGCAGCAAGTGGCTTAAATCATAGGAAGCTTCTAGTATTTGCCAAGAGGACGGATTTTTTTTTTATAACATAAGTCCTGGTTTTTTATAGGGGTTTTCAGTTTGATCGTTAAAACAAACTTCTGGTAACACTTCGGACTTATTCAGTCTATGTGAGATCCTCATGGACCGGCCAGTTCAACCTAACCGAACCTACGTTTTTATTTAAATACATTTCGTTTGATATGCACATGCCAAAAAATCAGCCAAGGATATCCCTGGTTTTCACTTTGTCTATATCCCGGTAACGGATTGTGATATCGCTTTCAAACCTACGCTGTATTACAACTCTCATAAACAGCTTTCATTTAATACCTGCATTGTACAAACACATCTTAGGGTTACCTGGATCAACGTTTATATCTCCAGACCATAGTCACCCACCAGTATGAAATATGTTAAATCACTTTTTCGTCCTACAAAATAAACCTACTTAAAACATGATATAACCTTCTTATAACTTTTATAAGATACCCATATTGGAGAATCACAGAGCGCCCATAGTCCACATTTATGTGAATATATCTGAAATTGATAAGTTAAAATAAATTAAGAGAGATTAAACTTTTGTAAACCAGTTCCTTTAATTTGATATTCATATCACAAAAACTCAGCCAGGGCCACTTCTTATGCCCATTTATTCCCATATCTTGGAAATGGTTTGAAATATCGTAATCAAAATTACTCTGTATTAACCCCTTAACATAATATTGTGACACAATATTTTTATATATTAAATAGCATATCTATTTACCATATGTTTACATACACATATTCGCTCACAAAAGTACATATCTACAATAAAATGCCCTATATATTGTACAGGCTTTGTATTTGGTTGGCTAAATCCTTCGTGTGGCACCTAATCGCATGTAATGCGCGCGCATTATCTGCTCTCTTAACTACAAAAATGATATCAAAGTTAAAGGAAAGGAAAAAGCACAAGACGTATTGCCGTTAAACCTTACATTTGTACATACAACACAATAACAATATGCTTACATGCAAACCTACCGCACTCCAGAAAAAACGAAACAAGAAATGTTATGAGGGAGTGGGTGTTGCTTTAATTTGTTTATGTATTGGTTATCATGCTTACAACACACACGTGCAGCTAAGCGGTGCAAAGAAATTTCGCAAACGTTAAAGCCAACAACAAATAGCCACCTCCACCGACACCATTGACAATGCCACTTTCACAAACTGCCGAATAATGTATATCCGTTGACTCTTTCGCACTCGCATAATCATATACGTTAGCTGGTTGGGTTAGGGTGGTTGAAACCGGAATCCCAAAATCCACCCATCCATTCATCCACTAGTAAACTAGCGCAATAGCGGACTCTTTCGTCGACGGCGCGCAAATCCAATCGAATAAGCAGCTGCTGCGAGAGTAAAGTAGTATGTAAATGCGTACATACATACAGACATAAAAACATACATATGTGTATGCAAAATAGCCGAAGAGGTGCAGTTTTATACAAAGTTGAGAGCACCGTTTCTAGAGTTGGCTCATCATATCTACAAAAATACAAATGTGCATTAATTTAAAAGTATTTACGTACTTTCTCAATTGTTCCAACAACATAAATAGAAACAGAAACATTACTTGTCCACCTTGTAAACATAATAAAACAATTATTTAGTTATTATTGTTCAAATAGAGACTTTTTTAATATTTCATTTTAGCAAACATTTTTACGCTCAGGGAAGCATTTAATTTTTTTGTTACTCATACGCTCCGTATTCCCTTATCAATTTGTGTAGAACTCAGCGCTCTCTTGTCAAAGTGATACGCCATTGTCGCTCAATTGTTTCGTAGGGTGTGTAAATTTTGTTTATTAATTTATCTCACTCACACACGTACAAAGTGGAGAGTAGAGAAAAATGCCGGTCTCTAATTAGTATAAAAAATAATAATATTTACTCTCCTCATGTTTGTGAGAACGGATTAACGTACAGCTACCTTTTGAATCTTTTATGAATTTTAGTTGGCTATTAGATATTTTCACCAAAGATCTTGGATTCAAGCCGAGGGAAAAGCGTAAATTCATATGCCATTGGTAGTGCATAAAACATGTGCATAGGGCCCATCCCACCAATTTGTAGGAAAACAAAAATTGGCACGACGCAAATTTGAAGAGAAGCTTGGCCGATCTATTCTAAAAAAATATATCGTGTGATTTCGTCGAAACTTGGTACAGTGCTAGGTAGGGTAAGTTAGAACTGGACAGTCAATAAAGACCTCAAATAGACTGATTGTGTCCATGGTGTTACCAGAATTTGTTTGACGACCAAACATTAGAAACCCAAACTAGGTATCAGGAATTATGTTAGAAAATATCTCCGTCCTTTTGGCGTATACTTAAAGTTTTCTAGGACCTAGCTTAATAGCTGACTCGAGATCTGGCAACTCTGCCGCTCGGCTTCTCATCCTCCAGCTCACAAGAGTGAGAGGTTTAACTTCCTAAGGTGATGTTGTAGACTAAAGTGCAATTTGGTAGTTTCGCTGCAATAGAATCCTGCTTGCCTTGGTAGTCTTATTGTTCATTTACCTTCATTCGCTGATGCCCGGCAACCCAACCTAACGAAAGCTTGTTTTTGGCACCCTGATCATTTATGACTGATGTACGTTCATCTAATAGCTTAGAAGTAACCGTGTAAGACTGCAATGCATGCAAGCCTGTCTGACATAATGAGAATACTCCTCGGGGATAAGCTCCTTCGTAGATATTATCTACCGAAAACTTCTATAACATGGATTTCTGACTCAAAAATAGTTGGGAAGCATCCCATTGATATCGATTCCTTGAAGCTCAGTCTGTAGATACCAGCTACTGTTTTTCTGCCATGAATTTCCGATTCGCCCGTGTACAAGACTTCCGAGTAAGGTCAGTCTTTCCCAAAGACTTCTGTCAACAATGAAAACCTCAAAATCTCGTAAGATTCTCAGCGTAGGTGCCATTACAAGACGTAGTTGCAATAACGGATTACTTATAGATTTTCTTATTACTTTTATATGCCCTGCCATATTTTCGCTGTTAAGCTCAGAGATATTTTGAAGTCTTAGTGCAGCCAGTGTTTCCTCTTTCTCTATTATAATAGGGAAGGAAGGTTTTCCCAATAAGGCACTAAGTCCATCAGCAGGACGCTTTCTCATCACGCCCGTTAAGCCAATACAAACAAGTCGATGCAGTTTGCTTAGTTTTGATATTGTTGTTCTTTGCGTGGTCTTGGGCCACCTTTGGTATCACACCACCTTTCCAGGATTCCAAATGCTTTTTGCATGCAATGTCCAATTATTTCCCGTGCATCCCTTTGATGCAAATTACTTAATTGTTCAGCAACTGAAGGAGGTCATCCATGACAAGCGTTCACAAAAAATGTGCAGAATACATCACCTTGAGGGCATCCTCTAGTAGTCATAATTGACAAAACTGATTTTGCTCTCTTTAGCACAATTTCAGAAATCTGAGCCTACATTTTAATTTTCTACTAAATTTGAAACCTCTGAAGGTACTACTGTGTTTCATAATTGAGGAGTTGAGTGCATTGGAGAGATTATTTATGAAATATACTATATATTAAGAAAATGCTAACAAAAAACTACAGCAACAAAAATGCTATCAGCTCAAATATTTAAACCCCGAAAATCTCAAGACGAAATTTTCAATCAAGATCCCATTTTGCACTCCTCATTTGATCGACTTCAATTAAACACTTATTTTAACAATAAGTTTAAAATAAAATCAAAAAATATTTCAAAAATCCAAAAAATAGAAACTCGTATACACGTCTGGTTTTAAAGCAAACCCCAAGAGTCTAAACTTGGTGCCGAAAATTTAAAAACAAAAAATTTCATTTGTAAAAAGGGCGACAAGTCGTAGATTCTATTTCGTAAAATATTGTTTTACATACAAGGTGTTACGATGTAATTTCTTACACAGATGTGATGGTTCAATTGGAAGAGCAAGCTGCTGGAATCCCAATAGTTTTTTTTTTATAACTATAAGTGTAGACTTCTCTAGTTTCAAATTAAAACCCACATATCTGCACTCATTTTCAGTAAGACCTTTATAATCTATATTTGAAACCAAATTTGATTTAGCCATATATGTATGTAGTACAAACAAGTTTCAGATTTAGGCTCAAATTGTTAACCGTGTAGCTTGTGATTGCTTGATGTGTTGTTATCTAAAGCCCCTGAGATGTCAATAAAAGCGAGAGGGAGTTTGTTTGGGTTGACCTTCCTTATGTTCAATGCTGCTGAAATTTTTTTATGTTGAAGTGCAAATCACAATACGTGTACAAAATTGTATGTACACATTTGAAAAAATTCAAAGTAATGTTTTATATATTTAAAATATTTCGGCTCCGTGATTCGTTCGCTAGGTAATTTTCATTATGAATCAATTTTCATTTAACATTTTTTTCAGTGCCATAATATTTTTGAAAAATATTTAGTTGTCAATTTGTTTTTCATACCCAAGTGCTTCACATGGAAGTGCTTCAAACAAATTTTCTTTACACTTTCATAAGAAACTCAGGCACCTTCAAATGAATCGTTATTATATGTGAGTGCATATGGGAGTTTTTTTTTTATATTTGAAGTGTAGATTTGTAGCTGTTTCTATGTTTCAGGGCAAAACAAAAACAAAAGTGCTACAAGAATAAAGGAGTTGAGCATCTCTGCTTATGTTAGTTAAAACTTAAAAATGGTATTATAGGCAAGGAAGCCAAAGTAAAAACACGATACACATTAGAGAGCTTACGGTGTTTTCAAAACAGAGATAAAACGGTGAACAAGAAAGAGGACACAGACGGTGTTGCGGCTAGCTACCTATTATGCTTATGAGTTTTAATATTACTTAGTTAGTTTTAGTATGACAAGTGTACCACATTTGATGGTATCGTTTTTAATTGTAAAAATCAGTTTTTTAGTTTAATGACAAAAATCAATGTCTAAATTCCTATTTTAGCTTCAATGTATAAATATCAATGTAAGTGAATGGTTTTCAATTTATTGGTGTATGAAACTATGTTTTGCTAGGGATTATTTTAAATCATTAACTGTTGTTGTTTGGTATGTTTTATTGTCAAAAATATAGATCCGCCCCTGAAGATGCCAAGGAAAGTTGGCGAAACGTTGGGCCGTTAGGTGAAATAACTCGTTTTATTTGCACTCAACCCATTTAGATTGAACGAGCTTAAAATTTTTTATTTGTTGAATGTTATAAATAAAAAAATAGTTTTTTATGTTCAGCAAGATGAACAATAAATAATTAGAAACGTTATCAAACAATAGCAATTCCTACCATAAGTGAGGAAGTAAACAAGTGGAGAGTTAACGGGAGAATTTTTGAGGACCAAGTGCATAGGTATTTGTGTAGTGATTACACCACTACAAAGCTATGAAAATTTGTTAGAGCACATTTCGACATCACTACTAACGCAATATGACTCACACATGTATAATCGTACACTTGTATATAACCAAAACACAACACATGCATAAAGATAAATTTAAGGTAAAATATTGAGAGCGCGAAGCAGAATCAGTTGTGTGGCAACTTACAGTGGAGATAGATGTGATGTTGCTCGATTTTCATACAAAATATGTATGTATGTATAAACCAATTGTAAATTTTAATAAACAAAACAATCGAGCGAACAATAAAATACGTGAAGTGTGCGTTTGCATATGAAAAATTTAACTGCACATATCGAATGTGCTTGTAGTTACAATAAATATAAAATACCTAGATAAATAAAATAAATTGGACAAATTGTGATTGTATACAATTAAATGATATTAATAAATGTCTGAAAGGGTTTGAAGAGAAGGGGATGCCTCAATCGCATCAGCAACCACACCGAAATGGCGATAGATGGATGAATTGACGCGGTATTAGAAATCAAATGCTATTAGCAACAATTACAGATACAATAACAAAAACAAAAATTTAAGAGAAGGAGCTTTGGAAAAACATCATCAAGAATTAGGCTACAAGGTTATATACGAGTGGGCGGGGGAGCTGGCAGGCAAGTGCTTGATTATGGTGACGGTAGCTATGGGGAAGCTCAAGTGGCGTAACATAGCTTATCATTGAAGCAATTGACATTGCATGTTGACAGTCAGTCATCGAATGGCGGCCGATCAAGTGTGAAGTGTGCGTGCCGATAAACGGACGGACTGTAAAGTGTTATAATACAAATAGCAATATAACGAAAAGTTAATGTGCTATGCATTGAATCAATAAAACTAAAAAAAGAAAACAACAAAAGTGAAAAGTGTGCACATTAGTGAATTTGTGAAGGATATTCAAGTATATAGTAAAAGAAAAACCCTTTTGAACTTAATAAAAAAAACCACTAAAATATGAGCTCACAAATGCAACGTATGCGCTCCTTTTTTGTAAATGTTCTCCAGTTTCTTTAAAAAAAAGAAGCATTAAAAATCACGTGAGTTCATTTGCGGTGTATTTCAACCTACCACAAAGTATTTGCACGGATTTACACAAGCAGACCCTAAAAAACATAAATAAAAACAAGCAAACTATTTCGCAATCAGCGCAAACTTTATCAGCGGGCATAGTTTTCAATGCTCCAACGCTTTTAACTCGTTAGGCGCATTAGTTACGCTTCTGTCATGGAGTTTTGCAGTCGCGTGTTGGGCATTCAAATTTCGAATTGATTTCTATTACTGCACCCATAAGCAAATTTAAGCAAACATTAAAAGTGTACGCCCGTTAAGCTTACTGCACAAATACGCACGCATATATGTACATACATACCTTTTTATGAAAATCACATACAATATTCTGCGCAGCCGGTTTATATTTATTTACCGTGAGCTGTTAATTGTGTCGCGTCAACACCATTACCAATAATCAATCAAGCGCAATAAACTTGCAACAACTACCTACATAGTTATAACAATAATAATAATTACTGCATTATTTGCCGCGGAATTTAAGCAATATGAACAAACGAAGAGTTAGACCCGCTCCCATGAGATTGCAGGTGGTCAAGTGGCAATGAAAATTTTCGTGTTTAATAAACATTCCTAAATGCCAATATCCAATATGTATTGTCGATAAATGTATGTGTGTATCTAATTTGTAGTGTTAGACAAGTGAAATAATAATATCTGAAAATCTTGAGGAAGAGCAGAACATTTCAAAACTTCATAAACATTTATAAACGCTTTTAGACGAAATGGACTTTCAAAGCGCAATGGAAACATTTGCAGAGGCCTGGGTAGCAGCAAATGCTGGTCCACAGGTGAGTTGAAAATTTAAACTAAATTTTATTTTATAAAAGCTTGCAAACACTCACCAAAAAAAACTTATTACACAAACCAAATAAAATAAATTAATCATGATTCAATCACAAGAGGTTTGCTCGACTGACACATTTTTTGACAATTGCAGCCATTTTGCTCCCAAATCGAATTGACATCCGTTAACCGTGTTGTTTCTTTGCGAATTTTCGAAAAATATTAGTAGTAGAAATTGGAAGCAATCAGTTTACAAATACCGGATAAGTACTGGACTGCATAATTCCTTAGAACATTTTTTTTTTTTTTTTTTTTTAATTTTATGGTGAATTTATTAACTATGCCTCGATGCATTAATATGGCTGAACATTGAACATAGGTAATTTTATGAAAAGTGAGGACACCAAGGAATCGTGCACTTTCGTAAACCTATGAATATACGAAACCTAAACCAATTCAAAATTCATCGCTCAACGTCAAAACCTCGACTATTAAATCGATTCACGTAAAATTGTCATTAGTAAATAATGGAGATGCCATAACGAAATGTACTCACTGAGCATGTTAACTTATTCAAGTAAAAGTCTAGAACTGGAGTCTACTGCTAATACGCGTCCAAAAATATCGAGAGAGCTGACCGCGACAACAATAATCCTAAGGAGGAAAAGAAAAATTGTATTTCTGTCCGGAGATATTTGCAGTTGAAGTTGGTAATTTTCATGTGATTGTTGTAATGCTTTTGTGCACTGAAAAAGATTTTGTGTACAAAGGGATTTTGCACGCTTTTAATTTTGATCCCGGCCAGGGTAATTTTTTATAAGCTCGGCTGAAGGCCGCCAACGCAACCCGGGTCATTTTTCGGGTTTTCGCCAATATCTTTTGAACGAGCTAAAATTTTTATTTCCGCCTTCGAATTATTGTTACCGAGGTCAATACGCGTCTTTTGACACTTCTCTCAATATTTTTGGGCACGTATTAAAAGTCGACCTTCTGTTCTATTAATTCCGTATGTTCGGAACATTCGTCTCCATTTAAGAATTTATGGAATCGGTTTATATTTGGAATATTTTGTATATACTTATTTGATTTATTCGGATCTCGTGAAGTAGTATCAAATGAACGTATTCCGAATATTCTAAATTAACGGTCTATCCCTAACGCTTCCATGAATATTTAAACGGAAAAGACCTTCCGGAAATTTCAGAAAGTTGAAAATCGTGCTATTTCAAAATATTTTTCAAAAATTTCCGAATTCAGGATTTGTCACAAAACCGCCCTATAATAGAGTTAGATTGAAGAACGCTTCATCTTAGAATGCTTTTCATTAACTTCGTCTTATGACAAAATGCATTGAACTTATGCTCATATAGGGAGTTTTTGAAACAAATTTTGAAATAGTGCATTTTTGAATAAAATTCGAACGTACGGCATTCTTCAAAAAATTTCTGAAAGAATGACCAAACCAACATAACTTTATCAATTCATGAAATATTTGGGAGAAAATTAATTATTTCCCCAAAAACTTTTGGCATCTACAAATTTATTATCACTACTAATATACTACCAAAGCTATTTTTCTACTACAATTTTCACTGAAGGGGATTGAATTATACCCCATTTTCATTACTTCGTAAAAGCAACCCGTCCAGATTTTTCAATTTGGGAGTATCAAAGATTTGTCATCATTGGAGAACAAACCTCTAGTAATTGAATCATGTAAATTAATATAGTTTATTCGTTACCGAAAACTAAAAGATTTTCGTCGATGCCGCACAGTGGTTCCGATTGTACTGACAAGCGAAAAAACTGAATATCAAAGCTTATCTTAAGTATATTTGTACTGAAGTGAAAACTAAGTGGTCTTCGAGGTAGCTGATTACGTATGTGTTTGAAATCCGTTTTAAAAATTTCAAAATGGTGGACGAGTTTTCTTAAAAATAACCTGACTTAAGCGAAATTCAGTATGTGGCCAGTTTAATGGTCGCTCAACACGAATCAAAAGTAATTTTTAAAAAGTCCAGACACCGAATAAAATTTATATATTTTTCTATTTAAGATGAACGCGTTAAAAGAAAAATCGGATCACAGGAATTAAAAAAAATAATAATTTAAAAATCAACACTAATTTTAGGCCAAAAAAACTTATACTCTATCATAATAGCATTGAATGCACTATTAACATGCATAGTACAAAATCTTCTCAATCGTTCGGTTGAAAACTTGTTATTTTGTTCAAAAATTTCTGAGGACTGATAGGGCTATATGTATGCAGCAGAACTAGGTTATATAACAACTATTCGCAGCTTATTTTATTACTATTTGCAAAAAGTATAAGTAATACTAAAATTTTTTGTAGGGCCTTTAAAACCCAATTTAAGGTAAATTTTTATTTTGAGCTCTATTAATCAAGCGTTATTTGGAGCATGATAAGAAGCAAATTTTGCATTCTCTTCAAGGTCCAATTTATGTATAGTAAATTGAGAAATCATAAAATACTGTTAAATGATTCGCTCAAATTGAAATTATATAGAAATATTTACTCTCAGAAATATATACAAATTCTCCGATTTCTCCTGAAGACTGTATACCCAACAGTGAAATTGCAGTAACTTGTCGAAATGCTGATTCAACAACGTAATCGAAAAAAAAACTGGTTCTGAAACTCTTATACCTAACCTTTTTTTGGCTTCTGAACCACTGTGCGCCGTGGTAAAATCTGCTTACTACATCCAATAAAATTTTACAGTAGAAGAAATATCTCAAATGAATGAAAACTTCACACAACTTTCTCATTTTCAAAAGGTATTGAAGTTTACAGTTTTTCATAATTTTTTGGAAGTAGCAGCTTTTATTTATAGCAATTTTAACCCTTTGTGGCCATTTTAAATACACTTTTTGAAACTATACGCAGAAATCGAGTGTGTTACGAAATGTCAAACAAATTGGAAAAGCGAAAGTTCCGAAAAATAAAAATGGGAAAACGAAAAATATTGAACAAAAAATATCGTAACAATATTATTAATGGTTTGTGAAATTCGCGCGAATTAATTGCATAGTTTTGATTGTTGTCCTTATATGGTGATACGCTTTAATGGATAAGTTCTGACTGCCGACGGAACTTTGAAACTAGCTATCCGATAAGGCACTCTTTAACAGAGTTTTGACTTGAACAGCTTATTCTCATTCCTCGTTACAAAGTAGATACCAAAATACCAAAGAGCAAGCATAAGTTTTATAACAAAAATTACTTTTAGAATAACTTTTATTCTTCATGACTGTGCCTTTTCTAAATTTTTTGTTATCATTGGTATAGTTTGAAATAAAGATGAAATTTTAGATTGAACTTGCCATGCTGAATCAATAAAAACAATGGTTTATGCTATAACAAGTTGTATTGCTTTGATACATAATTTTCATCGGGCGACAGCGATTTAAATTGTAAATTTTAGTATTGAAACACTGTGAGCCGAAACCAGAATAAAAGTAATATAGCTGGCCTCACATTGTATCCTTATAAAATCGGAGTTCGAATCTAACTTCGAGTTTCTACTCAAAACATAGGAATACACTAGAAATTACCGTAATTTCGCTGGAAGATTTTTTAGGGTGTATTGGCGAATATATTTTTGGAAATTCGGAATTAGCGTACCGAACTAGTCCCATATATATGTACAGACCACATTTATTGTTTTTTTTTGCCGGTGTTATCAAACGAAAAAAAGTATTATTATAAAAATTGTAAGTCAAAGTTTATTTTTACGTTGCTTAACAATTATTATGAAATATAAAATTTTGTATCCGTTGGCAATAGAAGTAGTTAGGCAATTCACAAGATCTGCCATTTATCATATGTGCTATGATCTTAAAATCGTGATAAATGCTTTGATGTTGTTTCTTGTTTTAAAGTGTTAGTAAAAAATACAATTAAAACAACCTACGTATATATGTATATCATCTAATTTACTTTTAAGTTTCAAAACTATTTTCCAAAAAATGCGAAATAACCATTAAAAAGTGGTAAATATATATTAAGACATTCGCGGTATTTAATGTAGGTAATTAAACACAACATACAACTCACAAGAGTCGTATTTTAAAAAATAGCACATAGGCCAATAAGGGTCAGATTATGTAAAATGCAACGAGTCACTTTTGCTAGTATGAACCAAACATCTTATAATATAAAAGCCTTCACCCACTTCAGTAAGTGACCTTTGTGAACTATTTGGTGATTTATACGAGTAAGTGTGAATTTTATTGAACGGAGAAGAAAGCGTCACGGCGCGCTACATAATAAGGCCTTATGCGTGTAAATTGCATAAATAATTTGATTTTTTTGGATATTAATAGTATTGCTCGATAGGGGTGTTGGTAGGAATCAATATTTTGTAAGATCTGAACATACTGAGTTTGGTTAGCGTGATTGCTTTTCTTATGTAATGGCAAAGTACGAAACGCAAGTTAATGCACGCTTTTACCCAACTTTGCACACAGAGTATATTAACTTTGATTGGATAACGGTTGGTTGTACAGGTATAAAGGAATCGAGATAGATATAGACTTCAATATATCAAAATCATCAGTGTCGAAAAAAAATTTGATTGAGCGATGTCCGTCCGTCTGTCCGTTAACACGATAACTTGAGTAAATATTGAGATATCTTCACCAAATTTGGTACAGCTTATCTGGACCCAGAATAGATTGGTATTGAAAATTTATATATATAACATATTGGAAAACAAAAAACCTGATTATTTAGTAAATAATACACCTAGAATTTTGAAATTTGACGTGTGGACTGATATTGAGAGTCTTGATAAAAATTTGAAAAAATTTTGTAAAATGGGTGTGGCACCGCCCACTTGTGATAAAATCAATTTTACAAATATTATTAATTATAATTCAAAAATTTCTAAACCTATCGTAACAAAATTCGGCATAGAGGAAATCGGTTAAAGACCACGCCCACTTTTATATAAAAGATTTTTATAAGGGTCGTGGATGAATAAAATAAGCTATATCTTTGCAAAAAGAGCTTTATATCAATGGTATTTCATTTCCCAAGTGGATTTATAACAATAAATAGGAAAACCTTAAAATGAAAAAAAATGGGCGTGGCACCGCTCCTTTTATAACTAAGCAATTTTCTATGTTTCAGGAGCTATAACTTGAAGAAAAATTAACGGATCGTAATAAAATTGGGTACACAGATTTTCCCTATAGCAGGAAATATTTCTAGAAAAAATGGACGAGATAGGTTGAAGACCACGCTCACTTTTATATAAAAGATTTTTAAGAGGTCGTAGACTAGAATAATAAGCTATAACTTAGCAAAAAATAGTTTTGAATCAATGATATTTCACTTATCAAGTTTTATTTTAAGTGGAAATGGGGAGAAATTTTTTTTAAACGGCGGTGCCACGTATTATGTAGAAAATGAAATGTGCAACTAAAGCTCACGCTGAGTATATAATGTTCGGTTACACCCGAACTTCGACGCCTTTACCTTTTATCTCTATGTTTAAACAGATTGCCGAATAGTGTGTAATTTTTAGGCTATTTGTGCTATTTTTCAACCAGAATATTACAATTTTTAGTTCTTTATATAGTCTGATGGTATGATCCGTCATATGGAATTGGCGAGTCGTGCTCATAGCGCTTGCTGTTAAGCAGTGCGAAAAAGTGTTATCTCCGTAACTTAAGCATACTCAGCTCATCGGCATTGAAACCTTCCGTCATGCACCAAATTTTCTCATTGTATTTGCGTTCATTGTTACGGTCAGCATCCCAATCAAGCTCCTCTTTCTCTCCGTCATCTTTTCGAGGCGGTGCAAAATTCCTGACGGAACAGCTACAGCATCCGCCCGAAGAGGACAAGTGTGCAAATGGAGCTGATAACATACCAGCTGCCCGGTACTGTATGCATGCAAGAGGATGCTAGGATACACGTGGGGTCTATCGCCCACACTCACTCATTGGATATTTACGGCAATTGTAAAGCCAATACTTTACTATGGGTTACTAGTTTGTTCGACAGCCATACAAAAAAGTACGTATACCAACAAACTTGAGGAGATATGTAGATTATGAATGATTTGCATAACGGGAGCCTGAAAACTATCCCGACAGCAGCATCGCATGCCATTTTGCACATTGCACCTGCGGACCTGTTAGCAAAAAAATATAGCGCAGCAGTTGAAACAAGGTTTCAGGTCTCGGGGCAGATTTAGTTCAGGCCGTATGACCATAGCGTCAGTAAATAAAGGACGAACATGATCACGTGCCTGAGCTTCAAAAGATAGCTTGGGGCCAAAATAGAACCGGAGGGTTGCCTCGACGGTGCGGAAGTGGCAGAGCATACTAAAACGTGTCTACGTGTGGCTCCAAATTATCGGAAGGGGTCAGGTCTGCTCTTTACTGTGTCGATTCAGAAATAAGTACAGGCTGCCCGATGACTGCAGCGTCTTCCAAGCGGAAATTGTAGCCGTTAAGAAAGCAGCAGTCGCGTGAATTTCATACTGATATAGTCGGGCGGCGTCCTGGAATGCAAGTACCAACGCTCCAAAGTTTGTGGAAAATTTTAAAAGAGGCATAATTTGAGTCACAATTGAGGTCCAAAATACAGAGTATTTTTTATATTTAGTGTGTCGGCATAATTGTTTGCGGTCCCTGGCCTAAACATAGTCTCACACACTTGAGCACGCAAACACGTGTAAATATACAAATAGTATAAAAAAACGGATGTTTGCCTTTATATGTATATATCACATATACATATACATACACATATTATAGCTCACGCACTGAACAATCAGTAAATGACGCGCCGTACATTTCACTGCTGCTAAATTTAAGTGTACGAATGCGTATTTTTGCAGTTGTTTTAGGTTTTATCAAATAAGTAAACAAAGGTGTAAAAGAAAGTGACAGTACTTTTATGTAGTAAGTATGTAAACACTAGGGCATTCAGTCCCGTGAGCTCTCATCTCGAAGCTGAGCCCCACGATCCCGATATTTTTAGTGTACGTTTTGTATACCGGCTGGTCTCGTTTCCAAACTGAAAGTTTCAGGATCGATAACCAAGAACAATGTTTATGGTAGTTCTCATTTACATATGCAAGCTTCGTAAAATTGGTGCCTAAATTTGATGGGTGGTCCGCCCTCTATCAAGTTTTATAATTGGGTAACATTAAATATAATCCTTGATGTTTGTGGTGATGTTTCTAGACCGACTAGCTTAAAACATTCCATGTTGCGTATTCTAGAGACAGAGTTTATGCTGGTTTTACTTTGACTCACGCTATTTTAGATACGAATTTTTATACCCAGCTGTACTTGTACACAGGGTATTATAACTTTGGTTAGATAACGGTTGGTTGTACAGGTATAAAGGAAAAGAGATAGATAAAGACTTCCATATTGCAAAATCATCAGTATCGAATGAAATTTGATTGAGCTATGGCCGTCCGTCCGTCCGTCCTTTAACAAGATAACTTGAGTAAGTATTGAGATATTTTAACCAAATTTGGTACACGAGCTTTTATATGGCGGCCACCGTGGTGTGATGGTAGCGTGCTCCGCCTACCACACCGAATGCCCTGGGTTCACACCCCGGGCAAAGCAACATCAAAATTTAAAAAATAAGGTTTTTCAATTAAAGAACAATTTTCTAAACGGGGTCGCCCCTCGGCAGTGGTTGGCAAGCGCTCCGGGTGTATTTCTGCCATGAAAAGCTCTCTGTGAAAATTAATCTGCCTTGCAGATGCCGTTCGGAGTCGGCATAAAACATGTAGGTCCGGTCCGGCCAATTTGTAGGGAAAATCAAGAGGAGCACGATGCAAATTGGAAGAGAAGCTCGGCCTTAGATCTCTTCGGAGGTTATCGCGCATTACATTTATTTTTATAGCTTATATGGACCCAGAATATATTGGTATTGAAAATGAGCGAAATCGGAAGATAACCACGCCCACTTTTTCTATATATAACATTTAGAAAACACAAAAAAATTTATTATTTAGTAAATAATACGCATAGAATGTTGAAATTTGACATTTGGACTGATATTGAGACTCTTGATAAAAATTTGAAAAAATTATTTAAAATGGGCGTGACACCGCCCACTTGTGATAAAATCAATTTTACAAATATTGTTAATCATAAATCAAAAATATATATAGTAACAAATTGCTTTTACTATAGGGAATGCTTTGTAGAAATATTAACGAAATCGGTTAAAGAACACGCCCACTTTTATATAAAAGATTTTTAAAAGGGTCGGGGACGAATAAAATAAGCTATATCTTTGAAAAAAGAGCTTTATATCAATGGTATTTCATTTCCCAAGTGGATTTATAACAATAAATAGGAAAAACTTAAAATTTTAAAAAATGGGCGTAGCACCGCCCATTTTATGACTAAGCAATTTCCTATGTTTCGGGAGCCCTAACTCGAAGAAAAATTAGTTCAGAAGAGAACCATATGTACCTATATGTATTATTGCGCAGCCTTGTAACACTATTAAGCACACAAAACAAACAACAACAGCATTTCAAGTGTACAGCTGGGTTTGTAATTTTCGGTTTCACCCGAACTTAGACTTCCTTACATGTTTATCTGAAAATTAAAAGGATAGAACTCACCTCTGATTTTTAGTTAAACAAATAAAAGTGGAGTATTATCATATATATCAGCGACTTTATCCTATTGAACTAAATAAGTCACACGCTTAGAAACGTGATCGTAGGGTGTGCCGTTGTGTGGTATTATGGTGCCTATGCGTGTAACTCCTCCCCCTTGAAAGATCTGCGTCTCGTAGATCAAATGTCGAAAAGCGTGAGGGGGAGAAATTTTGTAAGAAGTGATTGCGACCTTCTGGTGATGATTTAGTACTGACGCTTGTGACTGGCAGGCTAGGATCTGAGCGATAAAATTCAGGTGCAGATTTGCCTTTGGGGATCCTAGTTGTGCTAATGTTTCCCGACCAATGCGTAGGAATTTGAACCGGTGGAAGGTCTAGTTTCTTTGTGTAACATCTCCACAGCGTTCCTGCAATAAGGGCTATTGCGCAAATCGAGATAGCCTCTGTAACGATAGAAAAATTGATTTTTTCATTGACATAGCCTAGATACTTGACATTCTCCATTGTGATGTCGTGGATGTACTCCAAGTTGACTTTCATGGTATGGTTTTTTATGCTAGAAAGTACGGCTGGGAGGGCGTGTGCGATAACAGCTTCGTTGCAGGAAAATTCCTGATCGCCAATCTTGATTGTCTCTTTGTTGAATTGAATTACGTATGTGCCATTAATAGTATTTGTGGCATTGTTGTTCCTTATTATGACCTGGTGGTTTGAAATGAAAATGGTGTTTTCGTTTACCAGCTCTATATGGGATACGTTTCGTCTAATAAATTGACAACTAGCAGCCCCACCTTTTAAGAGTCGTGGCAGGTAGCTGTTTTCTTCCAGCGCAATCAAGGACTCGGAGCTGCATACTGTGGATGAGCCGATAACCATGCAAACCTTCGTCAACCCGTATGTCTCCTCTTGATTGACCAGCATTCTGTCGAATGGTAGGTGCACTTGTTTACCAGCGTAGATTCCAGCGCGGGTAATCAGAAGATTGTATTTACTGGCCGTCAATTTCGGCATCGATAGGACATAGAGTAGAAGTATCCCGTTTGTGAGGACCGATGGTTGGCCATATTCGATTGCCTCAATTACATTCTGGTGTGGGAGGGTTTCTGTTTTGGATAGGATTTGGTTCACCTCGTCTATGTCTAACAAGTTGGTATTAACAATTCCTCGCTTTGCCAATTGACATGCTCGCACAAATTCATTGACCTCTTCGCGAACGAGGACGATGTTTCGAAGTGCGCTTTGCTCGAATTCGATTCCTTCTGTTTCCTTTACTACGTAGTTGGTGCGGTTTACCACTTCTTCAATTCGTTTCAATACTTCTTCGGTGGTTGTCAATAGCTTTCTATTGACCTTATATTGATGGTTGTTGTTCGCTATTATCTGGTTTTGGCTGTGGAGGATGTTATTCCAATCTGTTTCGTCAGGCGATCCTGCCAGCCATTTCCATGCTGACCCAATCCAGTCAATGGATCGGGTGACCCTAGTCTTGCTTGTGCATCCCATCAACTCTCCGAGTCGTTCGAGTGTTTGGTTGATGTAGTGCTGGGCTAAAAGTTGTTCATCGGTTCGTTTGATTAGATGACTTCCTAATTTATCCATTTGAGTCACCATCGTGGTATAGTTTTGTAGGCCGATGACGTGTATGAATTTGAATGAGCCCCCTATGATCCACCCATCTCCGCTCTGGATGGCTATTATTGGGGCCTTGTAGTTAAATATGTGTAGTGCGCTGATGGCTGATGCCAGCAGTGGGAATCTGCAACGCAAGATGTTAATTCTAATTTAATGTAGTTAGTAGTTGTTATGTTCTAAGTAAGTTACGGTTATCTATTTAATAAAAAAGAAAAATGTTATTGATAGTAGGAAGGTACTATTAGTAAGCGGAATCCTTAAGTTTAGATTGGTTATCATTAAACCAGCGTTACTGTTTTAGTTTAGGATTTTCGCCTTTCTAGCGATGTTAATTTGTTAATGTGTCAGTGGTTTACAAATTATGATTAGTGGGGAAGATTAAAATAAAATTTTCAAAATTTTACTTTATGCTGTTATTACAAAAGGTTTCAAAAATAAAAAAGGAATACAAAATTTGGAAAACTAAAAAGGTGAAAAATTTTGGTTTTCTTTTTTTTTCTTTTTTATTGTTAACGATTTTTTCGTTTTTCTTCTTTTCTTTGGATTAATATTTTAATTTTATTTTTATTGTTTTTTTATTTTTTATTTTTTTTTGTTAAACAATTTTTTGTTTTATTTTTGCTTAGCGGATTAGGCGCACAAGCTCAGCTTTTTCTTTTTTCTCATGGACCAGAGGTGTTAACATTTCTCGAACCAGCTATGGGGAGATCGCCAGAATCCCGTTTGGAAGTAGTGTAGCCCTTTGTCAAATTCTATGGCACTACGAGCCTACTAAGGCACGATTTGTCCCACTTACAAGCCCGCTCTTGTTAGATAAACTCCCTCTTGGTGCCAGATCTTTTATAATTTCTTTTCATGTTTTTTGTATGTTTGTTTGTTTTATTGTGTGGGGGTATTTTGTCCCCTTCTTTTTATATTTTTAATGTGGAGTTTATGAATTTTTTCCAACTAATTGTGGTGACTGAAACTTTATTGTCTTTTGAAATAATTTCTTTTTTGTATAGAGGTTTTTGCTTCCCCTTTATTTGCTTATCCTTCACGTACATGACGTCATTTTCGTCTTTTTATCTGAGCCATTTGCTTTTCCCTCAATAGTGCTTTAATTTGGGTATTCATTTTTCTGCTCTGGTCAAGGAGTTCTTGGAAGTTGGAAGCTTGTGAGCGATTAAAAAAATGTCTGTTGGACTTTTGTTCACTACCGAGTGAACTGAATTATTATAGCAATCTACAGCTATGATAACAAGTTCCTTGGTCCTGAGGGCTTCATTCTCCGCCTTTAGGCATCTAAAAATTTCAAGTAAAGTAGAGTGAGATCTCTCATTTTGGCCGTTCACCTCACTCCTCTGAGTTGGGGTGCAGTAAAGCTGAATTCCTAGAGATTCTAACAAGCTTTATATAACAGGGCTATTCTATCCGTGTTCGTTATCAGTGACTAAAATTCTAGGGGTGGTGAAATAGTGCAGAAGTTTCACTATTTTTTGCCTAAGGCAGGGTTCCTTTGTTTCTTATGTGGAAAAGCTTTGCGAATTTAGAAAATTTATCGATGCAACTCAAAATCTCGCATGGTCGCGATGGGATTGGTGTGGCCTGTAATTCTGGGCCTGTCGTACTTACTGAGTTTACACGGCTCACAAGCCAGTACATATTTCCTAATTTGACTGCTCATCTTGCGAAAATAGCAACGCTCAAGAAGTTGTTTCCTATTCTCCGTGGCATTACGGTGAGCCCTCTTGTGCTCCTTTGTTATTGCCTCACACACACTATCTGGATTTCTTAAGTCCTCTACAAGGGTTTGCGCTTTTCGTACCTTATAGTTGGTAAAATGGTCTAAATAAACTCTCTGTAATAGGCCTAACTGATCTTCCGGTATTTTGATACAATTGATGACATTTGGTCTCAGCTTTTCTTTCAAAATGCTAATTAGTTCGTTTTCACTAATGTTTTCTATCCCTACGTTGTGGTGTGAGTGTCCAGGGTGCGGTTCTTCGTAGATTTGAAGTCTGCCCCCGAACACAATTTGGTTTCTGAAAACATTTAGTGGTACTTCCGCGATGTGGATCAGGTCTGTGTTATCCTGTGTCCATGGTTACATTCTGACTACCGACCTCGGATGTGGGCGGCATTGAATCCGTCAGTTGGTTTACTTGGCGAAGGCATCAGCCACGACGTTAGATTTTCCGGGTTTGTAGATGAGTTCATAATTGTACTCTTCGATCAGGGCTTTCCATCGCTTCAGCTTAGCATTGTAGTTGCGATTGCTGAGGGAGAAAGTTAGTGGTTGGTAGTCGGTGAATATACGTATTTTCTTGGCACCATACAAGTAATTTCGCAGATTGTCTAACGCCCAAACGATGGCAAACATCTCTCCTTCCTCTGTGGTTGGTAATCTTCTCGATATAAACGCAATTGGCTTGTTTTTACCATCATAGTCCTGCGACAATACCGCGCCAATAGCGTAGTCTGAGGCGTCTGTTGTTAAGTTAAAGGTTTTTTCGAAGTTGGGAAGTGTTAAGACTTCTGAGTTTGTCAACATTTCCTTAAGGTCATCGAATGCCCTAAGGGCGTCCCTATTTAGTGATATTGGCACCTTTTTGGACTGCGTAGCCTTAACTTGTGCGTGTTCGCCCCTTGTGAGGTTAGTGAGTGGTTTCGCAATTTCGCCGTAGTCCCGAATGTGTTTCCTATAGTAAGAAGTTAAACCTAAAAAACTTTTGAGCTCTTTTAGATTTGAGAGTGGCAAAAGATTTCTTATCGAATTTATTTTCTTAGGATCTGACAGGATTCCTTCGGAGGTTACAATATAACCCAGAAATTCAACGCTTCTTTTTAAAAACTGTGTTTTTTGAGGTTAACTTTGAGTCCCGCGTCTAGTAGTCTAAAAGAATTGTTTCGACGTCCTCCAAATAGGTGGCCTCGTCCTTGCTGAAGATAATTATATCGTCGATATATACAAAACAAATTCGACCTATAAATTCTTTGAGGACATCGTCTATCATTCTTTGGAAGATAGAGGGCGCATTCCATAGCCCGAAAGGAAGTCCAGGAATTCATATTTTCCATTCATGGCGGAAAATGCCGTTTTAGGGATGTCACACTTTTTCATTGGGATTTGATGGTTAAGTGTGGTAAAATATTTGGCTTCGCCAAAGCTGGCAATAGTCCCGTTGATGTCCGGGATGGGATATGTATCGGGAATCGTTACGGCGTTTAACCTTTTAAAATCAATGACCATCCGGTATTTCTTTTCTTCATCCGAGCCGGATTTCTTTGGGACAATCCATAGGGGGGAGTTATAGGGACTCTTTGACGGACGGATTATGCCTTGTGAAAGCAGTTCCTGAATTTGTCTTTCGACCTCTCCACGCATATTGACGGGGTAGGGATACCTTTTGGTGTAAATGGGGTTTTCGGTTTCTGTTTTTATCTCAGCCTGGAGGTTGGTTTGAATTTCCGTGGATTGGTCGACTGGACAGAATAAAGTTTCGTACTTTTCTAGTATCCCATATAGCTTGCTTTTCGTACGTTCGGCGACATAGTTGTCAAGGGGGATGTCTATATTAATGGAGTTAACCTGTTGCGCAGTCTTTCGCTTAAGAAGCAGGATGATGTCTGGTTTAAGGATGAGGGTATTGAGCTCCCTATCTAACACCGCTTTAATTCCTGAGAGAGTATCATCCCCTATTATCCCGTCAAATGATTCTTGACCGGGAAGGACAAAGAATGTAGTCGGCAGATCCCTACCAACAAACTGAAACAAGTTTCTGCAAACTTTCTAGTCGATTTTGATTCTTCCCCCCGCCGAGATTACGTGGAATGGTCTTTCCACTGGGGTAGTGTTTAAAGCTACGCGCTTGTTAATGTAGTTTATGTTTGCGCCGGTGTCAACTAAGAACTCTAATATACCTTGACCCTGACTGACGTACTCTAAATATGGTACGCCGGACACGAGGCTCCCATTGTAAAATGTAGTTGGTCAACTGTTGAATCTTTTTGTTCACTGTAGGCATCTTCTCCCTCCGCTTCGTCTACGGCCACTAGATGAAACAATTTTTGTTTCTTGTTTGTTTCGTTGTTTGAAAATTTTATTGGAAACTGACTATTCCTTGGCCCGTCGTACCTAGAGAACCTGGAATTTCCTGTCTGGCGGGTTTTAGAGGATGCACCGGCATCCACTCTTAAAGCCGTGGGGGGTCGCTGTTGTTGTGCCAGCTCTGCGCAGATTGGTGGCTATTCCTGGTTTGCCATGACCTAGCGTATGGGGAGTTGAATCCCCTCTGATTTTGATGTCGGTCTGCAAAGCTCCCATTGGAGTGGGTTGCATTATTGTACCTTGAATGGTTCGGGCTGGATTCTGCGGTGTGCCAGAGTAGTCTGTGCTGCCGCGAGGAAAATATCACTGTGATGAAGTTTGGTATGAATATCCGAACATTCGGCCACTTCTGTTTAATGCCTGTGGGGGGGCGGTAAATAGCGTTTCGCCGATCCACGTTCATGAACGTGAGGCATGACGAATATGCCTCAGGTAAGGATTTTGGCTTCTGCATAAGAAGCAAGTTCGGCAAGTCGCCGTTTAGCCCCCTGATGAAGATATCCAAGGCTCTTCGTCTATGTGCCTCGGCCAATGCCTTCACCGTTTCTGTGTGCACATATTTATCATGAGTGACAATTGCTTGTTTATTTGGGCATAGAATTCGGACAACTTTTGTCGCCCCTGGGTCATGACGATATCCCTAACATCCGCATAATGAAAGGAGAGAATCTCTTTGATTTTCTTCCAATCCGAATCTAGAATATTGTGAGACACCAAGGCAGCATCTGCCGCTCCCCTAATCTTGCATCCTATGTGCCTTAAAATTACCCTATATATTGGCTTTTGCCGAACGGGCTTATAATCTCTTAAGACTTGTTCTACACTATGGATCCAGGAGGTATAGTGTTCCGAAAGATCTATCAAACACTTGAAGTTCTTTCACGCAATTTGGTAACCTCGCTATTTCTTTGAGATCCTCCTCCGTCTGAGGAGTCACAAGAGGCTCTTCTACTGGTGTTGCCTTGCTATCGACAGATTGCCGACAAATCTCTTCTACTCTACTTTCTAGTCTCTCTAGTGTTTGGCCTTGTATGGACTCGTCAGCGTTTGTCGATTCTACGCGTTTGAGGCGTTCCTTGAATTTCCTCAGCTGAGCGAGGATGGCGTTCACGGCGCCATTCATTTCAGTCAGCGACTTCTTCATTTCGTCAGCGTTCATGATTAGGTATGCTGAAAAGATAAGAATTGTAAGAAAATATACGTGTGACCTACACAATCCAATGTCTCATTTGAGGATTCTTTTCGCGTTTATATTGGAGAATTTTCAATTTTCTGTCTTTCTCTTTCACTTTTCCCTGTTAGATTGGGGAATTTTCTCTATTTTTCTTGCACTTTTCACTTAACACACGCGACGCGAACCCTGCACTCCGAAGCTCGGGCGCCAGTTATCTCCCATCTCGGGGGAGATGTAAAAAATTTAAAGGTGCGGAGGAACTCACTGTCCTCCGATACTTGTGCATTGAAACAAGGAACGATTTCAGATTAAACGTCACAACTTCTTTATTCGTGCCACTTGCACGCTAATTAACTACTGCCCTAAACATACGCTGCAACTTACTTAAATAACTTCATAGCCTAACTAAAATGTTTACATTGCAGTTCCCATGCTTTACCCAGAACTGCTCGCGCGTGTAGACATGAATTGCTTAGCGTGCGATTCCCATAACTAACGTAAGGTGACCTGATCGATAGTTGCGCGTGTGCCGCGTCAGCGACTTTATCCTATTGAACTAAATAAGTCACATGCTTAGAAACGTGATCGTAGGGTGTGCCGTTGTGTGGTATTATGGTGCCTATGCGTGTAACTTGTATGTAAATAGCAGCATCTCATAATTTTGTTGGAGTGAACACGTTTTATATGTAGTATTCTTTTCGGTTCTGGACATTAAAACACATTTTTCCTTTATCATGATATCGTCTCCCAATCCATCATTAAAAAAAAATCGATGTGAGTGCAGCTTCAAGCGCGCAGTCGACGATGTTTATCATTTTAGTGAAAATGGATTTCGAAATTTTTCCGATTTTTCAAAAAAGTTAAAAAATAAAAGTTATTTGAATTGAATCAAACATAACTTGCAGACATCACTTCGCCATATTCGAATATCAAATGAAATACAGTTAACATCTAACTCTTTAACTTGAAATTGTCGTTATCACTCTGATAAGACGGTTTCGTGTTTTTTCTTTGTTTTTATAACTCGAAATCACGGGGAGAAAAAATCGGGGTTGAGTGCCGTAATAAATACCTGTTTCTGCTGGCTAATAATAACATCCCATGTTACTTATACATAAGCATTTGTAAACGTATCTATGTCTATATGTAAACGCGTCTATTAGCACAGATTATGATAATCCTTATCAGTATCTCTACTGTACAAATTAAAGCTAAAAATTTAAGCAAACCAGAAAAAATGTATTGAAGTTTGTCAGCGTCCTGGATAAGTATTGCGATCCGTTGATATTTTATTTAATGAAATATTGACCGTGTTTTTTTACACGCGTATACGTTTACGTTTGCTCGCAAAAAATGCTTATCCTCGCTTAGATAATGCTTAGGAGACCCATCTAGTGGCAGTGGTTAAACAACTAGCTACAACACAGTGTGTACCGAAAAGCGGAGACACAACCCTCTGATGGCCATAGTGTATAACATATAGCTGAATCAGTTGGGATGAATTGTGGACGCGCACCATTTTAAGAGGTGATACATAGACACATATTTCAGCTACATCTGAGTATAATTTGAAATTTAGTAGGACAAATTTTATGCGCAGCAATTTCAGAGGTGTATTTAAAGTTTGACGCTTAGCAGTCCATATAAAGTCTAAGCGTAAACGTCTATAGATGTAAAAAAAAACACAGCTATTACAGATGTATGTACCTACTAAGGTAATTGACCAGGTTCATTCGAACCGGTTTTAAACCGGTTTTTCCATAATTTTTGGCGGGTTTTTAGCTTCAGTTAACAGGTCTTTCACAAGGACTATAAAGGCATTTGAAAATTTATCGAAAAACGGCAAAATGTTAACTAATTACATTGTCAACTTGTTTTATATAGCAGCAACGAAAAACAGCTGTTTTTCGTATGTTTATTGGAAAGCGAAGTAGTGAAAGCAAAGTATTTCAGTCGCATCGCAGCTCGGAAGCAGGGGAAGGAGAGACCTCCACTGAATTGGTAGAGGCAGGTGAGGGAAGACTTGACTCCCTTTGGTGCTTCAAATTGGAGTCAGTTATCGCGAAATAGGGATAGCTTGCGTGACTTGTTACAATAAATATAGTTTAAAACAAGTAAGGAAAGTTAAGTTCGGGTGTAACCGAACATTACATACTAGTTGAGAGCTATGGTGACAACATAAGGGAAAATAACCATGTGGGAAAATGAACCGAAGGAAACCCTGGAATGTGTTTGTATGACATGTGTATCAAATGAAAGGCATTAAAGAGTATTTTATGAGGGAGTGGGCCATAGTTCTATAGGTGGACGCCATTTAGGGATATCGCCATAAAGGTGGATCAGGGTTGACTCTAGAATTTGTTTGTACGATATGGGTATCAAATGAAAGGTGTTAATGAGTATTTTAAAAGGGAGTAATCCTTAGTTCCATAGGTGATCGCCTTTTCGAGATATCGCCATAAAGGTGGACCAGGGGTGACTCTAGAATATGTTTGTACGATATGGGTATCAAATGAAAGGTGTTAATGAGTATTTTAAAAGGGCGTGGGGCTTAGTTCTATAGGTGGACGCCTTTTCGAGATATCGCCATAAAGGTGGACCAGGGGTGTATCTAGAATGTGTTACGATATTGGTATCAAATTAAAGGTATTAATGAGAGTTTTAAAAGGGAGTGGTGGTAGTTGTATATGTGAAGGCGTTTTCCAGATATCGACCAAAATGTGGACCAGGGTGACCCAGAACATCATATGTTGGATACCGCTAATTTATTTATATATGTAATACCTGCCAAGATTTTAATGGTTTTTTATTTCGCCCTGCAGAACTTTTTCATTTTCTTCTACTTAATATGGTAGGTGTCACAACCATTTTACAATGAACCAATCCAATTACCATGTTTCATCCCTTTTTTCGTATTTGGTATAGAATTATGGCATTTTTTTTAATTTTTCGTAATTTTCGATATCGAAAAAGTGGGCGTGGTCATAGTCGGATTTCGTTAATTTTTTATACCAAGATAAAGTGCGTTCAGATAAGTACGTGAACTAAGTACAGTAAAGATATGTCGATTTTTGCTCAAGTTATCGTATTAACAGCCATGCGGAAGGACAGACGGACGACTGTATATAAAAACTGGGCGTGGCTTCAACCGATTTCGCCCATTTTCACAGAAAATAGTTAACATCATAAAATCTATGCCCCTACCAAATTTCAAAAGGATTGGTTAATTTTTGTTCGACTTATGGCGTTAAAAGTATTCTAGACAAATTAAATGAAAAAGGGCGGAGCCACGCGCATTTTGAAATTTTCTTTTATTTTTGTATTTTGTTGCACCATATCATTACTGGAGTTGAATGTTGACATAATTTACTTATATACTGTAAAGATATTAAATTTTTTGTAAAAATTTTACTTAAAAAACATTTTTTTTTAAAAGTGGGCGTGGTCCTTCTCCGATTTTGGTAATTTTTATTAAGCGTACATATATAGGAGTAACGTTCCTGCCAAATTTCATCATGATATCTTCAACGGCTGCTAAATTACAGCTTGCAAAATTTTAATATAACCTTCTTTTAAAAGTGGGCGGTGCCACGTTCGTTGTCCAAAATTGTACTAATTTTCTATTCTGCGTCATAAGTTCATCACACCTACCAAATTTCATCGCTTTATCTGTCTTTGGTAATGAATTATTGCACTTTTTGGGTTTTTCGAAATTTTCGATATCGAAAACGTGGGCGTGGTTATAGTCCGATATCGTTCATTTTAAATAGCGATCTGAGATGAGTGCTCAGGAACCAACATACCAAATTTCATCAAGATACCTCAAAATGTACTCAAGTTATCGTGTTAACGGACGGACGGACATGGCTCAATCAAATTTTTTTTCGATCCTGATTATTTTGATATTTGGAAGTCTATATCTATCTTGATTCCTTTATACCTGTACAACCAACCGTTATCCAATCAAACTTAATATACTCTGTGAGCTCTGCTCAACTGAGTATAAAAACTAAAAAACACGCCTTAGCACAGAGGGTCGTGTCTCCGCTATTAAGCACAACTCTTTTTGTAGCGAATTATTTAACCCTGCCGCGAGTTTTCAGTAATTGCCGTTAGATGGGTCTAACTCTCCTTTGCGCACCTAGCCTAGAGAGTTACAAATAAGCATACATACAAGTGAAGATAATATAAGCATTGTTTACTATATAGTTTGGCAGCTTAAATTGAGGCTATGTTGCGAATAGAATGGAAGGCAGTAAAAGAAGGCAGTCGAATGGAGTGGAATGAAGAACAGTAGGATGAGCAGAGTGGCATTGCATCAATATACCTTCAATCTTTGTATCAATTTTGAAGATAAATGTAGAAAAAATAACTAAATAGTTGAATATAAACAAAAATTTCTCTTAATTACTGAAGATAAGGTGTCCTGAATGCTATATATTCTAAAACTGTCATGGTTTATGTCTATTTAAAAGTTTAGCTTGCATTTCCTTAAAGATTTTCGTAATATGGCCATTAGCTTACATTTCCTTAAAGATTTTTGGTAATATGGCAATTAGTGTGATAATTTTGCGCTATTTGGCATGGTTTACAATGAATATAAGCCTGTTACAGAGGCCAAAATCGCTTAGGCCGTAAAGCGCTAATTAGTGATGATGGTAAGCCTTATTTATATATAACGTTATATATATAAATAAGAAAGAATTATAAGGAATACGGAATACAATTAATATTCCTTGACATAAGCCTTATATAAAGAACATTTTTTTGGTGGATGGTCAAACTTTATCTATGTGTTACACTCACACTGAAAACCTGGGCGGTAGGCTGATGTACCTGACCGCATAGTATATTGTCTATTTGTGCACATTTTCGGCAAAAAAAAAAAGCTCACAATGATAATCGGGCATTTGACTCACATCTGCGGCATTCTGCATTGATAAATAAAATACATACATATATTCATATATACACGCCTTTCAATTCTTATATATACATGGGGCTTTCCACGGTTGCCATAACTTTACAAAAATAAATATTTTCAAGCTATAGGCAGATTAGCTTATCACCAGCGCCATCTAACAAAAGTAGCCAGCTTTTGTTGTAAGCAAAGCATTAGAAGAAGAATTCAACATTGTTTTGGCTATGAATGCTCTCACACTTTGCAAATGTAATTATTTTTCCAAATGGTTGGTACTTTTCTAACATTTTACACAATTAAAAATTTCAAATGATTAAGAGACAAAATATGTATGTTAGTAAAAATTTTTCTTGTATAGCAAAAAAATCATGAACATGAGAAAATTCAGTGTGACGCGGCCATTAGAATTTTAAAGATTCTCATTAGGAATGCGTTTGTACGGGACAGATAAAATACAATAATACTAAAAAAATACCTTTGGTAGCACTCTAAAAAAAATTGAGTTGTTTGTACGAAATACGTATGTACATATGTATATAATATGTATGTAGCTCAGTTTTTATATTTTGATTTTTTCATTTCCTATACGGAAATTTTGATCCTGTGGTTATCTAAAACATTGTTTACGCAAGAAAATTCCATATTCTCGCTACAGGTTTGGTCTGTTCCAAGAAAAGGACGTTTTTTTAGATATTATTATAATGTCTGCCAAAGAAGCTAAGGGTTGTGTTAATGTTGTCACATGTTTTTTCATACCAATCTTTTTTTTATGATATTTTTTTTCAATATCATATTAACTTTAATTTCTTCTTAACCTGCACATTAATTCATGATATAATTTAAATTTATTGACAATAAAAACTACTAACAAGAGCAATTAGAAAATCGTCCAATATTTTAAATTTTACATGGAATACTCGACATACGTTCTGTATACATGGATGAACATCCACACAAGCACGCTTATCATTCGCCCCTCATTGCCGCAGCAGTTTTAGCGGGCTTTTAGCCGCTGTGGAGATAAGATAATCCTGTTGACCCAATAAACAAATGCGCATAAGCGTGAGCGTTATGGCGCAATATAAAAGGGTTAGTCAAAACAAACAAACAAACAAACACGTTTCTTCCTATCACATGAACCATCGAGCGTCATAACCTAAATATGTATGTATGATTATACGTGAAGATAAGTACATACATACATGTGTGTACTTATTTATGTACCTTAGGCAAAGCGTAGTAGTTAATCCAAAAATATCTGATAAAAATAAAACGAATTGAATTTTAATTATAAGATTGCGCGTGCAAATGTTTATGATAGTGTATATTTATGTACGTATGTATGCACATTAGACTGATCCGTTTGAAAAATGGTGTAACATTCCTTTTTTGTCTAAAAATATTTGTTAAGATCCAACAAATTACCCTATGAAGTTAAATACATACATGATTACAGAATAAATACTTATTTTATATACCACGGTCGGCGTGGTGTGGTGGTAACATACTCCGACTACCACACCGAAGGTCATGTGTTCAGATTCCGGGCAGAGCAACAACAAACATTTTGAGAATTTTATATTTTTTCAATTACAAAAAGTTTTTCTTAGCGAGGTCACCGCTCGTCAGCAGCTGAGTTTGAAGTCAGCATAAAACAACTTGTAGGAAAAATTTAAAAGGGCACGACGAAAATTGGAAGAGTTCCTCGGAAAATCTAGCCAAGTATTTATTTCTTTTTTATGTATAAAAAATATAAAGTGATTAAGCTCCACTTTTTTTGTTCTTTATACGTAACGTTATATTAGGGTGGCCACCGAAAAACAAATTTCATGTTTTCCATCGGAATTATATGGGAAAATCCAACAAATCTGTAACTTTTTCATCCCTCGAATTTTCCTAGTTTGACTCGTTTAAAGTTCAAATTCTAATTGTATGAGATTCCCTAATAAAAAAAAAAAAAACATAAATGTAAGGCGCGATAACCTTCGTAGAGATCTGAGGCCGAGTTTCTCTGCAATTTGCGTCGTGCTCCTCTTGAGTTTCCCAACAAATTGGCCGAAGATTCCCTAATGCGTTGTTATAATTTCAATATTATTAGTAAAGAAGTGTTAATATGTAACGCAAACTTCACTTAAGTTATATATATGCGTTCTTTTGGCTTTGTCTTTGTTATTGACATATAAAGCGAGCTACACTAATATATAAAACTCCGAAGTTTATAAGAAGGCTTCCAATAATCAAAAAAAAAATTTTTTTCCAAAAACACAAAGGTGTGGAGGATTTAGTCATATCACTTTTTATTAATTTAGACCAGTTCCTCAAAGAGTCGAAATAGACGTATTTTATTTATTTATTTTTTCGAATAGTTACCTCAAACAATGGGTTTGTATTCACGATTTATTTCCCAAAAACAAAAAAATTGTGTTGAACAATTTCTATTTTATAATAATTATCTTCCGAAAAAAACCAAATGCAGCATTAAAAACCTTATAAGGTATACATTCAGCGTCAATTTAATCTTAAATATTAAACAATTGTACGATTTGTTTGAAAAATAAATTTAAGAAGTACTTTCGTTTATAAAGTAGGCATTTTATGCAGGTGTTTTCAAGTAAGTCTGGCTCACGTAAAGCACAAAATGTGCTGGAAGTATCTTGGCCGAGATCTTAAAATATATTTCATAATTCCAATTCAATCGTTATCGACTTTAATAATTTAACTACAAAATATAGCTTTAATAGAACAGGATAATATCTGTTAAGCTAAACTAAATTTTATTACAGGGCGAGCCAGGACAATAGTGATTAAGGTAGATAAGGAATTGATGTTATATGCGATGGATTAATATAATTTTTTCCCAGGAAAAATAGTTAAGAAAACATATTTTCTTGTAGTGGTTAGGCCAACACTCATGGTGTCTTGCTTTCATAAAAACCTTCTCTATGAAAATTCATACAACTTGCAGATGTCGTTCGGAGTCGGCATAAAACATGTTCCGCCAATTGATATTATTTTGATATTTATCAGACAGACATGCCGTAATGGAATTTTTTTATAAGACTGTCTTGTAGAATACGAATCAGAAAGGAACAGAAATTGCTTCATACAAATTTATCCTCCCTAATGTGCAACTAAGTAAATTAAAGCCTTATTGTATGGTTGTGCGTTTACTTCTTGTCTGCAGCGCATTTGGTGAGACATCTGTTGCTTGTTTTTGTTTTGCCGCAATATAATTGATTATGTTGTGAGTGTGTAATTATATTATCTGTAGGTGTACTTTCATATTTTTTGATAAATTCTGATTTACGGAAAAATGTTTTATACGATTTTGTTGCTCGGCTTATCGCAATACAGGGACACTCCGTAGACATACACCAATGCAAAAGTGGCATAAAAATGTGTAAAACTTGCATACATACATATACATATATACATATGTATGTATGTATACAGCAGCGAACGCAAAAATAGCACTGGTAACTTTTATCAAATTTCGTCCACTAAATTCTTAGATTTTTATTTTCCATAATTACAAAAAAAACACTACAATGAATTTTGTAACTGAAACTATGTACTCCTAGAGCCGCACCATCAGATTTTGTCATGGTCCATGCTTGTGCACCATATAGCAGGACGGGAAGGATAAGTGTCTTGTAAAATATGATTTTCGTTTGCCGAGGGAGAACTTTTTTTCATGGCCTTCCTAGTCCAATGTAACATTTATTGACAAGAGTGGCTCACTCTCAAGCACACTTGCTTATAAAAGTCTGTTTAGAACGCATTTTGTAAGTAGTGAATGTTGGTTTTGTTTTGCGAACATATTTTTTGAATCTATAGTTCTCATTCTATGATCGATTTGGAATTGATTTGTGAACCTTTTATGGTGATTGGTTTAAGACTACAGTGAGGCTTTGTGTATTGTATATAAAATAGCATAGAAGAAAAATTCCTGCAGGGATTTCTCATGGTTATGATAAAAAAGTGTAGGGGATAAGTTTTTAAAAGAATAAGTTGAAATGAGGATGAAATAAATAGATATTGCTAAAAGAAAAGCTAAATTTTTGGTTATATTTAACAAGAGAATTAAGAATCTGGTTCTTAACTACACAAAGGGGAGGAGTGGGACGCGCAATCGACTATAGAAATTCAACAAGTGTGAATTTAAAAAAATCGCTGACTTATTTTCTTATGCTGATATGCATAGGTACATACATATATCGGAAATGTTTAACTTAAACCATCGGATAGCATCGCTCTTATTTCATGTTCTGATTGAGGTGAGATCAGCGTACCATGAAACCACTTACGACAAAAGAGTTATATTTAAAAAAGTTCTATTTTATATTAATATTTGCCTTAATGAATTTAAAATCGAATCTTCAAAGGTTCTGGGTTGAAGTCACGGGAAAAGCAACACCAAAATACTTAGAAAAGGTTTTTCGAAGATTGGTCGACCCTCGGTAGTGCTCCGTCAAACACTTCGGGCGTACTTATTGCCATTGAAATGTTGTAAGCGAAATTCATCTGCTTTGGAGATTCTGTTCGGATTGGGCATAAGGCATGCGCAAACGAATTAATGAAAAGTCCCGAGCGTAATGGACGGTACAGTGGGTTCCGCTTTCAGTGGTGGTTTGGCAAGCTCGCCGGGTCTAATTTGGCTACAAGAGGTGATCATTGTAAAGCAGGAAAATTTATCTGCTCTAGAAGATGCCGGTCGGATTCAATATTAAACATGTCGATCGTCATTTTATTAAATCATCCATATGCATTCTTAACCTTTGATGCATTCTTAACCTTATGTCAAGCTTAGATTAACTGAAAATACATACATATATCCAAACATGCCTATAAATATACTCCCGTAGTTAAATAACGTTAGCGAATGCTGGCTTTTTTCATTATTTGATATAATTCAACATGTATGTATGGGACGCATAACCAAAGCAAGTGTGCTCGCACAGTTCACAGCGAAGAAACATACGCACTGAATTTTTGGAAAAAAGGTTGCTTTTCCTTAAACAATTTTGCTCATATTACAAAGGAATCAAAAATTGTTTTTGATGCAGAGCGAAGGTAAATATTTCACTGCATATTACTGCAAAGAAAAAATATTCCTATAATATATACCTTCAAAGGAAAATGACCATCCCACGTAGCTATGCTCTGAAATACAAAAAACAATTTTAAAATTGAAGCATTATGTGTGAAGTGAAGGGCGTTCAACGGCGTTTAGCAACTTTATTTGATAAGATTTATAAAAGATTATGTAACGTTTTCAATTAGTTCAGTGCTATTTTGGAGCTCTGACCAAAATACATCTGTACATAAATACTTTTTTATACATACATATACTTAAATAAGAATGTATGAGTGTGCTTACGCTTATATAAATCGGTTTTACGAAAATTGTTGATTCCTTCGGATTTTAATAAATTAGTGTTTTTATGCGGGGATTAAGGTATTTATATCGCTCTTCCAATATGACGCAAAGGGGGATTTACTGTACAACATCGGCATATAGTAATATGTTTATTTTGTAAGAGTCCCGGTATTTACTTGGCTTATGACAGGCTTATTTAAAAGAAAATACAAATATACATATGTATGTATATGCTTACAGATAAGTTGATATTTTATATGCATAAAAAAAGCTAAATCTATATAATAAATAAATCGCGGTATTAAGTCTTTTGCTGATGTCATTGGAATGCCGTAAATGTGTAGGAATTAGTTGCCGTTACATGCGACATTGATTTTGTCATTAGATATTTTTAATTCTTACTCTAAAAATCTACTTTGAAATTAATAAGTTGAGCATTGACAGTTTGATAATACCGAAACTTCACGTGCTTTTTCAACTACATATCCCACACCTCGATCAAATCAGTAATCACTATGCGCCAATGCAAGTTCAAATTTTTAAAAAGTCTTCTCTGTGATTAGGGGAGGTGCTAATAAATCAGGTATACAGTTCGGTAGGTATTGAGCTTGGAAGTCCGGAGATACTCATAGCTTCGAAATTTCAGACTTCTGAGTTGAATCCCTATTGATCTTGGTGTGCGATATATTCATAAACATTATACTCGTTTAGATATTTACGTACCCTCATATATATGTGTGGCTCCCAAGTTATATCAGTTTTTGTTATATCTGCAACTGTTTACCTCATGACTTATTCATCGTCAGCGTAATGTCACCGCCATCACAAATAAAAGTTATTTTAATCCAACATTGACAGTTTATATTGAAAAAATAATAATATAGAAAGGAGCTTACTTGTTGCTGCTGTGTTACGCATAACGGTTAAGATAATAAATGTGACTATAGATTGGTAACTGTAAACAGAATAATAAATAATATAAATTAGTTGTATAGAAAATTATCAATATCGTGGGATCAACTCATTCATAACACCAGTAAGACCATGTAGATATATCTAAATACACGACTAAACATGCTTTTTCATAATTATAATAATAAAGATAATTATGGGTGCTTTCAGCAAACACAATTGTTGGCAAACACAATATATATATTATGTTTTTGTTGTGGCAGTGCTTCGTCCCTCCCTACCAGTTTTCTATCCGACGCTTTTAGTGGATATCTCTGATGGCCTTTTTGTGCTCTTTTTTTCATACGGTTAAGTTCTCAGGTAAAGTATTTCTACGAAATGCTTCCGGAGATGACTTCTTAAGTCCCTGGGAGGCGGCGCCGCTTTTATCAGGTACCTGTCGGGATACCCAGGTTTCTGGATATTCAGCAGAAACTGTTTGTTCAGCATTTCATTTATTTCCCCTAAGGGGAGTACTATCGCCTCACTGGGTATGTTCTGTGGACATATGAAGTCAACCCGTTGCAGTTCCGAAAGCGGTGTTTTGACAGGTCTGTATTTTCTTGCAGTGAATAACCCATAAGCTCGGCGACCATATCGGTGACGCACAACATGCTAGCTGGCCGCCAATTACTTTGTAAGTGGAAATAAGCATTTCTTTATCTTAACCCCAAGTGGTGCCAGCAAGACATTTGATGATTTATTACGGCTCTGGATTTTATGTACATATGTATAATTTTTCTTTTTGCGTGTCAGTTTAATCAATGCCCCTTTTAAAATCTGTATCTTTCGCAGACTTGTGTTGTTATCAGTACCACTTCTATTTCAATTTTTATACGGTCTTTCGATTAAACCCTCGAAAATCACTTTTTGTATTTCTGTTAATTATAAAGCGTTTAATTTTATAGATGCGATAAGTTTTTACTTCTAGCAATATATAGACTAACTGTTAATTTTTTTTTAAGCACTTGTTTTTTTGTTCAACGCAATATCCGATTGACAGATATGCACACATCCACATTTTTTTCTAGCAGATAAAGCTTCACGAGCTTATAACGACTTTACTTACCCACCAAAAAATTTGAACCTTGTATGAGGCTTATTTTATGTGGTCAAGAGGCTTATGGAATCAGACATTAATTCTATTAGGGATATAAGTTGTTAGCGTATTCTTTTTAATACTCCATATTTTTCTGTACTTATGTCATCAGGCGTAAGGTTTATCCATACATTATGTATGATGGTTATAGTTCATATAAAAAAAAGCTTACATAAGCAATTATTATAAGCCATTAGGGAGAATAAAACAACCTTATTATAAGGGTTATAATCCAAATAAAATAAAGTTTACATAACGCCTTATTATAAGACATTACTTGCTGTATTAGACTCTTTTATATAAGATCTATAACTTCCTCAAAATCAGGCTTACAGTAGAACGTCTGATGTTCTAATAAGATAATACATTGAGTACAATATGTAAAAAATATACCATATCGCTTATAAGTCAAGTAAAATAAGGAAAATTATATGCTATATTATAACCTTGTTATAAGTCTTACTGCGCATATAAAATTAGGCTTCCATGGGACTTATTATAAGACATTTTAAATTCCTCTGTTCATATTTATAGTCTACTATTTCAAAAGTTTTTATACTCAGCGCGCTTTGCACACAGAGTATATTAACTTTGATTGGTTAGCGGTTTGTTGTACAGGTATAAAGGAATCGAGATAGATATGGACTTCCATATATCAAAATCATCAGTATCGAAAACAAGTTTGATTGCACCATGTCCGTCCGTCCGTCCGTCTGTCCGTTGAAATGATAACTTGAGTAAATGTTGAGATATCTTCACCAACACGAGCTTATTTGGACCCAGAGTAGATAGGTATTAAAAATGAGCGAAATATGACGATAACCACGCCAACTTTTTAATAAATAATACAGCTAAAAATAAGAAATGTAAGGCGCGATAACCTCCGAAGAGATCTAAGGCCGAGCTTCTCTTCCAATTTGCGTCGTGCTCCTATTGATTTGCCCTACAAATCGGCCGGACGGGACCTACATGTTTTATGCCGACTGCGAACGGCATCTGCAAGGCAGATGAGTTTTCACTGAGTGTGTGGTAGGCGGAGCACGCTACCATCACACCACGGTAGCCGACCTCTTGATAAAAATTTTTTGAAATAGGTGTGGAACCGCCCACTTGTGATAAAATCAGTTTTACAAATATTATTAATCATAAATCAAAACTCGTTCAACCTACCGTAACAAAATTCGGCAGGGAGGTTGCCTTTACTATAAGGAATACTTTGAAGAAAAATTAACGAAATGGGTTAGGGACCACGCCCACTTTTATATAAAAGTGGACGAATAAAATAAGATATATCTTTGCAGAAAAGAGCTTTATATCAATGGTATTTCATTTCCCAAGTGGATTTATAACAATAAATAGGAAAAAATTCAAATTTTAAAAAATGGGCGTGGCACCACCCCTTTATGACTAAGCAATTTCGGGAGCCATAACTCGAAGAAAAATTTATATATCGTAACAAAATTGGGTACACATATTTTTCTTATAGCAGGAAATATTTCTAGAAAAAATGGACGAGACCACGCCCACTTTTATATAAAAGATTTTTAAAGGGATCGCAGAGAAAGTAGCAAGCAAAAAATAGCTTTGTATCAATAGAATTTTACTTTTTAAATGGAATTATAACATTAAATTTATGAAAATGGGTGTGGCACCGCCCTTTTTATGAATAAGCAATTTTCTCTTAGTGAAAACTCATCTGCCTTGCAGATGCCGTTCGGAGTCGGCATAAAACATGAAGATCCCGTCCGGCCAATTTGTAGGGAAAATCAAGAGGAGCACGACGCAAATTGGAAGAGAAGCTTGGTCTTAGATCCCTTCGGTGGTTATCGCGCCTTACATTTATTTATTTTTAATTTTCTATGTTTCGGGGGGCATAACTCGAAGAAAAATTAATGGATCGTAATAAAATTGGGTACACAAACTTTCCCTATAGTAGAAAATATTTCTAGTAAAAATGGACGGGATCGGTTAAAGACCACGGAAACTTGAATACAAAACAAATTTAAAAGGGTAGTAGACTAGAATAATAAGCTATAACTTAGCAAAAAATAGTTTCGAATCAATGATATTTCACTTATCAAGTTTTACTGCAAGAGAAAATGGGGAGCCATTTTTCTTTTAAACGGTAGGTGCCACGTGTTTGTGGAAAAGTAACTTATCTGAAATGGAATGTACAATTGAAGCTCACGCTGAGTATATAATGTTCGGTTACACCCGAACTTCGACACCTTTACTTTCAATGTTTATTTTTTTTATTAAACTTAGAGATAGGCTTATTTGTGGCGTAAATAAACCCAAAATAAGGTATTATTACTTTATTCTAGGGTTTATCTGTTAGGAGTGAAACCAGTATTTTTTATTGCTTACAACAGCTTATGCCAGTTTTTTCTGGGTATATCTAAAACGTACAAGAATAAATACATATTCCCTTTAGAGTGGCACATATATCTGAAATTTTCAGAGAGAGCCTAAGTTTGTATAGAAATGGTCTAATAATTTCCTATATTCAATATTTTTCCATATATTTCAAAAATTTTACTATCATGACTCTTTTGCAACTCTTCGTGAGTGTTCCGTCCAAGGCGAATCCATACCAGGTGGTGATAAAGCGAATTCGACCAATTCGTCGTGTAGAAGAATGTCAAGTCAAATGAAAATTTTCATTGATTTCGATTAACTGACGTATTGTTGTACAAGGCGTTGTATGGAAAATAATCAAGAAAAAGCAATCAGCTGTTCGTATAACAACACTTGGTACTGAATTCGCCTTGGTTACGTCATAAAATCCCGTATGCCAGATGTGGTAGTTTTTGGCATTCAAAACATTTCTAGGTGGAATATATTTGTGTTTAACTTGTCAAACTTATTAAGAATACAACGTTGATACGTATTTGAAAAAATTTTATATATATCCCCTTCTCTAAATACATAAAATTACACACAATTAGTTGCCATTTTAATGTACGCGTTTTAAATGAGTTCAATATAAAATCGTTTAGCCACTTAATAAATTGTATGGCTTAATCTCTTAATTATTGGTAACTTGCATTCAGCTTTATATCCGTGTTTGGTGATATTGGCGTTTTTTTCTATATAATTAGTTTATTTAGAGTTTGTGTAGATAAATAGAGAACCATTTCGAATGTGTTTCGAGCATTCCATGGAAAATCTTAAAATTTTCGGCGAATTCCCAATTGCTATCCTTATTAATTTTTAATGCCAATATACTTTAAATATATCACACATAAAAGTGCCGAGGAAGAAGAATTTAAAAAAGTATCATCTTATGAAAGAAATTTTGCAAAAAAATAGTAATAAAATAAGCACCGAAGTAACGAAAAAGTATTGTAATCCTCTGGAGCTGCAAATAAAGGAATAATTATTCCAAATAGAATGCATTCCTTAACAATTCTGGTATTTTTTAATTTCGTTTCCAATTTTATTTTATTTTTTTCAAAAAAATATTTCTTTGAAGTAAAAAAAAATGTTTATAACTTACCTTATTACTTGCTTCGCATACCTTGTTCCATAAACAATTTACATCGATATGTTCTAATACAAAATACAAAAGATATTGGAAAGCGGTATCTTTGAAGTTGAAAATTATCAGCATGTACCACTATGTACTTGCATGTGTTTATGTAAGAAGTTGTTGTACTAGTTCATGTACTTAACCCATTTTTAACTGTTATGAATTTGAGGCACGGTTATATGGCGTAGAACGATTTTTTTTCTAAGTGTACCTAATTAGCTTAAAGCATTTTTCACGTACGATAAATAGTTTTAGATTTGAGCCCTTTATTTTGAAAATGGTATAAGTCATTTCAAACTCATGGTCTTAAACGCATTGTTATTTCTGAACGAACGCATATATAGATGGTTCTACAATTATATACTAATAATAAGAATTGCATCTTTTGGCTATTGGACTCTAACAAACAGGAGGCGAGGAGAGATACCAACAAATTACCCCTGAACTTAAAGAACATGAAATGACTTATACCACTTTCAAAATAAAGGGCTCATTTATCTATATGGTTATTACTACAAATAAAGTTTATTTTAGCAAATAAAATGGTTTAAAAATCTAAGTGATTGCTTTTCCATTATATATTTTATGCTTATATTTAAAACTTGACTCATTCTGTGATGAATTATCTAAACGAAGTTTGTATGCTTTTGAGCTTTGCCAAATGTCGTAAAATTGTATACGACCCGAGGGGAAAATATTTATCCTGTCCCTTCAATATACTAATTTAAATGATTTTTTAGTTACTTATTTTTAATATAACCAATCTTCATTGTAGGCGGACTGTATATGATGCCTTAACACGAAATAAGAAGGTTTTGCATTTTTTTATACAAATTTTAAATTGACATAACATTAACGAAGGATTCACCATTACTACGTTATGGAAATATCTATATATAGATAGGCAATTTGAAAAAAATTCGAGACTCTTTTAAGTTCAAATTATAGTTCTAAGGTATGCACTATTATATATATATCGATAGCTCTTCTTAAGGAGCACTTGAGGCAAATGAAACATTTAATTAAAATTGAATATCAATTTAAAAATTACACCACTACAAATACCAAACACCTCTTTAAACTATCAGACTGTAGAAACGCACACTACGGATCCTACATGAGTTTCATGTTGTTGTGTTGAGAAAACTAACAGGTCGCATGGAAACGAACTCAGATTTGATCTCGTGAGCAAAGGAACAAAGAGTATGTACATAGTTGTTTTCTTGGAAGTATAGCGCGAGAGTTAGAAAATATGAGTAAATGTGTAACATTCTTTGCTGATATTGAAAGTGTTCACAAAAACAAACGAAAATATTGAAGTTGGAGTATTTATTTTTGTTCCAAATTGTTACATACTTAATTGGCGCTTAACCGTTTAAACGGTTATGGCCGTCCAACAAGGCACGCCAGTCGCTTCTTCGCTCTGACAATTGGTCACAACAAGGGAGTTTAATAACATAAAGCAAGATAAAGCAAAATTTAAATAAAATAAAAAATAAAGAAAATGGGGAAAAAAGGAAAAAAAAAATAAAAATAAAGTAAAATCCAATAAAATAAATTAAAAAGTAAAATAAAATAAAATCAAACAAAATAAAATAATTTGAAATAAAAAAATATATCATCTGTATTTAATTAGCGAGACATGCTTATATTAAAAAATAAATAAATGTAAGGCGCGATAACCTCCGAAGAGGTCTAAGGCCGAGCTTCTCTTCCAATTTGCGTCGTGCTCCTCTTGATTTTCACTACAAATTGGCCGGACGGGACCTACATGTTTTATGCCGACTCCGAACGGCATCTGCAAGGCAGATGAATTTTCACTGAGAGCTTTTCATGGCAGAAATATACCCGGAGCGCTTGCCAAACACTGCCGAGGGGCGACCCCGCTTAGAAAAATTTTCTTCTAATTTAAAAACCTTATTTCTAAAATTTTGATGTTGCTTTGCACGGGGTGCGAACCCAGGGCATACGGTGTGGTAGGCGGAGCACGCCACCATCACACCACGGTGGCCGCTTATATTGCTTTATACAATTATTTTTGTTATTGTTATTAGAGAAAAATTAAATGATTTACAAACAGCGATGGAAACATGGCTTATAAAGCAATGTTACTAAGCTCTTGTGAGCGCGCCTATAAGTATTCCAGACAATTAGGATGAATTAGTATGTATCTAATGGTGTGTAAGAGAATACCAACAAAAAGACAATACTTAGAGACGAATTGCAAGGGGAGCAGCGGCATCTGCCTTTACACTAGTATGAAGTATGAATGTTGGATATTTTGAGTTCAATACTCACCTCCCGAGAAGCTGGTTGATGAAGCAGAAGCGAATTTTAGAAACATGGCCTAGCTTGCATAATTTCTGTGAGCATCAATGTCAAGGGAACTGGCATTATTTTTATGTTTGTACAACTGATACTGCGTCTGACGTTTGACCGTCACCTGGTAAAGGAATTGGTTGCGAGCAGATATAGTGATCTCCTCTTTTCGCTGTTGGATATTTTTAATATCAGAGGGGATGCCAAAAACATCAGCGTAAATTAAAGGCGGCCGTACCTTTCCATCTAGCATTCGTGAAATTTCTATTCGATTTGTTAAAAGCTGTTTTGAAATCGACAAAGTTGATGCGTGCCGATTTATTTACTTTGAGGTGGGGCTATACTGTATTTAAAATATCTGCTATGTGTCAAGATATAAAAGCTAAATAGATACATATATTTGTATATGTTAGTTCATAATAAAATGATGGTAATCCAAATAAGTGAGTCTACGATGAATTATAATTTGAACTTAAAATCAAATCTTTATGCGTTAAACATTCCGAAATATTTTCATAGGTACATTTACATACATTTGTATGTGTTTAAGCAGAAGAAATGTTGACTATGCATACAAATTTATAAGGCTAAATATTAACATACTTATGGTGGTGTGATGGTAGCGTGCTCCGTATGCCCTGGGTTCAACTCCCGGGCAAAGCAACATCAAAATTTTAGAAATAAGATTTTTCAATTAGAAGAAAATTTTTCTAAGCGGGGTCGCCCCTCGGCAGTGTTTGGCAAGCACTCCGGGTGTATTTCTGCCATGAAAAGCTCTCAGTGAAAAATCATCTGCTTTGCAGATGCCGTTCGGAGTCGGCATAAAACATGTAGGTCCCGTCCGGCCAATTTGTAGGGAAAATCAAGAGGAGCACGACGCAAATTGGAAGAGAAGCTCGGCCTTAGATCTCTTCGGAGGTTATCGCGCCTTACATTTATTTTTTTTTTTTTTTTATATCTTCTTCTTTATTATTTTTTTAATTCTTCTTTAGATCCATGTGTATCCGGCAGTTCGCCACCACTGCCACCAGTATGAAATTGGTCAAATTGAATTCCAGTAGCTAAATGGTCATTCATAAGTGTCAAGACTTCTTCTCTTGATACAGGGTTATTGCTTCAATTGGCTTTATGTATGTATACATGTAGATACATACAAGCGTATGTTTTTATTTACATATATCTACTAAATTCTGCATTAAACCCGTCTAGGAAAACTAAAACCGTTATGTACTTAGTGATCGAAATTCTACAATGAAAAGCAAAGCGAATCCCGAAAGATCGTATTCCTGTATACATTATCCAGATCCTAATAATCTGCTGACTGAATTTCGTTACAATACCTTATATGATTTTTAAGTTATGATATGACGCTGGAAATTTTAATGGAATTAATTGGGTTTATGCATACAAATTAGCATTGAATTCGAGTTTCTGAGTAAAAGGAAGGTATTTTGTTTGTATAGCAAAAACAAACAAGCCACCTTTTACTCAAAGGTCGAGTCTGAGTAAATGCTTGCTTTTTATGCATAGCGACCATGGGACCAAGTTCTGGCCGGTTATTTCCGTTTTTAACTTCTCTATATTATTTTCGTTTGATATTTTTCGCGTGTTTCATGTTGTTGTGTTGAGAAACAACTTTCATACAAAATTGGAGGATCTTGAAATGAATTTTTGAGTAACTTCCGAGAGATCTAGATATTTGAAGCTTGTAACACACATCGGAAACCCGATATCAATTTAACTCTTCACGTCCAGGTGATATTTGGTCCAGGAATCGTGCAAATTCTAAAAATGTCCGAACTTGGAATCTTTGATTTCGAATTTTAAGGAACACAGAGGCCTGAACCTTTGAACGAAGATTTGGGCTTCATTAGATTGTAATATTTGGTATAAAAGAGTTTTTTTAAGATAGGACAGGGATCGAGATAATTCGACATACTTACAAAGTTCGTTTACAAAATGTGGAATCTCGCGACTGCTATTTGAGTAACTTCCCGAAGAGATAGGTTCTTTAATGTTAGAGCTTATAAAGCAAAGGTGAAGTGCAATAAATAGACATTCAGTATAATTTTTACCTAAGTCCGACAATGTGCGCTCCACCTTTATACCTTTGTTTTTCATAAAAATTTTTAAAGTGGTTATGTTAAAATTTGAATATCAAAGTTCAACAATTTTATATCTTTATTCAAATATACCTATTTTTGTTTCTTTTGGTCCATTTATAAAAAGGAGGTACTTAAAATTTTTTTATCTTCAGTTTATCTTATTTAAACTTAAGGCTTCTCTATGAAGACTTAAAAGATCAAAATTTGACTTTTTGTTTTTTTGTATCATATATAAATTTGTCACCCTAATGTACACTCAATCATAGAAAAGTATCAACATTCCAGTTTCAAAAAAAATTTTTAAATTTCTTGTTATTGTAACTCAGTTGTCTCTGCTTGGACAGGCGAAGATCTAACAACGATCAAACTAACTTTTTTTGCATTGTAGTCTTAGATCTAAACATAATATTTTGCCGAACAACAGCGACCTAAATTTTTAAATATAAGTGATTGTAACCAATTTATGGACGACTGAGCTTTTATCTTATTTTGTCACGGGTTTTTGCACTTTGGTTTAGATTAAACTGTTTACGCTGTTTTTATGGTTTAGTCAAATTCTTATAGTTTATAATAATTAAACAAGTAAGGACGGGGCTGTCTTTTCATACCTTTCTTGAATAGATCTGTGCAATAATCTGATAAAATATCAAAAAATCGTAATATCTGCATAATATTCTGTATAAGATAAACGATATATAGAGGGCAGATATGTATAAGCGACATTTCTGATAAATCTCAATTAAATAATTATTTGGTAATACTCACACAAAGTTTCACGATTCTTGTTGTCTTCAAGAGATAGCTTTAGCGATTCACTTCTCATTTAAACAAACGGTTGTATGAAATATATTTTATATCTACGACCGATCTTGACCAATGTATATTTTTGCTATATACAAGGGCTTCCGGCGAAATTTAAAGTTGCTAGCTGTTAAAATAAGCAAAAAAAGACAAAAAGCATTTTCCTCAATTTATGAAATATTAGCTTCAAATTTCACCAGATTCTTTCGTATGTGGCACGTAGTGTTATCGAAAAACTCTTAGTGATTTGTCCTATATATAATGTTTATAATGTATATAAAATTTCACAGGCTCGAAAATTATTTTTTTGGGTATGCCTGGTGGAACTTTTTTCCTGAGTCCAAATCCTATCGAAAAATCGATGGCGCGATATCGGTTCATTTTCGCCCATACAAATCGACCAGGGTTAATGCACACGCATTATATTTTTATTGTATTTATGGTTAACAAGTAAGGAAGGCTAAGTTCGGGTGCATCCGAACATTACATACTCAGCTGAGAGCTATGGAGACAAAATAAGGGAAAATCACCATGTAGGAAAATGAACCTAGGGTAAACCTGGAATGTGTTTGTATGACATGTGCATCAAATGGAAGGTATAAAATAGTATTTTAAGAGGTAGTGGGCCATAGTTCTATAGGTGGACGCCATTTAGGGATATCGGCATAAAGGTGGACCAGGGCTGACTCTAGAATTTGTTTGTACGATATAGGTATCAAATGAAAGGTGTTAATGAGTAATTTAAAAGGGAGTGGGCCTTAGCTCTATAGGTGAACGCCTTTTTTTTGGGCGTGGTCATAGTCGGATTTCGGCCGTTTTTTATACCAATACAAAGTGAGTTCTGATAAATACGTGAACTGAGTTTAGTAAAGATAAATCGATTTTTGCTCAAGTTATCATGTTAACGGCCGAGCGGAAGGACAGACGGTCGACTGTGTATAAAAACTGTGCGTGGCTTCAACCGATTTCGCCCTTTTTCACACAAAACAGTTACCATCCTAGAGTCTAAGCCCATGCCAAATTTCACAAGGATTGGTAAAATTTTGTTCGACTTATGGCATTAAAAGTATCCTAGACAAATTAAATGAAAAAGGGTGGAGCCAGGCCCATTTTGAAATTTTATTTTATTTTGTTGCATCATATCGTTACTGAAATTGAATGTTGACAAAATTTACTTATATACTGTAAAGATATTAAATTTTTTGTTAAAATTTGACTTTAAAAAATTAGAATTTTTAAAAGTGGGCGCGATCGTTCTCCGATTGTGCAAATTTTTATTAAGCATACATATAGTAATAAGGGTAACGTTCCTGCCAAACTTCATCAAGATATCTTCAACAACTGCCAAATCACAGCTTGTAAAACTTTTAAATTACCTTCTTTTAAGAGTGGGCGGCGCCACGCCCATTGTCCAAAAGTTTACTAATTTTCTATTCTGTGCCATAAGTTCAACTCACCTACCAAGTTTCATCGCTTTACCCGTCTTTGGTAATGAATTATCGCACTTTTTCGGTTTTTCGAAATTTTCGATATCGAAAAAGTGGGCGTGGTTATAGTCCGATATTGTTCATTTTAAAAAGCGATCTGAGATGAGTGCTCAGGAGTCTACATACCAAATTTCATCAAGATACCTCAAATATAATCAAGTTATCGTGTTAACGGACGGACGGACGGACGGACGGACATGGCTCAATAAAATTTTTTTTCGATACTGATGATTTTGATATATGGAAGTCTATATCTATCTCGATTCCTTTATACCTGTACAACCAACCGTTATCCAATCAAAGTTAATATACTCTGTGAGCTCTGCTCAACTGAGTATAAAAAGAAAACGGCTACTATCTACTAATGAAGCAAGCGGCCCGGTGTGAAAAGGAAAACTTAATTACTTCATTAAATAAAATTGTGATTCGATTAAGTTTATGTGTGAAATTGGTATTAGCTTGTGAAGTTACAATGGTAATGATTGAGACAGCATATACTTAGCTTAAAATGGTCTATTACTCTATGTACGAAAAACTTTCGAATATAAATAAGAGATTTTTCTGAAACTCCCATTGCAAAATCGATCTCGAATACTTACATTCACATATCGCTCATTTACTTCAATAGTGTCATAACTCAAAAAACACAATTTTCCAGGAGAGCCATTTAAAGACAGTTATGTTGTTCATATAAAGGCACATTTTCATTTTTATAGCACGTGGTAAATTTTTAACTGGTCACAAAAATTTTTTTTATGGAACATATATCATGATATTGGGTACGTTTATATGTTATTAACTCAAAAGTCGTATTTTTTAGTTATGACACTATTGAAGTAAATGAGCGATATGTACATTTATATGGCTTATTCCACGGTAACGGCTTAGAGGCATATTTAAATAAAACGAGTTTTCTAAATATTCCAAGTTTAAATTATAAAAACACAATACGCCAATTTACATTTCAGAATATCGATTGCTAAAATGAACATCACACTTTTGTTCAGGAGAGTGATTTGCTAATTAGCTTGTTGAATGGGGTTTTCGAAAAATTTATTCCGATTTCACTGTTTGCTTTCAGCAAATCGGAGAAGTTGTGTTAACTGCTGGTAGTAAGTATTTCTTAATAATTTTAAATAAAATTTGTTTAATAAATTCACACATTGAGCGAATATTTTAACAGTATTATGAATAATAAGACTTTGCACGTAGAGTATATTAACTTTGGTAACATAGTGGTTTCTTGAACAGGTATAAAGGAATCGAGATAGATATATACTTCCATATGACTAAGCCATGTCCCTCCGTTAACACGATAACTGGAGCAAATATTGAAGTGGTGAAGATAGAATAGATTGGTATTGGAAATAATTGAAATCGGATGATAATCACGCCCATTTTTTATATATACAACATTTTGGAATACACAAAAAACCTGATTATTTAGTAAATAATAAAACTAAAATGTTGAAATTTGATGTGTGGACTGATATTGAGGCTCTCTTTTCGTGCTCCTTATTGCATATCGAGTGCTGGGTTGAATATCTTCCCATCTGGGCTGGTAGCCCGATTTTGTCCCATCTCAGAATATTTTTGAAAAGCGCTCTATCTAACATCTAAATGTATTGCATTTATGCTCATATAGAGCATTTTGGAAACAAATTCGGCAATATACTATGTATTTGCGAGACAAAAATGTTTTATCGCATAAACGTTGCTTCATAATAAATTTTTAATGAAAATTTAAAAAATGTTGTTGAACAAGAATTATTTGGCAACGCTTATTTTTCCGGTGGCATAAAAGTTAAAATTGGAATAGATTTTAGTCATGTTTCCTAAATAATATAATATATACATACATATGTCTTGCTTAATAAATTTTAGTCTTAAACGCTAGTAGGGAGCAAGTCGGCAATGTCTTCCTAGCAATAGCTAACGCATTAATTGTAAAACCAAACGACAACCATGTTCGTAAATGCTCCGCGTAGCACGCCAAAAGTCCTGGATTCAAGTCCCGGGAAAAGCAACAACAAAAGTTGAGAAAAAAATAAAAAATACAGTTTTTTAAATTAGAAAAAAGTTCACGCCACCCTCTGACTTGCTAGAGCGACGCACTCGCAGAGACTGTAAACCAGCATTTCATCCTCAAACTCACAAAAGCGTAGATTTGTATATCCAAAAGATTTAATTTGCTTAGATATGTAATATCGTTGATTACAGTATTCCGTACACTACCCAGTGAGAGTTCATAGATTCTGCTGGAATAATAGTCTTGCCAGATAATTTACAGCAATTCTGCAGAATTCGCACGTATATTTCCATTTCCTTCGACACCGTTTACTGTGGAACGTGCCATATCTACACGTTTGGCACATAAAGATAAAAAACATGTGTGTACAAATTTACTGCTGCTATGAGATCATTCGGATTTTTAAGCGGATTAACTTTAATCCGTAGATTGACTTCAGAATAATAAAGGGTTTTTTTTTTTTCATTGCATGTTTAGATTAAAACAGTTTAACTGACTTGATTTAAACGAAGCTAACTCAAATATTTAACATTTTGCAAGATTCTACACTTTTTTATATATTCGACGTAAAAGCTAAAATTCTTTTAATATGCATGGGAGGGGTAGTATATTTTTTGGGATTTTGAAAAAAGTAGTATTTCAGTAGAGCGATACATTAGGGTGGCTTAAAAAAACGTAAGTCCTGATTAAGTTGGGTGCTGCAAAAATTTAAGGGCATCAAAAACGATAGTGCTACTTAAACTTAAAGATAAAGTCAGTGCTAGTTTAAAGATTTCTAGCCCGAAATTTGTCATATGGGCAATGTAAAAGAGGAGAGCTCCAAAAAAGCTGGTTTTACGCAAAATGGAGTTACCCTTCAATTGCCTATAACCTCTTTTTTCGAATGTATTTCACATTCAGCAGTTCAGGGGAGGAAAATAGAAATGTTGCTGAGCGCTCAGGTTCATAAGTATTACGAATTTCTCAAAGAGCTTTTGCGATAATGTGCGCGTGTGTATGGATGATTCAGTAGAGTCGTCGCTCCTCGGTAGTGATTTGTCAAACACTCCGAGTATATTTCTACGATGAAAACCTTATCAGTGAAAATTTATCTGCCTTGCAGATACCGTGCAGAGTCGGCATAAAACATCTATCTCCCGTCCCGTCAATTTGTAGGAAAAATAAAATTAAAAGGAGCACGACTCAAATTGGATTATAAGCAATATTTTTTAACACCTTTCATAAAAATTAAATGGTATATTAAATTTGGTCCGAATCTCGAAATTGTAAATACCTAAAGGAAAAGACGTAGACCCACCAATAAGTATACCGATGAGGAGCAGAGTTGATTTAGCCAAGTCCATCTGTCTGCTTGAATGCAAACTAATCCCTAAATTTTTGAGATGTCTGAAAGGACATTGTCAGCAGCAGACAGATCGGACCAATATGTCACGAATTTCCCATAAAAACAAGTTTTTTGATGAGGGGGTTTTTTTCATATGTTTTAATTTTAAAAGCAAAAATCTTCAACTTTTACCAGAAGACCTCGTATGTGGCACACATGGAGGCCTGAACAAATCGTCAAGATCGGTGGTATTATAATTCATATCCGGGGCTACCGATTATTCTGGTAAGATATGACAAAAGAACCTATTTTCTGAAAAATCTGTTGTATGGATTATGTACGGACATGGCTAAATCATACCAGATTTTCAACCTTATCAATTCGGAATGCTTATATGTAGATCAATTTCTTTTCCTTAAGGACTTACAATTTTGAGGGTCGTGGCAAACATAATATACCATTTAATTTTCATGAAAGGTATACAAAAACTTCAGCTAATAAATGCCTTAGATTGCATAGATCAGGTAATGCATTAAACGTAACTCATACGCCGTCACTAGTAAAGAGACAGGTGTATAGATAGCTAAATACTGACTTCCCTATAGGGTATGTTTGGTTGCACAATTGCATGAATCTCTCATTGACTTTGTTTCTGTCGCCTCTCAGTTAGCTGTCATTTAACAATGTCATTAAATGTTTTCGTTCGTTAAATCATGTTTTCAATATTCCACACTTTCCTCCTTAATTCTTTAAATGTTGCGCATTTTATCTACACGCACGTATGCATGTGCGGCACTGCGGTATATCCACAAATCATCTAATCTTTCACGCAGCTAATAAGCCCAATGAAATGTCTGTCTGACCGATTTATTACATACCCAAGTATGCTTATTAATATATATTTCTTTACCAGCTAGGCATAAGGTGTTTCAGACTTATGTGTATATGCTTGAATTTGGTCGATTTCCATTCATTACAAATCCGACCCGATCGTTGCGTTTACGGCAAGCATGATTACGAAATGATTATGCGTGTTAATTAATTTTTTCAACACTTCTTAGTTTTATTTTTATTCTACTTTTCGTGATGTGGATAATGCCAAAGCTTTTTACATTTACGTTGTTTTGTGTTTCGATATTGTTGCTGCATGTAATTGCTGTCTCTTTGTATTAAATTTTTCATCTCATTTTTAAATTTGCTTTATGAATCTTCATTTTATTTTTCTTTTTCCAAAACTATTTTTGTTTGGACTTAGATCGGTGTATCAATGCTTTTAATTGTGATTTCATTTAATATGCCAAACAGTTTTGTTGGGAATAATATAGAGTTTAATAACTTTGATTGGATAACGGTTCGTTGTACAGGTATAAAGGAATCGAGATAGATATAGACTTCCATATATCAAAATCATCAGTATCGAAAAAAAATGTATTTAACCATGTCCGTCCGTCTGCCCGTTAACACGATAACTTGAGTAAATTTTGAGGTGTCTTGATGAAATTTGGTATGTAGGTTCCTGGGCACTCATCTCAGATCGCTATTTATCGATGAACGATATCGGACAATAACCACGCCCACTTTTTCGATATCGAAAATTTCGAAAAACACAAAAAGTGCGATAATTCATACCAAAGACGGATAAAGCGATGAAACTTGGAAGGTGAGTTGAACTTATGACGCAAAATAGAAAATTAGTAAAATTTTGGATAATGGGCGTGGCACCGCCCACTTTTAAAAGAAAGTAATTTAAAAGTTTTGCAAGCTGTAATTTGGCAGTGGTTGAAGATATCATGATGAAATTTGGCAGGAACGTTACCCCTATTACTATATGTATTCTTAATAAAAATTTGCAAAATCGGAGAACGACCACCACCAAAAAATTTAATATCTTAACAGTATATAAGTAAATTATGTCAACATTCAACTCCAGTAATGATATGGTGCAACAAAATACAAAAATAAAAGAAAATTTCAAAATGGACGTGGCTCCGTCCTTTTTCATTTAATTTGTCTAGGGTACATTTAATGCCATAAGTCGAACAAAAATTCACCAATCCTTGTGAAATTTGGTAGGGGCTTAGATTCTAGGTCGATAACTGTTTTCTGTGAAAAAGGGCGGAATCGGTTGAAGCCACGCCCAGGTTTTATACACAGTCGACCGTCTGTCCTTCCGCTCGGCCGTTAACACGATAACTTGAGCAAAAATCGAAATATCTTTACTAAACTCAGTTCACGTACTTATCTGAACTCACTTTATCATGGTGTTAAAAATGGGCGAAATCCGACTATGACCACGCCGACTTTTTCGATTTCGAAAATTACGACAAATTAAAAAGATGTCATAATTCTATACCAAATACGAAAAAAGGGATTAAACATGTAATTTGATTGGTTTATTGACGCAAAATATAACTTTAGAAAAAAACTTTGTAAAATGGGTGTGACACCTACCATATTAAGTAGAAGAAAATAAAAAAGTTCTGCAGGGTGAAATCAAAAGCCCTTGGAATCATGGCAGGAATACTGTTCGTGGTATTACATATATAAATAAATTAGCGGTACCCGACAGATGATGTTCTGGGTCACCCTGGTCCACATTTTTGTCGATATCTCTAAAACGCCTTCACATATACAACTACCACCACTCCCTTTTAAAACCCTCATTAATACCTTTAATTTGATGCCCATATCGTACAAACGTATTCTAGAGTCAACCCTGGTCCACCTTTATAACGATATCTCGAAAAGGCGTCCACCTATAGAATTAAGGCCCACTCCCTTTTAAAATACTCATTAACACCTTTAATTTGACACCCATATCGTACAAACCAATTCTAGAGTCAGCCCTGGTCCACCTTTATGGCGATATCTCTAAATGGCGTCCACCTATAGAATTATGGGCCACTCCCTCTTAAAATACTCTTTAGTACCTTCCATTTGATACACATGTCATACAAACACATTCCAGGGTTACCCTAGGTTCATTTTACTACGAGGTGATTTTCCCTTATTTTGTCTCCATAGCTCTCAGCTGAGTATGTAATGTTCGGTTACACCCGAACTTAGCCTTCCTTACTTGTTCTAGTTTCCTTCGGCTAAAATTTTACACTTACTTGAAAAATAAGTTTACGATCTCAAAATGCGACAATATAAAATTGATACACCTTAAAATTGTTTAAAAAAATATATTTATACTACGATCGTAGCAACTGATGAAGATATTCAGCCCAATTCTAAACGAAAATTCCGTGCGAGTTTTTTCCCTTCTCCCATTCCTCATATTCTAAATAAAAATTCCTTGTGAGTTTTTTCACTTCTCCCTTTCCTCCTATTCTGAACAATGTTCGAAAAAGCGGAAACCGGTTATGGGAGAAAAGTAGGTATTATGAATGTGAGGGAGAGCGAGATTTCTCTACCATTTCATAGGAGTTTTTTCACTAGTTAAATTAAAGGGAATGCATCAAAATAGTTAAAGGAAATTGGTTCTTTTAAGAAAGAACACTTATTTGTACAAACTTGTGCTAAAATATGTATTTACATTCTACCCCAATATTCTCACTGTTAATACAACAACAACAACAACCACAATATTTATTTTAAGTCGAAAAGTATATCATAAGCAACGGTAGAGCTCTTGGTATACATATTTCATGCAGCCATCCAGAAATTGTGCAAGGATTTTTTAATAAGGCTTAAATAGATTTTGGCATATGAAGAAGTAGGAATTCAACTCAACTTGGCCGCCAAAAAATTGCTTTGCTGAACGAAAGCAGGCAACTCCGGCAGATTTGTGTTATGCGGCCGTCTTCTTCTTATGTTCCGCTGTTGATGTTGCTGTTTCGCCAATTCATTACTAATTTCAGTGAATACCACATGAAATGCAATTAATACTGTGCATTGTTTATATTTTATTTCTTAATTTCCAACAAATTTGCAACAATAATTAAACTTTTCAATCTTTTAAACAAAATAAGAAATGTGCAACGAAATTTCAATTGACAAAACAGCTGACTTCGAAAATTCGAAATTCCTGTTCCCCAATTATTGTTCTCCCTAGGAGAACAGAATTGGAGGAATTTTTCCGCGGGAATAAAAAAATCCGCGAGAACAAAATTCCGCGAGAATATTTAGAATTGGTCTGATTAGGTATATGTCGAAACAATTGTTTTGCTTTTTTATTTTAATAAAGACAAAAACAATAAATATATTGTTTAAACGACTTTAAGGTGTGTCAATTTTATATTGTCGTGTGTGTGAGTCATTTACTAACTATTTAGTGATCTCAAAATGATTTTAAAACCAAAACAAACCAGTTTAATAAATCTAAAAATATAAACCTGTATACTTTTCTTGATTTGAAACGATACCTTAAAGTTTAAAAAAATTTTTAATTAATAGTTTTTTTTAAATACAAATGTAGACTTCTCTCTTTTCAAGTTGAAACATAGTTCCTCAAATTGTGTAGTGCAAAAATTTTCAGACTCATGATCGGACTTAAAACCGTGTTCTTTTTAGTGTACACGACCCAAGAACCTATGTTTTCGCCTCCCACCTCTTCTTATGTAAAAATCTGAAGGGCTTAGGCGGCTTTATCTCTTGAAAAATAGTCGAAGCCTGAGTCTAGTTTCAACATTTTAATAATCTTGTTGCAAACAAATGTTGCGATTGTGGAACTTTGTCCGGGTATTTATAAAATACTCCTTATTTATGTGTACCATACTGAGCTTATAAATAATTTATATTTACCCCGTGCAAAAGAGAGGAGATCACGCCATAATAACAGCAGCATGTAGATCAAATATGGGGAAATTTTTTCACTGCTTTAAAGCTTTAGTTGAGATATGATCGTGTAAATTATCGGTGAATTCAATATACTTCCATATGAATTTTAATATCAGAAGAGCCATTTGTACGTAGCAGATGGGCGGGTATATTTTTTATGTATGTACAAATGTATAGTAGATATGTGCCCAACAAAATATTGTGTAAGCGTTTATAAGGCTTAAGAGACATGTATAATGAATATAGTAGTAGTTTATAATCTAATATCTAATATATATTATAAATGGGAAAGTTTGGATGTTAAGATGTTTGGATGTTTGGATGTTTGGATGTTTAGATGTTTGGATGTTTGGATGTTTGGATGTTTGGATGTTTGGATGTTTGGATGTTTGTCCAGACGTTTGTCTTTGTGACTCAATAACGCAAGAACGGCTGGACCGATTTGGATGAAATTTTGCACACATATAGCCAATAGTCTAGAAGGATCTACTAGCTATATATTTTTCAAAAGGGGCGTGGTCTCCGCCCCCTAGGAACAGTTATAATTTAATTATTATATTTTTTCGTCTTTGCGACTGAATCACGCCAGAATGGCTACACGGATTTAGATGAAATTTGGGACACAGACAGTAGTCTACTAGCGAAATTTTTTTCGAACATGGAAAGAGGGGTGGGGGTCCCACGACCCTTCGAGAAATCATTTTTCAGAATTTTTACACATTATAACTTTACGTATACTGGCCTTCACCAATATCACAGACTCAAGGGGTCAAATAAGTCGAGGGCTTACAAAGTAAGCAGTGACACCCTCCGCCCGCCCCCCTTTATCTCCACCTCTGGTGTAAAATCCATAAATTGTTATAACTCTATCTAAATTTTCTCCTAAATCAATAGTTTTTGGTATCTGGTACATACAGAACGAGATCTAGACAATTTTGGAGGAACGATCAGTGGTCCTCTCCTCTACTCCCGCCATCCGCCCTCCATCAATTGTTTTTATTAGCACGCTTTTATTAGCTTTACCTGTATGTTTCTATCTAACTTTTTATTCGCTCCAATGCGCCTGCTGCCTTATTAACATGGTTTTATAATTAGCTTCACCTTATTTGTAATCCCGTAAGAGTCATATCGAGACCCTTCCGGGATCATTTCTGGATGGTTTTCGGGATCGGTCCGGGATTACGCCGGGGTAATTTCGGGACATTTTCGGGACTATTTCGGGATCATTTTGGGACCCTTCCGGGATCATTTCTGTATAGTTTACGGGATCCGACCGGGATCCCGTCGGGGTTATTTTGGAATATTTTCGGGACTATTCCGGAATCATTTCGGGACTATTTCGTGATCATTTGGGGACCCTTCCGGCATCATTTCTGGATGGTTTTCGGGATCCGTGCGGGATCTCGTTGGGGTCATATGGGGACTTTTTCGGGATCATTTGAGGGCTCTTCCGGCATCATTTCTGGATGGTTTTCGGGATCCGTCCAGGATATCGTCGGGGTCATTTGGGGACTTTTTCGGGATCATTTGGGGGCTCTTCCGGCATCATTTCTGGATGGTTTTCGGGATCCGTCCGGGATCTCGTCGGGGTCATTTGGGGACTTTTTCGGGATTATTTTGGGGCTCATCCGGCATCATTTCTAGATGGTTTTCGGGATCCGTCCGGGATCCCGTCGGGGTCATTTCGGGACTTTTTCGCGACTAATACGGGATCATTTGGGAACCCTTTCGGCATCATTTCTGGATGGTTTTCGGGATCCGTCCGGGATCCCGTCGGGGTCATTTCGGGACTTTTTCGCGACTAATACGGGATCATTTGGGAACCCTTTCGGCATCATTTCTGGATGGTTTTCGGGATCCGTCCGAGATCCCATTAGGGTAATTTCGGGACTATTAGGGGATCATTTGGGAACCTTTCCGGCATCATTTCTGGATAATTTTCGGGATCCGTCCGGGATTCCGACGAGGTCATTTCGGGAGGGGCTCTTCCGGCATCATTTCTGGATGGTTTTCGGGATCCGTCGGGGATCCCATCAGGGTAATTTCGGGACTATTAGGGGATCATTTGTGGACCTTTCCGGCATCATTTCTGGATAATTATCGGTATCCTTCCGGGGGGGGGGTTTGGGGATTATTTCGGGATCATTTGGGATACCTACCGGCATCATTTCTGGATGGTTTTTGGGATTCGTCCGGGATCCCGTCGGGGTCATTTCGGGACTTTTTCTCGACTAATACGGGATCATTTGCGGACCCTTTCGGCATAATTTCTGGATAGTTGTCGGGATCCGTTCGGGATCCTGTCACGGTCATTTCGGAACTATTAGGGGATCATTTGAGGACCTTTCCGGCATCATTTCTGGATAGTATTTGGAATCCTTTCGGGATCCCGTCAGGGTCATTTCGGGGCTTTTTCGGGATCATTTAAGGATGGCTTTCAGGATTCGTCCCGGAACCCGTCAGGGTAATTTCTGGACTTTTCCGAGACTATTTCGGGATCATTTTGGGACCTTCCCAAGATCATTTCTGGATGGATTTCGCGATTTGTCCGGGATGCCCTCAGGGTCATTTTGGGACTATTACGTAAGCATTTGAGGACCGTTCCGGCCTCACTTCTGGATGGTTTTCGGTATCCGTTCAGATTCCCGTCGGAATAATTGCGGGACTTTTTCGGGATCATTGGGGTCCCTTCCAAAATCATTTCTGGATGGTTTTTGGGATTCGTCCGGCATCCCGTCGGGGTCATTTCGGGACTTTTTCTCGACTAATACGGGATCATTTGCGGGCCCTTTCGGTATCATTTCTGGATAGTTGTCGGGATCCGTTCGGGATCCCGTCAGGGTCTTTTCGGAACTATTGGGAGATCATTTGAGGACCTTTCCGGCATCATTTCTGGTTAGTTTTCGGGATCCTTTCCGGGTCCCATCAGGGTCATTTCGGGACTTTTTCGGCATCATTTAAGATTGGTTTTCAGGATTCGTCCGGTATCCGTCAGGGTAATTTCTGGACTTTTCCCAGACTATTTCGGGATAATTTTGGGACCCTCCCAAGATCATTTCTGGATGGATTTCGGGATCTGTCCGGGATGCCGTCAGGGTCATTTTGGGACTATTAGGTGATCATTTGAGGACCTTTTCGGCATCACTTCTGGATGGTTTTCGGTATACGCTCAGGATCCCGTCGGAATTATTGCGGGACTTTTTCGGGATCATTTGGTGTCAGTTCCGGCATCATTTCTGGCTGGTTTTTGGGATTCGTCCGGCATCCCGTCGGGTTCATTTCGGGACTTTTTCTCGACTAATACGGGATCATTTGCGGGCCCTTTCGGCATCATTTCTAGATAGTTGTCGGGATCCGTTCGGGATCCCGTCAGGGTCTTTTCGGAACTATTAAGTGATCATTTGAGGACATTTCCGGCATCATTTCTGGATAGTTTTCGGGATCCTTTCGGGGTCCAGTCAGGGTCATTTCGGGACTTTTTCGGGATCATTTAGAGATGGCTTTCAGGATTCGTCCGGGAACCCGTCAGGGTAATTTCTGAACTTTTCCGAGACTATTTCGGGATAATTTTGGGACCTTCCCAAGATCATTTCTGGATGGATTTTGGGATCAGTCCAGGATGCCGTCAGGGTCATTTTGGTATTAGGTGATCATTTGAGGACCTTTCCGGCATCACTTCTGGATGGTTATCGGTATCCGATCAGGATCCCCTCGGAATCATTGCGGGACTTTTTCGGGATCATTTGGGGTCCCTTCCAAGATCATTTCTGGATGGATTTCGGGATCTGTCCGGGATCCCGTCAGGGTCATTTAGGGGTGCGTTCGAGATCCCGTCAGGGTCATTTCGGGACTTCTTCGGGAATATATCGGGATCATTTCTGGATGGTTTATGGGATCCATCCATGACCCCTTAAGGGTCATTTCGGGTCTATTAGGTAATCATTTGAGGACCTTTCCGGCATCACTTCTGGATGATTTTCGGTATCCGTTCGGGATCCCGTCGGAATCAATGCGGGACTTTTACGGAATCATTTGGGATTCCTTCCGGCATCATTTCTGGATGGTTTTCGGGATTTGTCCGGGATCCCGTCGGGGTTATTTCGGGACCTTTTCGGGGCTAATACGGGATCATTTGGGGATCCTCTAGGGGTCGTTTCGTGACTTTTTCTGTATTATTTCGGGATCATTTTGGGACCCTTTCGGTATAATTTCTTGATGGTTTGCCGGATCCATCAGGGTCATTTCGGGACCATTTTGGGATCATTTGGGGACCCTTCCGAGATCATTTCTGGATCCGTCCGGGATGCCGTAGGAGCCATTTCGGGATTTTTTGTTACTTTTCCGGGATAGTTTTGCACCCTTCCGGGATCATTTCTGGATCTGTGCGGGATCCCATCTGGGTCAATTCCGGACTATTTCGGGATCATTTTGGAATCCTTCCGGAATCATTTCTGTATGGTTTTCGCGATCCATCGTGGATCCCCTAGGAGCCATTTCGGAACTTTTTCTGGAGTTAGTCGGGATAATTTAGGGACCCTTCCTAGATATTTTCTGGATGGTTTCTGAGATCCGTCCGGGAGCCCGTCAGGGTAATTTCGGAACTTTTTCGGGATCAATTTGGTACCCTTCAGGCATCATTTCTGTGTGGTTCTCTGGATAAGTCTAGAATCGTGTCGTTGTCATTTCGGGTTTTTTTGGGACTACTTCGGGAACTTTTGGAAACATTTCCGGGGCGTTTCTGGATGGTATTCGGGATCCGTCCGCGATAGCGTCGGGGTCATTTCGTGGCTTTTTCTGGATAATTTCGTTATCATTTTGGGATCCTATCAGGTTATCAGCTCATAAAGTTCTTTTTGTTACTCAATTACAAGAATAAAATGAATTAGGCAGAAACAAAATTTTAAACAGATAACTTTATAAGCAGGCTAACGTGAATAGCCCACATATTTCATTTTCTCCTTGCGGACGGGGACGCGGGTAAAGGCTAGTACTCCTATAAATACATTATGTTAAAGTCAATTAGATCTTTGATGGATCGGGCACTTCGGCATATACCTTCCTGGGCATCTAATGTCTGGTTGACCGCCAACGCGTTGAAAACGGGTGAGGTATTGTTTGTTAAGAGGTAAAGGTTCCCAAGCCCAGGCCAATTCCCAGGCCTAAGCGCGGAGAGCTGACCCTCCAGGAGAAATCTTTCGCAAAATATCTGGGAATCATTCTAGACAGTAAGTTGTCATGGAAGCTCAACTTGGAAGAGAGAGTGGAGACGGCCTCGAGGGCGCTCTATGCATGTAAAAGAATGCTGGGTTGTACGTGAAGCTTATAGCGCTCTCCTACAATTGGTCTTTACAACCATTTTAAAGCTCATCCTATACTGTAGAAACCTTGTTTGGTGCATAGCCAAACAAAAAAGAACCTACCTGAAAAAATTAGACGGGGTATGCAGGCTATCAGTGCTTAGTATTGCTGCACTCTATGCCATTCTGTACATTCCATTCAGGTAGATAGCGTTAACAACTTCAACGAGGCTCAGTGCCTCAGGGCAGCTTGAGCGCAGATAGTACACCATATTTGTAATAGCCTTATCAATTACAGGACGAAAAGACTACCTGATTTCGTATCTGCGCTTCAAAGCGGCTCTTAGAGCCACAATAGGGGTGTATGATTGGCGCTGCAGTATACTGTGCTTATCCGGAAATTAACAGATCTTACAAGCTGCCTGATCACTGTAACGTTTTTCAGGTGGATGTAGTAGCCGTGGCCAAAGCCGCGTCAACTTTTATGTTGACAGCCAAACAGCCACTAAGGCGATAATCTCGCTGAGAACATCATCTAAAAGTGTGTTGAAATGTAAGCAATACATGTAAAGAATCAGGATAGGGAAAAGAATGCATGTTGTGGTTGTTGTTGTTGTAGCGATAAGGTTGCTCCCCGATGGCTTTGGGGAATGTCATCGATGTGATGGTCCTTTGCCGGATACAAATCCGGTACGCTCCGGTACCATGGCACCATTAAGGTGCTAGCCCGACCATCTCGGGAACGATTTTAAACGATTGAAAACGCGGATGGACTAGCTAAAAATGGTGCATCCCTCAAAGCTTGCTTCGTAGGAGTCCCCATTAGATTGGGCGACATTAAGAGAAGGCAAGAGTTATACTGATGGAACAAACGGGAGAGGCGTGGACTCACGCCTGTTAAGTGTCGAATATCATACTTGTGTCTTACAACCTTAGACTAGCGAATTTATGTCTGTCATTAAAAAGAGAGAACAGTAGACTCACGGCGGGTATTTTGACTGGACACTGCCTTCTGGCGTCACATGCTTTAATTTAGGCTGGGTCAGTGATAGCTGATGTAATACTCCGAACTCAATTGGACAATATGAGGTCCTCTCGGACCGGCCAGTTCAAACTAATCTTACCTAATGCTTTATGTAAACCTTCCATAATCTAAGTATTGGAAGAATACAATAGTTTTCATAATAGCCAAACAGCCCTGAATGTAGACTGATGGCATCCATTCATTTGCTTGCTAATGTCTAGCCACATGTTGGGAGTTTGTGTTCAATAGTGATAAGATTCATATGAGACTAGCAGATCCGTCAGACGTTACTTCCCTCAATGAGAGGATCTTTCTCCGTCTTTATCTTTGTCACAATCTCTCTCTCCACCTCCTTTTTCCTCCCCCGAAGATAGAGGCACTTTCTTCTAACTCTATATCTTCTTCTGTCTCTCTCTTTCTCCTTCCTCCGTTTTACAGCAAACCGCAATATATGCAGTTGCATCCTAAATATAATTTTTCAGAATTGATCAATCCCTCGTATACCTCCCGGAAAAAAACTCAGCTGGAACTTTCGCGCTGTGTCTACGTATCTATTTTGCAAATTTTTACAAAATCGGCTGAGTGGAGTCAAAGGACATATACAACATTTTGTCTTTATAAATCACCATAAATATTAGCAGGGAATAGCTTGGAGCATGCAGCCTTCCCTAGTATACAGAAGTATATATATCGAAGCTCCCAATGAAAACTAGCACGTTTCAGGCAGGTTTTTTTCACCATTTGATATAATTCAGCATGAAATCATGTGTTGGACTGCTTTTGCTGAGTGCCCGGTTGCATGTTTGGTTCACAGCAAACAAACAAATTGCAATTTTTAATAAAGTCGTTTTGTTAACAACTTATGTTATGTTGAAAAGCAGTCAACTATTTTATCTATGCAATATGAAAGTAAATATTATGGCAAACTGCGATAACCCTTGTTAGAAATGTTTCATACTATAATAAAAATAACCATCCCACATACATAACTAGCTTATCTTTTAACTGCAAAAAAAATTTACGCATCGGAGTTTTCTGTGAGAAGCTGTATTGTTTATAGCGTGTTTAGCGACTTTATTTCATAGAATTTATAGCTGATTATTTTTTAGCGGGAATAGAAGCACGTATATAGGTTCTTAGATACTACTTAGCTATATAAACGTGAACATCAACAGCAAACGTAAACAAAGATCAGCTTAAGTATAAGACGCTCAACTTGGCTTAGTTTGTTGGCTGCCGAGTGAACGATTGGCGTTTAGTGGTTGGTGATTCAGCTGGCGGCGTGGTATACAGAGCTAATGAGCAGTGCTTAGTTCACCTATCTATGAATGTAGCAAGTAAGGAGGTATAAGTTAGCATAACACCAAATCTTCAATACCCACCTTCACTTTCATAAATTCTCGTTTAATTTAAAACAATTTAGTGTGACAATACTTCCCGCTCTACAAAATATATCGCTGCCTTCTGTCATGGTTCACTAAGTTATATTTATGTATTTATTATGCTGCTGTTGTAGCGGTAAAGACATCCCCCGAAGGTTTTGGGGAGTACTATCGATGTTCATGTTCCTTTGACGGATCCAGTACGTTTCGTTAATAAGCACCACTCGGCCATCTCGCGGACAATTTATTATGGGCACATTGAACTTTCTGGCGTATGCTAACGACCTGGAAAATGCAGGGGACTGGAAGCGGAAAGGTAGGGTTGGATGGTGAATGAGGACAAAACGAAATACATGCTGTCATAAAGTAAAAACTGTCACTGTTGGCCACCATTGAAATAGTAAAGAACCTCGTTTATTTGAGAACCAGCATTAACACAAACAACAACCCCAGTCTTGAAATCCACCGAATTATCACTCTTTCCAACAAATGCTACTTTCAACTGAGTAGGCAATTGAAAAGTCGAGTCTCCTCCCGGCAAACGAACATCATAGTCTATAATTCAATTAACGTACCCGTCCTGCTATATGGTGCAGAGTCATGGATCACGGCAACATCGGATCAGGCGGCTCTGGGAGTGCTCGAGAGAAAAGTTCTTGAAGTTCCTTGGCTTTAAGAACACCGTGCGGGTGAAGGTAAGGTACTCGCCTACCACGCCGAATGTCCTTGGTTTAAGTCCCGGGAAATAACATCAAAGTACTCTATAAAAAGTTCTTCTAAATGTGATCGCTCCGAGAAGTAGTTTGGCAAACACTCGGGGTGTATTTCTGCCAAGAAAGCTTCTCAGCTAAAATTCATCTCATTCGCAGATGCCGTACGGAGTCGACATAAAACATGCCGATATAACTGACTGGTTCGTGAACAAATTTATAGTATTGCACTTCTAGTACATCGAGGTATAAAAGCTCGATGTTCGTATATTCATGCATGTAGATACATAGATAAGCATATATGTAAGTATTTCCCTTGACGTTTGGGTGTAACAGGTGATCATAGTGGCATAAGAGGTGATCATGCCAGCATATACAAAAGAGATTAAGTTTTATAAACTAAGAAAATGAATGGCTGCGAATGGGATGACTCAAATGAAAACTAAGGCAAATGATCAAGTAGAAAACTTATGGCAAGCGGCATACAAAGCTGGTATTATATACCTATGTACATACATGCATGCCTAAATATGTATGTATGTATATATGAAGTTCATGGAGATCGTCATGTAATATGAGCAAGATCGTGCATCTATACATTTTAAAAACATACATAGGTACAAGTGTACATATGTACATATAATCATGATCTAAAGGAGGAAGTGCTTTAATGTTTGGCGCAAAGTTGAGCTGCTTAACTAAATCCGGCTTAAAATCCGACACAAAATTAATGTCGTTGAGAAAAGAAGCCACCAGCAATAATGTCAGCAAACGTGTTGCTGCGTTAAAGAGTTATTTGTTGGACGTAAAAAGGGCCTTTGGTAGCCATAACAACAGTCACACATTAGCAACATAAGCAAGAACTGGAAAGGAAAAAAACTTTAAATAGAAAAGCCAACAACAACTGAAATGTGTAGTTGTGGAATGGCCAGGTGCATTTCTATGGAGATAGCGTACAGCACAGCTGAGCGGAAAGGTGAAGCAGCCTAGGAGAGCATTTAGCCCAGTAATCATTCCATTGAAACCCGTAAATTTTTAGCAATTTTCGAGTTGCTCTGCTTACTTATTATCAATGCCAATTAATTTTGAATATATCACACCTCAACCTACCGAGGAAAAAGAATTTAACCCTAGCGGGCTTAGCGGCAGGTATGCCTGAGGTAAAAGGCGACTAAAATATCTAAATAATTCTGGGGGCTGTGCAGCACAACCTTTTCAAGGAGTAGACATCGCATTTATAGCTTCCCAAACTCAATTATCAACCTCACCTACCCTTGGTGAATCCTCTTTATTCAGCTCTCGAGGCTCTGGCGACCGCAAGCTCCGTGAAACTACGGGGTGGTTGGAAGGAAGCCTAGAAATTTGAATGTGGTCATATCCAATCGTTCTCGAGATGGCCTGGCTTATATCTTAAGGGTGCTTGTTACCGGAACGTAGCGGATCTATATCCGGCAAAAGACCATCAACATCGATAAAACTCCCCAAAACCTTCGTGGAGTGGCTTTGTCGCTACAATTTCGAAAAATGTGAATTGAATTGAAAGTTACACCGAATGAGGTGTTCTGGGTTTACTCCTAATACTCGTTGTCGACACAATTCCTTTAAACCATTTGTGACTCCTTGCTCGTCACGCACAAAGATGACTTACGGTTGCTATTAATGGAATTTTATTACTCATGAGTTTCGTCGCACCACCAGTTGCTACAACGCCTCCTGGCTCTCATATCTTCGTCGACGTCACTTTTCTAGAAGCTTTAAGTGCAACTCCGAAGACTTTCTAAAGTTTTATTTTGTCGCGCTATACTGCCGAGCACTACCAGAGAAACACCTTGAAACTTTAGGGAGTAACTATTCGGCCAAGGATGCTGCCCTCGAAATAATAAGCAGTCCTAGTAGATATTATTGCGTAACTCATGGGTGAAAATAGTATAACCCTCACTGAAAGGAAAAGACTGGTAAAATCAACCGAAATAAGGGTCAATTCAACCGAAATTTCTGTCAATTTTTATCCATCGCAACAAGATGTTGAATCAACTGCGCACAAATCGTTGATTCGTAATTGCCCGTGTTATGCGGCAGTTACTCACGAACGTACGTACCAAAAACGTGTCAGCTGACACGACCTATCTTATGAGTGTGCAATCTAAACGAAAACTCACCGACGTGCAACGCCCGTACATACGTAGCCCGGAACGTAGAAATCAAAACAATTTTGATTTTTTCCGTAAGAACGTGTCAGCTGATCGCTCTCTCACTAGACAGAGTTGACTAGTAAACTCTTGTGCGCTAATTTTTGACCGTTTGCAGTTTTATGCAAAAACACCTAATTAAAGTTTGAAAAATTGTGAAAATAATTCGAAATAAGCGGCAATTACCCACCGACGTGTGCCGTACGTGCGGACGTTTGTCGTACGAAACACGTTCGACCGAACCCTCAAGCCCGTAGGAATCAATGTGTGCGTCTGTGTACATGTACATAACATATTTGTGTGTGTATTGTTCACAGATAAGCACTGTTGCCATTGACCATTTTGCATGCATACTTATGGAAACATGAACTTTTTCCAATTTAATGTTTGATGTTGTAAAAGGCTGGAATTAATATTAAATAAATATAAATAGATTACATATTTATAATCTGCACTTTTACATAATTGTTTCGAATTATTTTCACAATTTTTCAAACTTTAATTAGGTGTTTTTGCATAAAACTGCAAACGGTTAAAAATTAGCGCACAAAATTCTACTAGGCAACTCTGTCTTTAGATTTAAATGCTTGAACGGTGAACACGTGTCACACGCACTCTTTGTAACTCTGTTTTAAGCGCGCGTGCAGCACTTCCTCACCTTCACGACCATCGAGATCAAACTAAAGGAGCTGTCGTTGATTTTGGCGAAGTAGCCATTGTGCTCTCGCTTATCGTATACATATATGTTCGCTTAGCAGGTGCTAAGCTCACGCCCACCCCGGATCATATACAATAGAGATATACGCCGCCGTGCGGAAAACGACAAAAATCGGTGGCGGGGGCGTTCAGCGCCTTACTATATTTTCTACTCGTTTAAGACTGTCTAGGACATTTATTGTTCATGTCGAAAATTGGACCGATATGGTCGAAAGGGGTACCAACGGGTGCGCATCACTGCCAGTTATAAGAATCCAATTGCGAAATTTAACTCTTCCTACCGTTCAAAAGCTATTTAAAAAAGAGGTGCTTTCAATGCCAGCGTAACATAACAGGCTCGAAAATATTTTTTTTTTGGGTATGCGTAGTGGAACTTTTTTTAGTGAGTCCGTGTACGTACATATGTATGTACAGTCCGCGGCAAAACTTTAGCACGGTGCATGGTGCCAAATCGAAATAATTCTAAGTCAGATAAAATTATTCGTCAAACAACATCTTGATATAAAGTTTTTATATTTTGGAATTTAGAATTTTCTTCTACATTAAAAGAAAATACTACCAATACATAAATATTTTCTCTCCTTCGCCCAGATCTGGTGTCGTGCATACCGAATAAGAACAGCCTGTTAGTCGGTTGTTGGCTTTTAGCAAAACAGTTACACACAAAGTTAGCAATAGCCTAACGTATACATATTTCGACAAACATTTTTGGACTGGCATTTACTTGCCGTTCTGCAGAAATAACCCCCTCTGACTACTTTGCGACCATATCCATGCAAAACTATCTAGCGTTTTTCAAAAAAATAAGCAGATAAAAGTGTACGGTGGTTCATTGGAAACCAAATTGTAGTGACTCCGTTGTTGTTGTTGCTGTTGTAACAGTGCTTCGCTCCATCCAATAGGTGCGCTCACTCACAAATTGTCATCGAAATTCTATAGCGGTGGTTCCAGGAAATTTTTCAGTTTTAAGAGGGTTGGACCAAAGACATATTGGTGTAATTGGCATTGGTTCCACATTGCAATTGAAAACATGGTTGGTGGGGACACGTTACAAGTGGGAAATATAATGGCTATGTCGGGGTTGATTCTGGATATATAAGACTTTAAGCTCTTACAGTATCCAGTTCGAAGTTAAGTCAGAGTTACGCGCGTCTGCCTGGAAAGATTGCTTTCCTTTACTGTGAGCTCAGGGTATTTGTCTTTAAGAACGGGGTTCACCGGGCAATCCCTGGGACAGCGATTCAGTTTAGCACCCCAAGTACGGGGTGGAACTTGATATCATATGAATGACGGAGTTCTCCCGATCACAAGTATATGTATTTTAAAGTGCGCAAGCTTATGGTTTAAAAGTTGTTTGTTGTTAAAGTATGCAAATTTTGCAAACTTCTGTACCACTTTCACATACAATTTGCACATCTTTTAATACTTTTATCCACATACATATCCATATAATTTGGCAACGATACACTTAAACTGCATTTTTGTATATTTAAAATGTTATTGTACCTTTCATGAAGATGGAATGGTATACTAACTTTGGTCCGATGTTTTTAGAGTTGAGAAATATAGAAGATAGACTCACCATTCGTCCGTCTGTCTGTTTGAACGCAAACTAGTCCCTCAAATTTTGAGATATCTGAATGAAATTTGGCACAGGGATGTATTTTTGTATTATATTAGACATTTGTCGGATCCGGTAGGATCGGACCACTATAACATATATCTCCCATACAACCGATCGTTCAGATAAGACGAATTTGGTCATTCCTGCCGTATAATAAACGTATAACGTGAAAATCGGTGATATATATTCTAATATATGAGAGAAGTTATCCTGAAAAAATCACTTTGATCGGAGCTATATATAATTATATCCCATACAACCGATCGTTCAGATAGAACATTTTTTGCAATTTCTCCCTTAATTTCCAATATAAAAACGTTAAATTTGGTGAAATTTATTCTAATACATCGTAGAAGATTTCCTGAAAAGTCACTTTGATCGGAGCTATATGTATATAATATATACCTATCCCATACAACCGATCGTTCAGATAGAAAGATTTTTGACCATTTCTCCCTTAGTTTCCAATATAAAAACTGGAAACTTGGTGATATATATTCTAATATATCATAGAAAATTTCCTGTAAAAATCACTTTGATCGGAGCTATATATAGTTATATCCCATATAACCGATCGTTCAGATAGAAAGATTTTTGGCAATTTCTCCCTTAAGTTCCAATATAAAAATGTTAAACTTGGTGATATTTATTCTAATATACCATAGAAGATTTCATGAAAAAATCATTACGATCGGAGCTATATATAATATATATCCCATACAACCGATCGTTCAGATAGAAAGATTTTTGGCCATTTCTCCCTTCGTTTCCAATATAAAAACGTGAAACTTGGTGATATATATTCTAATATATCTTAGAAGATTTCCTGTAAAAATCATTTCGATCGGGGCTCTATAAAATGTATATCCCATACAACCGATCGTTCAGATAAGGGGGTTTTTTGCCATTTTTATACTCAGTTGAGCAGAGCTCACAGAGTATATTAAGTTTGATTGGATAACGGTTGGTTGTACATATATAAAGGAATCGAGATAGATATAGACTTCCATATATCAAAATAATCAGGATCGAAAAAAAATTTGATTGAGCCATGTCCGTCCATCTGTCCGTCCGTCCGTTAACACGATAACTTGAGTAAATTTTGAGATATCTTGATGAAATTTGGTATGTAGGTTCCTGAGCACTCATCTCAGATCGCTATTTAAAATGAACGATATCGGACTATAACCACGCCCACTTTTTCGATATCGAAAATTTCGAAAAACCGAAAAAATGCGATAATTCATTGCCAAAGGCGGTTAAAGCGATGAAACTTGGTAGATGGGTTGACGTTATGACGCAGAATAGAAAATTAGTAAGATTTTGGACAATGGGCGTGGCACCGCCCACTTTTACAAGAAGGTAATTTAAAAGTTTTGCAAGCTGTAATTTGGCAGTCGTTGAAGATATCATTATGAAATTTGGCAGGAACGTTACTACTATTACTATATATGTGCTAAATAAAAATCAGCAAAATTGAATGAAGAACACGCCCACTTTTTAAAAAAAATTTTTTTTAATTCAAATTTTAACAAAAAATTTAATATCTTTACAGTATATAAGTAAATTAAGTCAAAATTCAACTCCAGTAATGATATGATGCAACAAAATACAAAAATAAAAGAAAATTTCAAAATGGGCGTGGCTCCGCCCATTTTCATTTAGTTTGTCTAGAATACTTTTAATGCCATAAGTCGAACAAAAATTTACCAATCCTTCTCAAATTTGGTAGGAGCATAGATTCTGTAACGGTAACTGTTCTCTGTGAAAATGGGCGAAATCGGTGGAAGCCACGCCCAGTTTTTATACACAGTCCACCGTTTGTCCTTCCGCTCGGCCGTTAACACAATAACTTGAGCAAAATCCGATATATCTTTACTAAACTTAGCCCACGTACTTACCTGGACTCACTTTATCTTGGTGTAAAAAATGGCCGAAATCCGACCTTAACCACGCCCACTTTATCGATATCGAAAGTTACGTAAAATTAAAAAAATGCCTTAATTCTATACCAACTACGAAAAAAGGGATGCAATATGGTAACTGGATTGGTTTATTGACGCAAAATATAACTTTGGAAAAAACTTTGTAAAATGGGTGTGACACCTACCATATTAAGTAGAAGAAAATGAAAAAGTTCTACAAGGCGAAATCAACAGCCCTTCGAATCTTGGCAGGAATACTGTTAGTGGTATTGCATATATAAATAAATTAGCAGTACCCGACAGATGATTTTCTGGATCAGCTGGTCCACATTTTGGTCGATATCGCGAGAACGCCTTCACATATACATCTAAGGGCCACTCGCTTTTAAAACCCTCATTAATACTTTTAATTTGATATCCATATCGTACAAACACATTCTAGAGTCACCCTGGCCCACCCTAATGGCGATATCTCGAAAACGTGTCCACCTATAGACCTAATGCCCACTCCCTCTTAAAATGCTCAGTAACACCTTTCGTTTGATACCCATATCGTACAAACATTCTAGAGTCACCCCTGGCCCACCCTAATGGCGATATCTCGAAAAGGCGTCCACCTATATACCTAATGTCCACTCCCTCTTAAAATGCTCAGTAACACCTTTCGTTTGATACCCATATCGTACAAACATTCTAGAGTCACCCCTTGCCCACCCTAATGGCGATATCTCGAAAAGGCGTCCACCTATAGTCCTAATGCCCACTCCCTCTCAAAATACTCAGTAACACCTTTCGTTTGATACCCATATCGTTCAAACATTCTAGAGTCACCCCTGGCCCACCCTAATGGCGATATCTCGAAAAGGCGTCCACCTATAGACCTAATGCCCACTCCCTCTTAAAAGGCTCAGTAACACCTTTCGTTTGATACCCATATCGTACAAACATTCTAGAGTCACCCTTGGTCCACCTTTATGGCGATATATCGAAAAGGCGTCCACCTATAGAACTAAGGATTACTCCCTTTTAAAATACTCATTACCACCTTTCATTTGATACCCATATCGTACAAACACATTCTAGAGTCACCCTGGCCCACCCTAATGGCGATATCTCGAAAAGGCGTCCACCTATAGACCTAATACCCACTCCCTCTTAAAATGATCAGTAACACCTTTCGTTTGATACCCATATCGTACAAACATTCAAGAGTCACCCCTGGCCCACCCTAATGGCGATATCTCGAAAAGGCGTCCACCTATAGACCTAATGCCCACTCCCTCTTAAAATGCTCAGTAACACCTTTCGTTTGATACCCATATCGTACAAACATTATAGAGTCACCCTTGGTCCACCTTTATGGCGATATCTCGAAAAGGCGTCCACCTACAGAACTAAGGATTACTCCCTTTTAAAATACTCATTACCACCTTTAATTTGATACCCATATCGTACAAAAACATTCTAGAGTCACCCCTGGCCCACCCTAATGGCGATATCTCGAAAAGGCGTCCACCTATAGACCTAATGCCCACTCCCTCTTAAAATGCTCAGTAACACCTTTCGTTTGATACCCATATCGTACAAACATATTCTAGAGTCACCCCTGGTCCACCTTTATGGCGATTTCTCGAAAAGGCGTTCACCTATAGAACTAAAGCCCATTCCCTTTTAAAATACTCATTATCACCTTTCATTTGATACCCATATCGTACAAACACATTCTAGAGTCAGCCCTGGTCCACCTTTATGGCGATATCCCTAAATGGCGTCCATCCATAGAACTATGGCCTACTCTCTCTTAAAATACTCTTTAATACCTTCCATTTGATACACATGCCATACAACCACATTCCAGGGTTACCCTAGGTTCATTTTCTACATGGTGATTTTCCTTATTTTGTCTCCATAGCTCTCAACTGAGTATGTAATGTTCGGTTACACCCGAACTTAGCCTTCCTTACTTGTTTATTTTATATTTATCTTAAAAATCGTTTAGGTATGTACATCTGTTTACTATGTATTTCTTATCTTATACATCCGATTATTTGGAGATTACGAACGGGATAAGGCTATTGTTCAGCTCCATTCATGAAAGGTATGAGGCACAGCCGAAGACAGTCCCATCCTTATTTTCTTTCCATTGTTTTTACTTAAGTATTATTAAATCAATCGCGCTTTTGTACTAACGTGCACATTTATAGCTAGCATATTTTCCTGCTGGGCAAGAATCGTAAAATATTCTTCAATTGCAAAGCGATAATGCTGATCCTAGAATAATTTAGATCGATAAAATAAGTTATTATTTAATACCGACATCGTTATACTTATCACCTCGCTTTTATGCATAGCGTTGGCGAATATGATTAAAAAAGTGAGTGAATTTCATAACTGGATGTGCTATAGTTTTGACGCGGACTGTATGTGCATAAGACTATGTGTGTCTTCTGGCTACGTGGAGATTAGGAAGCCTAATAAGATTAAAACTTGTCATATGCTTAACGGATATTTGTATAGAAATGTACATATATGTACGTATAAGAGAGTATGTTAAGCATGTAATATGTGAAGAAAAGAGAGGAAGTCATCGTTAAGGAATACAGAAGAAAGGAAGTGATGTAGGCTCTACGTCAAGTCTGAGTGTTTCTGAAAAGAAAAATATCAATGAACCTCCCTGAAATGATCAAGGACATAATTCAAACATTGATAATCTAAAAAAAAAAATTCTTCGATATGCGCTGCAAGTGATTGATTTAAGAAATGTTTGAAGAACAACTTAGTGGGGAATAAAATTTCCCTTCCCATTAGGTAAGCCTTATATTTTATGATACATACTATAGTGGTCGGTTCGGAAAAATGTGTAATAGGACACCAAATTTTACCTACCGACCAAATTTCATCAAGGTATGGCAAAAGTGTCCTTTATTAGTTTGCGTTACAACAGACAGACGGACAGAACAACATGCTAAATCGATTCAAATCGTTATCCTGATCATTTCAGTGTACTTATTCCTACTCCTGAAGGTTCGTGCGCCAAGATAAACAAATTGTAGCTTATTTATTTACATATTTGTTGTAGAATTTAAAAGTTGCTTTGACTTCTTCTTCCTACTTTTTGTATATTTTATAGGACGTAAGCATATTTTCGAAGTAAATTCGAGAACTAACAATTTAATAAATAAAAAAAAAAAAAAATAAATTTAAGGCGCGATAACCTCCGAAGAGATCTAAGGCCGAGCTTCTCTTCCAATTTGCGTCGTGCTCCTCTTGATTTTCCCTACAAATTGGCCGGACGGGACCTACATGTTTTATGCCGACTCCGAACGGCATCTGCTAGGCAGATGAGTTTTCAGTGAGAGCTTTGCATGGCAGAAATACATCCGGAGCGCTAGCCAAACACTGCCGAGGGGCGACCCCGCTTAGAAAATTCTTCTTCTAATTTAAAAACCTTATTTCTAAAATTTTGATGTTGCTTTGCCCGGGGTGCGAACCCAGGGCATACGGTGTGATAGGCGAAGCACGTACCATCACACCACGGTGGCCTACAACAACAATTTAATACTGTTCTTTAATTTTTTTTGTTTCTAATTTCCAACTTGTTTGAACAATAAGTACAATCTCAAACTGGAAAAATTAGTTAACAAAACCAAAAAATATTCACCAATTTAAAAGTAGAAATTTATAGACTCTTTTGGGCTTAAAACAAAACCTATTAGTTTAAACTTGTGGCTGTTTGACATTAAGTAAGAGACGTAAAGGCCGCACGAAAATGATAGAAAATATCATTGCTAGACGAAATCTTTTGGAGACGAATCTCTCCTTCTGTGCTATCGTTCGCAATACAGAAAGAAGCCCTAAAATACTTCCATAAAAAAAAAAAAAAATAATTGAATGAAACGATTATTAGTGCTGCTTTTCGCATTAACTATATTTCTTTGTGTAGTCCGCATTAGCAAGTCAGCCTTTAATTTCGCTGGAAGCACTAAGCGCTCACTATGTAATATGCGAGGTGGGTCTTAACCTCGATGCGTGGACAACAGAATAAACAAGTAAGGAAGGCTAAGTTCGGGTGTAACCGAACATTACATACTCAGTTGAGAGCTATGGAGACAAAATAAGGAAAATCACCATGTAGAAAAATGAACCTGGGTAACCCTGGAATGTTGTTGTATGACATGTGTATCAAATGGAAGGTATTAAAGAGTATTTTAAGAGAGAGTAGGCCATAGTTCTATGGATGGACGCCATTTAGGGATATCGTCAAAAGGTGGACCAGGGCTGACTCTAGAATGTGTTTGTACGATATGGGTATCAAATGAAAGGTGATAATGAGTATTTTAAAAGGGAATGGGCTTTAGTTCTATAGGTGAACGCCTTTTCGAGAAATCGCCATAAAGGTGGACCAGGGGTGACTCTAGAATATGTTTGTACGATATGGGTATCAAATAAAAGCTGTTAATGAGTATTTTGAAAAGGAGTGATCCTTAGTTCCCTAGGTGGACGCCGTTTCGAGATGTCGCCATAAAGGTGGACCAGGGGTGTCTCTAGTTGTACGATATGGGAATCAAATGAAAGGTGTTACTGAGCATTTTAAGAGGGAGTGGGCATTAGGTCTATAGGTGGACGCTTTTCGAAATGTCGCCATTAGGGTGGGCCAGGGGTGACTCTAGAATGTGTTTGTATGATATGGGTATCAAATGAAAGATGGTAATGAGTATTTTAAAAGGGAGTAATCCTTAGTTCTATAGGTGAACGCCTTTTCGAGATATCGCCATAAAGGTGGACCAAGGGTGACTCTAGAATGTTTGTACGATATGGGTATCAAAAGAAAGGTGTTACTGAGCATTTTAAGAGGGAGTGGGCATGAGGTCTATAGGTGGACGCCTTTTCGAGATATCGTCATTAGGGTGGGCCAGGGGTGACTCTAGAATGTGTTTGTACGATATGGGTATCAAACGAAAGGTGTTACTGAGCATTTTAAGAGGGAGTGGGCATTAGGTCTATAGGTGGACGCCTTTTCGAGATATCGCCATTAGGGTGGGCCAGGGGTGACTCTAGAATGTGTTTGTACGATATGGGTATCAAATGAAAGGTGGTAATGAGTATTTTAAAAGGGAGTAATCCTTAGTTCTATAGGTGGACGCCTTTTCGAGATATCGCCATAAAGGTGGACCAGGGGTGATTCTAGAATGTGTTTGTACGATATGTGTATCAAATTAAAAGTATTAATGAGGGTTTTAAAAGCGAGTGGCCCTTAGATGTATATGTGAAGGCGTTCTCGCGATATCGACCAAAATGTGGACCAGGTGATCCAGAAAATCATCTATCGGGTACTGCTAATTTATTTATATATGCAATATCACTAACAGTATTCCTGCCAAGATTCCAAGGGCTGTTGATTTCGCCTTGTAGAACTTTTTCATTTTCTTCTACTTAATATGGTAGGTGTCACACCCATTTTACAAAGTTTTTTCCAAAGTTATATTTTGCGTCAATAAACCAATCCTTTTTTCGTATTTGGTATAGAATTATGGCATTTTTTTCATTTTTCGTAATTTTCGATATCGATAAAGTGGGCGTGGTTATGGTCGGATTTCGGCCATTTTTTATACCAAGATAAAGTGAGTTCAGATAAGTACGTGGGCTAAGTTTAGTAAAGATATATCGGTTTTTGCTCAAGTTATTGTGTTAACGGCCGAGCGGAAGGACAGACGGTGGACTGTGTATAAAAACTGGGCGTGTCTTCAACCGATTTCGCCCATTTTCACAGAGAACAGTTACCGTCATAGAATCTATGCTCCTACCAAATTTGAGATGGATTGGTAAATTTTTGTTCGACTTATGGCATTAAAAGTATTCTAGACAAACTAAATGAAAATGGGCGGAGCCACGCCCATTTTGAAATTTTCTTTTATTTTTGTATTTTGTTGCATCATGTCATTACTGGAGTTGAATTTTGACTTAATTTACTTATATACAGTAAAGATATTAAATTTTTTGTTAAAATTTGAATTAAAAAAATTTTTTTTTTAAAAAGTGGGCGTGTTCTTCATCCAATTTCTCTAATTTTTATTTAGCACATATAGAGTAATAGTAGTAACGTTCCTGCAAAATTTCATCATGATATCTTCAATGACTGCCAAATTACAGCTTGCAAAACTTTTAAATTACCTTCTTGTAAAAGTGGGCGGTGCCACGCCCATTGTCCAAAATCTTACTAATTTTCTATTTTGCGTCATAAGTTCAACCCATCTACCAAGTTTCATCGCTTTAACCGCCTTTGACAATGAATTATCGCATTTTTTCGGTTTTTCGAAATTTTCGATATCGAAAAAGTGGGCGTGGTTATAGTCCGATATCGTTCATTTTAAATAGCGATCTGAGATGAGTGCTCAGGAACCTACATACCAAATGTCATCAAGATACCTCAAAATTTACTCAAGTTATCGTGTTAACGGACGGACGGACGGACGGACGGACATGGCTCAATCAAATTTTTTTTGGATCCTGATTATTTTGATATATGGAAGTCTATATCTATCTCGATTCCTTTATATATGTACAACCAACCGTTATCCAATCAAACTTAATATACTCTGTGAGCTCTGCTCAACTGAGTATAAAAAGTAAAAAAGGGGAGGGAATGGTGTCTTACTGCATAAGATTTTATGCATTCTATTTCATTGTAAAATAATCATTATCAACGTACCAGAGTCAATAGTGGAGAGGGGGTTATTACAATGATTTTCTAAAAGTTTTAGCTTCAGTAGCAACCTCTAAAAACCTTAAAAACGAAAAACATATACGCCATAATTCGTATTTTTTATACTCAGTTGAGCAGAGCTCACAGAGTATATTAAGTTTGATTGGATAACGGTTGGTTGTACATATATAAAGGAATCGAGATAGATATAGACTTCCATATATCAAAATAATCAGGATCGAAAAAAAATTTGATTGAGCCATGTCCGTCCGTCCGTCCGTCCGTCCGTCCGTCCGTTAACACGATAACTTGAGTAAATTTTGAGGTAACTTGATGAAATTTGGTACGTAGGTTCCTGAGCACTCATCTCAGATCGCTATTTAAAATGAACGATATCGGACTATAACCACGCCCACTTTTTCGATATCGAAAATTTCGTAAAACCGAAAAAGTGCGATAATTCATTACCAAAGACAGATAAAGCGACGAAACTTGGTAGATGAGTTGAATTTATGACGCAAAATAGAAAATTAGTAAAATTTTGGACAATGGGCGTGGCACCGCCCACTTTTAAAAGAAGATAATTAAAAAAAAAAAAAATTGGATTGGTTTATTGACACGAAATATAACTTTAGAAAAAACTTTATAAAATGGTTGTGACACCTACCATATTAAGTAGAATAAAATGAAAAAGTTCCGCAGGGCGAAATAAAAAACCCTTAAAATCTTGGCAGGTATTACATATATAAATAAATTAGCGGTATCCAACAGACGATGTTCTGTGTCACCCTGGTCCACATTTTGGTCGCGATCTGGAAAACGCCTTCACATATACAACTACCACCACTCCCTTTTAAAACTCTCATTAATACCTTTAATTTGATACCCATATCGTACAAACACATTCTAGAGTCACCCTGGTCCACCTTTATGGCGATATTTCGAAACGGCGTCCACCTATAGAGCTAAGGCCCACTCCCTTTTAAAATACTCATTAACACCTTTCTTTTGATGCCGATATTGTACAAACAAATTCTAGGGTCACCCCTGGTCCACCTTTATGGCGATATCTCGAAACGGCGTCCACCTATGGAACTAGGGATTACTCCCTTTTAAAATACTCATTAACACCTTTCTTTTGATACCCATATTGTACAAACAAATTCTAGGGTCACCCCTGGTCCACCTTTATGGCGGTATCTCGAAACGGCGTCCACCTATACAACAACCACCACTCCCTTTTAAAACCCTCATTAATACCTTTAATTTGATACCCATATCGTACAAACACATTCTAGAGTCACCCTGGTCCACCTTTATGGCGATATTTCGAAACGGCGTCCACCTATAGAGCTAAGGCCCACTCCCTTTTAAAATACTCATTAACACCTTTCTTTTGATGCCGATATTGTACAAACAAATTCTAGGGTCACCCCTGGTCCACCTTTATGGCGATATCTCGAAACGGCGTCCACCTATGGAACTAAGGATTACTCCCTTTTAAAATACTCATTAACACCTTTCTTTTGATACCCATATTGTACAAACAAATTCTAGGGTCACCCCTGGTCCACCTTTGTGGCGATATCTCGAAAAGGCGTCCACCTATGGAACTAAGGATTACTCCCTTTTAAAATACTCATTAACACCTTTCTTTTGATGCCGATATTGTACAAACAAATTCTAGGGTCACCCCTGGTCCACCTTTATGGCGATATCTCGAAACGGCGTCCACCTATGGAACTAAGGATTACTCCCTTTTAAAATACTCATTAACACCTTTCTTTTGATACCCATATTGTACAAACAAATTCTAGGGTCACCCCTGGTCCACCTTTATGGCGGTATCTCGAAAAGGCGACCACCTATACAACAACCACCACTCCCTTTTAAAACCCTCATTAATACCTTTAATTTGATACCCATATCGTACAAACACATTCTAGAGTCACCCATGGTCCACCTTTATGGCGATATTTCGAAACGGCGTCCACCTATAGAACTAAGGCCCACTCCCTTTTAAAATACTCATTAACACCATTCGTTTGATGCCCATATTGTACAAACAAATTCTAGGGTCACCCCTGGTCCACCTTTGTGGCGATATCTCGAAACGGCGTCCACCTATGGAACTAAGGATTACTCCCTTTTAAAATACTCATTAACACCTTTCTTTTGATACCCATATTGTACAAACAAATTCTAGGGTCACCCCTGGTCCACCTTTATGGCGATATCTCGAAACGGCGTGCACCTATGGAACTAAGGATTACTCCCTTTTAAAATACCCATTAACATCTTTCGTTTGATACCCATATTTTACAAACGCATTCTAGGGTCACACCTGGTCCACCTTTATGGCGATATCTCGAAACAGCGTCAACCTGTGGAACTAAGCATCACTCCCTTTTAAAATACTCATTAACACCTTTCTTTTGATACCAATATTGTACAAAGAAATTCTAGGGTCACCCCTGGTCCACCTTTATGGCGATATCTCGAAACGGCGTCCACCTATGGAACTAAGGATTACTCCCTTTTAAAATACTCATTAACATCTTTCGTTTGATACCCATATTTTAGAAACGCATTCTAGGGTCACCCCTGGTCCACCTTTATGGCGATATCTCGAAAAGGCGACCACCTATACAACTACCACCACTCCCTTTTAAACCCCTCCTTAATACCTTTAATTTGATACCCATATCGTACAAACAAATTCTAGGGTCACCCCTGGTCCACCTTTATGGCGATATCTCGAAACGGCGTGCACCTATGGAACTAAGGATTACTCCCTTTTAAAATACTCATTAACATCTTTCGTTTGATACCCATATCGTACAAACGCATTCTAGGGTCACCCCTGGTCCACCTTTATGGCGATATCTCGAAACGGCGTCCACCTATGGAACTAAGGGTTACTCCCTTTTAAAATACTCATTAACACCTTTCATTTGATACCCATATCGTACAAACGCATTCTAGAGTCAACCTGATCCACCTTTATGGCTATATCTCTAAATGGCGTCCACCTATAGAACTATGGCCCACTCCCTCATAAAATACTCTTTAATGCCTTTCATTTGATACACATGTCATACAAACACATTCCAGGGTTTCCCTCGGTTCATTTTCCTACATGGTTATTTTCCCTTATGTTGTCACCATAGCTCTCAACTGCGTATGTAATGTTCGGTTACACCCGAACTTAACCTTCCTTACTTGTTTTAGTAAGAAATGGTTTTACCGGGCGCCTCGATAATTTTTTAAAAGTCAAAAAATAAGGACCTTCCTAATGTACATACAGTCATTTACGATTTGATTATATTAAATTCTCAAATAATTTATCACACATTGATAAATTAGCAGGGAGTAGTAGGCGATGATAAATATTGTTTATGAAAAAAAAAATATATATATATATAAGCATAATCACAAAACTCTATCCGTAATTCTTGTGCAAATATTTACGCTCGGAGCTACATCAGCTGACAGTTAACTAGGTTTATTTCGCAGGATCCTAAAATAATAAAATTAAAGTCTCAGTTCCTCAGTACCGCTAAAACAGAAAGATAATACCAATAATACTCTTAGTGACCGTTCCATCTTTGGACAATTTAACTTAATAGGATACAAGTTATAAAGCATCAGTTATATCGTGTTCTTTTTTATAAAAAACCATTATTGTTATGGTCCCTGTTATTTATAGAATTATTACTTAATTATTTTACTAGCTTGGATAAAGCACTCAGTCATTTGTCTTAACCTAAGTACAGACAAATTTATGTACCTATGTTTAAACAAATATACATATACATCATTGCGGCTCCAGGGGGAGGGGGAACTTTTTTTGTATTGACTATATTGAAGTATATAATACAAATCTACATAGTAATTTCTTATCACACAACGGATTTTTACTCATTTTTAATGTTCCTTGCTTTTTTACGTTCTGATTATATATATTTAAAAAAAAAGTCCCCCCCCCCCCCCCCCCCCCCCCCCCCCAAGAACGTAAAAAAGCAAGAAAAATTTAAAATTTGTAAAAATCCCGTTTTGTGATAAGAAACTACTACAGTCAATACAAAAAAAAAGTCCCCCCCCCCCCCCCCTGGAACAGCGCATGTATCCATACATATTTTATCGGCTAAGCGATAAGTTTGTAGCTGTCATGTTACTAAAAATTGATTAGATTTGTGTTATATCCAAAATAAAAGTGTCGAGGTTTTCCAATATATCGTTTGCTGTTGTCTGTTGATAAAATGGAAAGAACCTGTATGAAATAGCATGAATATATGATATACTAGCTGCTACGGCAGATGTTGTTCTGCCCTAACATTAGTCTATCTACATAAGTTTTAAAATTTTTTTACCTTTTACTCTCCCTTCCCTTTTTCCTTGTCCTTTTATTCACTCGACCCTCTGCCTTTCTCTTTTTATGCGTATCTTTCTTTCTCCCTCTCCGCCTTTTCCATCACTACTTTTTTGTCCTACCATCCCTATCTCTCTAACTTTGTCCAACTCGATCTCTTTCTCAGTATTTTTCCTCTTCCCTCTTTTCTCTTCTTTTTAGTTTTTATTCTTCTCCATCCCTTATTCCCAGTCCCAGTTCCAGTTAGAGTCCAAGCCCAAAAGTCCCACTCCCAGTCCCAGTCCCAATCCCAGTTCAAGTCCCAGTCCCCGTCAACGACCCAGTCTCATTCCCAGTTCCACTATTTCCCTGTGTCAGTGTATACTAATCTAGGCAAAGGGCTACCTATATACCAAATTTCAGGCAAATCGAACCATGAGTAGAATTTGTTCGAAAAGGTCGCTCCCTGGCCCACTTCCCGAAAAAAAAAAATCCAAGCAAAGGGCATGCCAATTCAGGCAAATCGAGCTGTGATTAGAATCGATAGCTTAGACTTTTTAACGAAAGAGTGTTTTCAAGAGTTGTATGCGTTCTTAACCATTTATGTTGCATTAACTTGGCAACACTCATAAATATGTACATACATATGTATGTCAAGCTGTTGTGAAATGAAATTACATATATACATCCATACATACCTATAAATGTACTCGTGAAGTTAAATAACGCTAGCGAATGCTTCTTTTTTTCACTATTCGATATAATTCAAAATGTATGTATGTGACACATAATGTGATGTTAGTGTCCTACTCAAAGCAAGTTTGCTCGCACAGATCACAGCGAACACACACACACACACTGCATTTTTTAGAAAAAAATGTTACCTTTTTTTTAAGTTTTGCTCATATTAGACACAAATCAAGTATTTTTGATGCAGAACGGAGGTAAATATTTCAAAGTTTTACTGGAAGGAAGAAATATTCAAATCGATCCATATGATTTGAATTATAGCTGTGTAAACAAAAATTGTATGATTTGTTGTCAATTTACCACGCCCCTGTAATACATACCTTCAAATTATATGAGAAATGTTCACATCAAGTAGCTTAGCTTTCAAATGCAAAAATACCCTTTTAAAATCGAAGCACTCTGTGTGCAGTGATGGACGACTTTATTCCTTAAGATTTATAGATATAGATTAGAATGATAGAGAATACTTTAAGAAAAGCTCCTTATTTTAGCATTATTTGCGGTAAAAAAGCCTCATACCTAAGTTAATATTAAAAATTAGGTTAAAATTTTGCATACTGCTTCTTAAACCTTATCGTAAAACTGATGTTTTATGGGTTACAAAACTTATACAAAAGGTTCTAATACCGCAATCAGTATCTTAGGGCTTATTGCCCTAATGTTTTTCTTATGTTTGGTTTATGAGCCTTATAATAGGGTTGTTTTATTATTTCTAATGGCTTATAATAATTCATTATGTAAGCCTTATTTTATGTAGCCTATAAGCTTTATACCTTTCTTTCAGATATATAATATAGCTGATGAGTACAGGAAAATAAGGAGGGCTATAAAGAATACGTCATACAACTCATATTCCTTATAGAATTAAGGCTTAATGCCACAAGCCTTTTTGCCATATGAAATAAGCCTTATTTAAGGTTCAATGTTTTTGCTGAGTTTATACATATATGTTTGTTGGTTGGTGTTACACGAATTTTATAAGTAAACACGCAATTTTTATCGCTGATTTGCGTGTTATCCATATAAATATCTAGAATTTACCAATGAATTTGTACATTTACACCAGATGACAAGTTTTTACTCTGTACATATTCTTTACTGCCGCTATATTTGCTAGCGCATACATTAGATTGCTTCACCAAGAAGTTTCATTGATTTCATCTTTATTATAAAATTAACAAGTAAGGAAGGCTAAGTTTGGATGTAACCGAACATTACATACTCAGTTGAGAGCTATGGAGACAAAATAATGGAAAATGACCATGTAGGAAAATGAACCTAGGGTAACCCTGGAATGTGTTTATATGACATGGGTATCAAATGGAAGGTATTAAAGAGTATTTTAGAAGGGCCTGGGCATTAGTTCTATAGGTGGACGCCTTTTCGAGATGTCGCCATAAAGGTGGGCCAGGGGTGACTGTAGAATTTGTTTGTACAATATGGGTATGAAATGAATGGTGTTAATGATTATTTTAAACGGGAGTGGGCCTTAGTTCTATATGCGGACGCCTTTTCAAGATATCGCCATAAAGGTGGACCAGGGCTGACTCTATAATGTGTTTGTATGCTATGGGTATCAAATTAAAGGCACTAATTAGGGTTTTAAAAGGGAGTGGCTCTTAGTTGTATATGTGAAGGCGTTTTCGAGATATCGACCAAAATGTGGACCAGGGTGACCCAGAACATCATCTGTCGGGTACCTCTAATTTATGTATATATGTAATACCACGAACAGTATTCCTGCAAAGACTCCAAGGGCTTTTGGTTTCGCCTTGCAGAACTTTTTCATTTTCTTCTACTTAATATGGTAGGTGTCACACTCATTTTACAAAGTTTTTTCTAAAGTTATATTTTGCATCAATAAACGAACCAAATTATAATTATATATAATAATTATTTGGCATAGAATTATGCCATTTTTTCATTATTCGTACTTTTCGATATCGAAAAAGTGGGCGTGGTTATAGTCGGATTTCGGCCATTTTTTATACCAAGATAAAGTGAGTTTAGATCAGGGATGCACCTTAACGTTAAGCTAATCGTTTATCAAAAAATTTCCACCGTTTCCGTTGAAACACTTCGAAATATTATCGATAAAGAAATTATCAAGATAAATTGTATCTCGTTTTTAACCGAAACGAAAAGCTTTCGTTAACGTTAAAAACGCTAACAAAAACGTGATACTTTATGTTTGAATTGTGCTGGCAATGCTATAGCCATGGTGAAGCCGTAAGGTGGTAACAACGAGCGCACATACACACACAAACTCCATGTAATTTGTTTGTGTAATTCGTTGGTGGTAATGTCAAAAATACTCTGAGAAATGTTCGTACTGTCAAAATTCATGAGAAAAGTTGCAATCAGCTTGGATAATGCTTTCACCTTTAATGACTCCGCCATCAATCAGCTTTGCCAGCATAGTTTGAAATTAATAGTCAACATAAACGATTTGATTTCGTTTTGATATGGCAGAAAACAAAACGAAATCATTTTGTTAATTTGACGTTCTTAACGTTAATAAACGAAACGAAATGACTTTGTTTCGTTTATTAACGTTAATTATCGTAACGAAATGATATCGGTTCGTTGGTTAAGCATGCCTGCTTTAGATAAGTACGTGGACTAAGTTTAGTAAAGATATATCGGTTTTTGCTCAAGTTATTGTGTTAACGGCCGAGCGGAAGGACAGACGGTCGACTGTGTATAAAAACAGGGCGTGGCTTCAACCGATTTCGCCCATTTTCACAGAAAACAGTTACCGTCATAGAATCCATGCCCCTACCAAATTTCAGAAGGATTGGTAAATGTTTGTTCGACTTATGGCATTAAAAGTATTCTAGACAAATCAAATGAAAAGGGCGGAGCCACGCCCATTTTGAAATTTTCTTTTGTTTTTGTATTTTGTTGCACCATATCATTACTGGAGTTGAATGTTGTAATAATTTACTTATATACTGTAAAGATATTAAATTTTTTGTAAAAATTTCACTTTAAAAAAATTTTTTTCTTTAAAGAGGGCGTGGTCGTTCTCCGATTTTGCTAGTTTTTATTAAGCATACATATAGTAATACAAGTAACGTTCCTGCCAAATTTCATCAAGATATCTTCAACGACTGCCAAATTACAGCTTGCAAAACTGCTAAATTACCTTCTTTTATAAGTGGGCGGTGCCACGCCCATTATCCAAAATTTTACTTATTTTCTATTCTGCGTCATAAGCTCAACCCACCTACCAAGTTTCATTGCTTTATTCGTCTTTGGTAATGAATTATCGCACTTTTTCGAAATTTTCGATATCGAAAAAGTGGGCGTGGTTATAGTCCGATATCGCTAATTTTAAATATCGATCTGAGATGAGTGCCCAGGAACCTACATACTAAATTTCGTCAAGATACCTCAAAATTTACCAAGTTATCGTGTTAACGGACGGACGGACATGGCTCAATCAAATTTTTTTTCGATACTGATGATTTTGAATTAAAACGCAGCGGCTGCGCTGGCTAGGCCATGTTATGCGAATGAAAGATGATGCTCCGGCCAAGAAAGTGTTTCTATCGGAACCCGCCTATGGAAGCAGAGGTAGAGGGCGGCCCCCACTCCGTTGGAAGGACCAGGTGGAAAACGATTTAAACTCCCTTGGTGTGACCAATTGGCGCCGGTTGGCGGAGCGAAGGAGCGACTGGCGCGCCTTGTTGGACGGCCATAACCGTTTAGATGGTTAAGCGCCAATTAAGTAAGTAAGTAAGATGATTTTGATATATGGAAGTCTATATCTATCTCGATTCCTTTATACCTATACAACCAACCGTTATCTAATCAAAGTTAATATACTCTGTGAGCTCTGCTCAACTAAGTATAAATATAAATTATTTAGAGTATGTATAATATTACAAACAAATAGTGTTTTTGTGCGATCACTCACAAATTGTCACCAATATCCTTTCACGGAAGTCGGAGGAACCTAGCAGTTTCAACAGGGTTGGATCAAAGATACATGAGTGTTAGAGGCGTTGGTTCCACAATATAATTGCCGGGTTGATTCTGATTAAATAAGAGTTTAATCTATACAGTATCCTGATCCAAGTTTTGCCAGAATGAGGCACGTCTCTCTGGGTACGTTGCATTTCTAACTGCGAGTTTCGGGCATTAAACACTGAATACGGAATTCGCCGGGTATTTATAGGCATACGACTTTGCCTATTTTTGTAGATGATTCTGAGGGCCTTTCTATGCTCTGTTCGATCAAACGGCTGACTTCTTGGGTGCCAAATTTCTTCATAATGCTTACGGAGATGGCTTAATAAGATTATATCGGTTAGGATGCCCAGGTTTCTGAGTATTAAATAGAAACTGTTTCCTCAGCATTTCGTTTCTCCCTCTTATGAGGAGTATTCTAGCTTCAACGTGTAGGGGTTGTTCCGGATGATCGTCGCAGTGCAGATCGCGGTGTTTTAATAGGTCTGCAGTTTACTCCAGCTTGATTCTTTTAAGATTGATGACCATAACGTAGACGCGTAGCATACAAGTGGCTGCTAATTTCTTTATAGGTAGCTGTGAGCGTTTCTTTGCCTTTGCCCCGCTGGAAAATTTTGGCCGCATTTCCGTAATTCTTCCAGCGGAAGAGTTGGAAAAAACCCGTGAAAGAAAAATGTATCTTTCCTCTTGTTCTCAACTGATGGCAATTCACGCAGTGAAAGGATGACTTTGTGATTTATCGCAGAAGGTCAAAATCGTCAGAGCCAAATAGTGAATGCATGAAGGAAAGAAATAATAAATATTATTTTCGTGTGGATTTTGTAGGATTCGAATGTATTACATAAAAATATGTACATATATGCTAGCAACTCACTCATAGGCTTGGCCTTGATAAGATAAAAGTCATTCATTAGAATAAACCACCAGACAGCCAACAAATATTTGGGCTTGAGTCCCCTCTGAGCTCATGTTGATAACTAGCATACTTCACAAATCTCAAGCGTTGTTTTTCAACAATGGCTCTATTAGAAAATCATAGCGTTCTCAAAAAAAAAAAAAAAAAAAAACTTGCATTTTTTATACGGCAAAAAATTATGTTTCTTAATTTGAGAATAAGGTAGTTTTTTAATTGAACTCGAATGTAAGATTCCGATAATGCAGTATTTTTATAAAAATAAATTAAAATCTTACTAATCACTTGTTTATTTCTGCGCAATAAACAGCTGTTGGCCTTGGTAATGACGCAATGGAGAACATTTTTATTTTCAATTTCACCTCAACTCGATTTCCAATATGGGGTGTGAACTTGGCAGTTAACATTTCTCTAAAGTTTGATAGTAGTTTGAGAATAATATTGGAGATCAACTTGAGAACGATAAATTTCTCAAAATTTCTCTAAAGTTGGAGAATAATTAGAGCATAATGCTGGATATCAACTTTAGTAGTGTAAACTGCAGGCTGGATAAATATTTTGCCGATATTTGTGGGGAACCCCTTGAATAGTTTTAGGTACCCACATAAATACGTGCACATGTACGTACATATGTTCCTACAACTTATGTATATATTATACGTATATAAATATGTAGGTATTTGCTCAACTGTGACTTTGTTGACTCTGTGAAGTGATCGCATGTGATTTGAGCTTATCACCTTCTGCTAGCGTCGTCACATTTATAAATCGAAAAGTGTCGGAGGAAAAACTAAACAAAAACAGACGCTAATCATCCTTCAGACACCCCCGACTGCAAATTGCATGTTATCTTTACTTAATCCATTTCCGTTTTTGCTGTTCTAACTGCTAATTTTATCGTTTTTGTTTTTGCTGCTGCTAATTCTTTGCCCTTCTCTCATCTCTTGAGTTCACTTTTTACTATTTGTGTCATTAGTGAAAAATTTTACAATATTTTAACACGATTTTACTACCTGATTTACATTTTGTTTTTGTATTCAAAGAATTTGCTTTTCGAGGTATATTCATGGAAATACTAAGCTTTTGTTTGGGTTTAAATTTGTATGTTTCTATGTTTTTCGTTAATTATTTTTTAATGGGGGCGTTTTAAAATGAGTTGTTAATAGCTATGTTGGTGTATATGTATGTTCGGGTGGGTCAAATTGTATGGGAAAAAAACTTCAGGTGCACATCCAGTTTCTGAATCTATGGGTCATACTTTGTAATTTTGTATATGGGACCATAGATCGGAAATGAATTCGAGCCTCCCTAATTTTGTTAGCAAATTTTATATTCCAATCCGAATCCGAATTTAACATTTATTTTCATGTATTTTATTTGTGAGAGCCGCTATTCGGATTGGGATATAAAATTTTCTAACAAAATTTGGGAGGCTCGAAATTCATTTCAGACCTATGGTCCCATGGACAATATTACTCAGTATGACCCATAGATTCAGAAACTGGATGTGCACCTGAAGTTTTTTCCCAATACAATTTGACCCGCCCTAATGTATGTATTTTTGTAGTAGAACACTCATCGGGACTTATCTCGTTTATATTCAGCTTATCTAAATGTTGGCAGTCCCCAGAATAATGGGCTATGGACTTCATATTCTTTAGATATAGCTCTGCTTTAAATTAAACAAGTAAGGACGGGACTGTCTTCGGCTGTGCCGAAGACTTCATACCTTTCATGAATGGGGCTGAACAATAATCTTATCCCATTCGTAATCTCCAAATAGTGTATAAGATAAGAAATATATAGTGAACAGATGTACATACCTAAACGATTTTAAGATAAATATAAACAAGTAAGGAAAGTTAAGTTCGGGTGTAACCGAACATTACATACTCAGCTGAGAGCTTTGGAGAGAAAATAAGGGAAAACCACCATATAGGAAAATGAACCTAGGGTAACCCTGGAATGTGTTTGTATGACATGGGTATCAAAGGAAGGTATTAAAGAGTATTTTAAAAGGCAGTGGGCCATAGATCTATAGGTGGACGCCATTTAGGGATATCGCCATAAAGGTGAACCAGGGTTGACTCTAGAATGTGTTTGTACGAAGTGGGTATCAAACTAAGGGTATTAATGAAGGTTTTGAAAGGGAGTGGCCCTTAGTTGTATATATGAAGGCGTCAATAAAGCAATCCAATCAACATGTTTCATCCCTTTTTTCGTATTTGGTATAGAGTTATGACATTTTTTTAATTTTTGGAAATTTTCGATATCGAAAACGTGGGCCTGGTCACAGTCGGATTTCACCCACTTTTAACACCAAGATAAATTGAGTTCAGATAAGTACGTGAACTTAGTTTAGTAAAGATATATCGATTTTTGCTCAAGTTATCGTGTTAACGGCCGAGCGGAAGGTCAGACGGTCGATTGTGTATAAAAACTGGGCGTGGCTTCAACCGATTTCTCCCATTTTCACAGATAACTGTTATCGTCATAGAAGCTTTGCCCTTACCGAATTTCATAAGAATTGGTAAATTTTTGTTCGACTTATGGTATTAAATGTATTCTAGACAAATTAAATGAAAAAGGGCGGAGCCAAGCCTATTTTGAAATTTTCTTTTAATAATAATAATAATAATACCCAACGGATTAAACCCTCCAAAGCCCGCCCGACCGGCGCGAGGGGCGCATCCGCATGACGCACGGATTTGTTATTGCCGAGTTGTTGATAGGCGGAGGTTTGTTAAGCGTCGAGATCTAAAACTGCTCAGCTACAGAATAAAAATCATCAGCTGAGTACTATACATAACAGTTAGAAATTATATAGAAATTATACATATATATACTACATTGTTAAATAAGTGAACATTTTTAATTTATTTGATTTTTTTTTTTTTGTTAAGAGTTAAGATAGGATAAGACAGTTTTCTTTATGGTAAAAAGTGAATCCGTTATATCAAATGAATTAGAATGAGTGTTAAAATCATGACACAAACACCGAAAAGATTCATTTAATTCGAAATTAGTTCTACACTGCCTCAAAAGAAGAGGTTTGTAATGTCTTGACACCCGTGATGGGACGTTGAAATTTACTTCGTTCAAAAGAATTGCACTAGAAATCAGTCCATTCAGGAGTTTAGCCATAAATATAATGCCTAGCATTTCTCTACGACTTGCAAGAGTTGGAAGATTGATAAGCTTTAACCGACTAGTATAAGGTGGAAGATTATACGCAGAGTCCCACTGAAAATTCCTTAAAGAGAAAAGTAGAAATTGCTTTTGTATTGATTCAAGTCTATCTGCATGAACTCGATATTGTGGATTCCAGACTATTGATCCGTATTCTAGTATCGGTCTAACTAAGGTGATGAAAAGGGCTTTAGTTACATAAGGGTCACTAAATTCTTTGGACCACCGTTTCACGTATGAAAGAACACCTCTAGCCTTATTGACAGTAGCATTAATATGAAGGTTGAAACTAAGTTTAGCATCCATCGTGACTCCCAAGTCCTCAAAATAGTTTACTGATAGAAGACAAAAATTATTAATTACGTAAGAGGCTGCTGGTAAAGATCTTCGAGATAGGCACATGAATTTGCATTTATTGAGGTTCAGCGACATTGAATTTACGTTGCACCAAGTAACTAGGCAGTTTAAATCCCCTTGAAGCAAGGGACGTTCTTCGATAGACGCATAAGACCTAAAAAGTTTTACATCATCAGCATACATTAAGATTTTGGAACATTTTATAGTGGTACAGATATCATTAATAAATAGCAAGAACAGAATTGGACCAAGGTATTACGTATTTTGTTGCACTATATCATTACTGGAGTTGAATGTTGACATAATTTACTTATATACTGTAAAGATAGTGAATTTTTTCATAAAATTTGACTTTTAAAAAATTTTTTTTTTAAAAGTGGGCGTGTTCTTCATCCGATTGTGCTAATTTTTATTAAGCACACATATAGTAATAGGAGTAATGTTCCTGCCAAATTTCATCTTGATATCTTCAACGACTGCCAAATTACAGCTTGCAAAACTTTGAAATTACCTTCTTTTAAAAGTGGGCGGTGCACGCTCATTGTCCAAAATTTTACTAATTTTCTATTTTGCGTCATATGTTCAACCCACCTACCAAGTTATCCGACATTGGTAATGAATTATCGAGCTTTTTCGATTTTTCGAAATTTTCGATATCCAAAAAGTGGGCGTGGTTATAGTCCGATATCGTTCATTTTAAATAGCGATCTGAGATGAGTGCCCAGGAACCTACATACCAAATTTCATCAAGATATCTCAAAATTTACTCAAGTTATCGTGTTAACGGACGGACGGACGGACGGACGGACATGGCTCAATCAAATTTTTTTTCGATCCTGATTATTTTGATATATGGAAGTCTATATCTATCTCGATTCCTTTATATATGTACAACCAACCGTTATCCAATCAAACTTAATATACTATGTGACCTCTGCTCAACTGAGTATAAAAATGGCAAAAAACCCCCTTATCTGAACGATCGGTTGTATGGGATATATATTATATATAGCTCCGATCGAAATGATTTTTCTGGAAATCTTCTATGATGTATTAGAATATATATCACCAAGTTTCACGTTTTTATATTGGAAACTAAGGGAGAAATGACCAAAAATCTTTCTATCTGAACGATCGGTTGTATGGAATATATACAATATATAGCTCCGATCAAAGTGATTTTTTTAGAAAATCTTTTATGATATATTAAAATATATCACCGAGTTTCACGTTTATACTTTCTAAATTAAGGGAGAAATGGCCAAATATCTTTCTATCTGAACGATCGGTTGTATGGGATATAACTATATATAGCTCCGAACAAAGTGATTTTTTCAGGATATCTTCGGTGATATATTAGAATGTCTATTACCTATCACCACGTTAATACTTTCTAAATTGCGGCAGGAATGACCAAAATCGTCTTATCTGAACGATCGGTTGTATGGGAGATATATGTTATAGTGGTCCGATCCTACCGGATCCGACAAATGTCTAATATAATACAAAAATACATCCTTGTGCCAAATTTCATTGAGATATCTCAAAATTTTAGGGAATAGTTTGCGTTCAAGCAGACAGACGGGCGGACAGACGGACATGGCTATATCAACTCAGTTCGTCGCACTGATAAATTTGGTATACTTAATCGTGAGTCTATCTTCTATATTTCCCAACTTTACAAACATCGGATCAAAGTTAATATAGCATTTCATGTTCATGAAAGGTACAAAAATGGTAAAAATTGTTAAGTGAACCCAAAAACGACATATTGTAGATCAGGTTCAATTTTAAATGTTGTTGTTATTGAGTTAAAGGTGCTTCGCCCCATTCAATGGGCATAACCACTCACAAGTTGTCATCAAAGTGCTCTAACGTTAGTGCAAAGAATCTGGCAGTTTCAACAGGGCGGACCTTAGGGAGATTGGTGTTAGAGCCAGGTCCCGTTGCCATAATCGTGCAGTCGTCAGCATAAGAAGTTAATGTAACTCCTTCTGGGGGAAGCAGTTTTGATATGTAGAAACTAAACAGAAGCGGGGATAGAACAACACCCTGGGATTACCCATGTTAATTTTCCTAGATTTTGAGATTTTGTGCGATTTCAGCCATGTTGGTGGGTGGCTAGGCAAAGATTTGCCGGGATATATGGGAGCAAGACGGTTTCCAAAGTCTTCGTTAGTGACAAAAGTAGTGATATCGTTCGATATGACTCGCCTTCACTAGCTGGTTTACCAGACTTTAGTTTTGGAATTATCCTTGCCATTTTCCATTGTTCGGGAATGACAAAGGACTTCAGCGACAGGTTGAAAACGTGCATTAGGTAGTTTATTTCCTCAGTCCCAAGGTGTTTTAGCATTGGCATGGCTATTCCGTGTGGGTCTATTGATTTAGAGGGCTTGCCATTGCGGATGGCTTCCTCAACCTCCGTGGGGGTAATGGTAATGGATGGGGCTTCGTGTTTGTGATTATTTAACAGTCTGTTTGCACGATGTCCGGCCTTGTCTATTGAAGAATGCATTATAAATTGTCGGCAAAAGTCACTATCCCAATGGATTGTATATGTTACGACTATGCTAAATTACGTTGAAGAATCAGTTCTGATCGGTAGGGACCACTAAGAGGTTGTAAGAGCCAATCGAAGAGACTTACAAAAAAACAAGAAAGTCGCTGTGCGTATTTCCATTTGCTCAAACAGACAGTGAGGGCTAGAAACTGAGTAGGGGAACTCGCTTTGTCTTGCAAGGTGCACGGATTGTTTCTATACTCAAAAACATATATACGTATATCCGCCTAGTATGTTTGGAGCTTAAATTTTGGTTTAATTCAAGTCTAACTAAGCCCGTAAGCTCGTTGGTCGAATGTGCAAATTTTTAGAAATTAAAAAAATTTACAAAATTATTAGTGTCAAAATAAGAATAATATCTTGTAAGAAAATAACAAGAAAGGCACAAAGAAATAGACAAATTACTAGAAAAATAACGGACTTGAAATTATTCAACTACCACGGACCAAACATCTATTAAGCAGATTCACCTGTTCCTAGTGTATTTAAACAAACATATGTCTGCTGATAGTGCGACTAGAACAATAACCGTAATGCCGCCGATGATGTTTAGATTGATAGTTGGTAGTGGTGGTGTTCACAAATACAACCGGGCTTATTTGTGTTAAATGTTTTGTAGAACACGCGCTAAGGAATAGGGGGAGGAAAGCAACTGTCATGTAAAACTAAAAACAGGAAAACAAAAAGGGAGGGTGCTACAGCGAAAATGGAGATTATATCTGATAGATAAAAAAACGCAATGTGTGCCTAAAACAACGTCTGAATTGTTAAGCTATAAAAATAGTGACAGCTAGCAGTAAAGCAGCTCGTAAACGTCAAATTGTATGTTATTGTAAATTATACCAAAAACGATGCACTGTTGTTCAACCTTGAAGATTAAAGACGAGGGAGTTATGCATTTGCTGTTGGGTTAGGTCAGCAGCCATATGTTCTGAAGTCAGCTAACCCTTTACAAAAAAAAAAAAACTCCATTATACTTTTTTTAGAAAAAAACTTATCAAACAGCCAATAAAACTTGTCAATGTCTCTCTAAAGTCTGAACGTTGTATACCATTTATCTGGATTGATTGGACAATGTAACTGTTAAATTTTGGTGAAGCACATGATTCCACGTCGCAAATACTTATTTAGAGCCTCCTGATTAAATTAAAAAAAAGCAAATTCTATATGCAACATACTTGGTTGTTACCAGATCAAAGAACACGAAATAAAGTAGATCACTTTGCGAACGATGGCAGGCATAGCACCACTGTCCTCGTCATACGCACGTGCACTATTTAACGAGGAAATTGCGTGTTGTGATATTAGCGTCGAAATCTGTTCTCCTCAGACATCGATGATGAAATCGGATATCACATTTGCTCACTTGGAGCAATGTACGGCCTTACGATGAAGTGGAAGCAAATTTCTCACACATAATGCAACGTCGCTGCAGATATCAGAGATATCAAGTGAGCTCAGAGAAACAATAGGAACATAATATAAAATATCTTCACACCTCGTAAAAGACTGCTGCTATTTATAGAGCCACGGAGCAACGTGCTAGAAGTGTTACCGTGATTTAAAGCGGGCAGATAAATGGTGCCCTGTGTGAGAAGTTTAAGATGCTCGATGAAGGGAGTAATGCCTGAAAGTTTTGCTGAAGGTTTAAATACCAGAGCATATTTGTGCAGGAATAATTATGGCGCCCTGAAAACTGCCTAAAAGATAATGATTAGGTACTGAAGGGAATACTTTGTCTCGCCGCAATCTCTGACGATGGAATACGTTCCGCCACCCTATGACGATGTGAGGTTTTCAGGCCAACCCCTTCAAGCAAGGAGGAAAGTAGTTGTTAAAGAGCATACATAAACCCATATGGCTTGACAAGCAAATGGCTCCATATTGGAGTTGAGGTGTGTTCTGACCAATCTCTAAGAGAGGCAATCACGGAAACAACGCCAAACACCGTGGAATTAGCATTATTAATATCGCATATCAAGCTTTAGAGGACGAAATGACTGTATCTTATCAATGCGTCTTTAAATCTAGTAAAACCATTATCGAAGAATTCTTAAGCAGACACACGAAAAGAGAATCAATGTCTACTATCTCTTTGTTCACTTCAAAGCAGCTTCGCTGGTAAGGTATGTTTTAAGACTTGATGAAGACCCTCCGTTGCTTTTATAAGAGCGTGAAAGAGATGAAGTATGCTGATGGTACTGATAATGTTGACAATAATAAGAGCGTCGTAGATTCAGTCTTCTCCGGTCTATATAAACGCGAAAAAGTGGTACTTGCTGTGAACGAGGACAAGACGAAGTACTTGGACTATTCGAGAGAAAAGTTTTTTGGAAATAAAGTTTAATGATTAGAACCCGACATTTACACGGATAAGAACACAGTTCAACACATAAAATACTAAAGGATTTGCTCTTGGCAGTCTGTTGTGCGAATAGATGAATGAGTGTTGGCTCAGAAAGTATTGCTATCGATACCCAGAAAAAGAGGGGGATCCACTGAGTTGGTAAATGGAGGTCGAGAAAAACTTGACCTTGCTTTACGCTAGGCCTCAGTTATAGCGAAGCACAAAATACTGGCGTAATTTCCCACGCGACGGCCTAATGATCTAGGCGGTTAAGAGCGAATTAATGACGTTAACGATGATGAGAGTATGTCAAATTGCCCTCAAAGTGACTTCACTGCTCTATCCACAGTTTAGTGACCACTTGCCATTATTGTTCAGTGTTTAGTTTGTGCTTGAGTATTTTGAAACGGGGATGTGGCGCTTTTGCATAACTGGGCATTTTTGTTATTTTCTTAGGTACAGAAGCTCCGATTGAATTTACCTGCAGCCTTACGATTTTGTTTGCAGTTACATTTCCCTAAGCAAACCTTATAGACTTTTCTTTCGTCACTCTTTCTTTGGTGGCGTCTCACCTTTGGTTTACAACGAACTCGGAACTCTAACTATTTTTGATAGGAACTTCTGCAAACAATAAGCTTAACATATCTATAGAACTAGCTGACGAAGCAGCAGAAATACTTAGCCACAGCAGCAATATAAATAAAACAAACATTCGTGCTCTTTCCTCTTTTTTCATTCATTGGTCCCATATACCTTATTTGTACCTACCTTTATTTGTTTGTGCGCATGTGTTTCTTCTCGCGTTCTTCCGGTTTCTTGTTATCACCTTTTTTCCCTTCATTCTCATTTTATGTTCCTAGTAGCGTCTGCCTACAGTTTTTTTTTATTCATTATGTATATTTTCACTTTTTGTTGTAATATCCTGTTTATTACATTCGAATGACACAATTTTGTTTTGTCATTCAGTCATATGTCGGTACAGCTGCCCTCATGGGACCCGTAGCACTTTACACACATTATACCTAGTACGCCTATTATTAATGTTTGTTAGTCGGTGTGTATGCCCGGTAGCTAATTTCATTCATTCCCTCACTTGCCGTCTAATGATTGATCTTAGTTCTCTTGTTTCTTTACTTTTTTCCATTTTAAGAAATTACCTTAATTCCATTATTGTTGTTGCTATTGTTGTAGCATAGAGTGACTTGGCATTGCTGCAAAATTGCATTACTCTTGTATGTGTGAGCTAACGGTGTAGTCAAATCCTTGAAAGATCGTTTATTTGAGATCATCATAAATTATGGGATAATCTGACATGAGCTCATTTTCGGTAACAGCAATTGCATTCAAGATGAGGTCAGCATATGCATTATATGTATGTATGTAGGCATTCCTTTGTGTTGTTTTAAATATATTTTTAAAAATGTGTGAACACATTCATAACTAATGTTTGTGATCACGTCGCACAGTGTAACGCAAGCGATCAAAAATAATACAAATCAATCGACAGCGAATACCCTGGTTAAGATATAATGCCTGATTACATCGAATACAGCAGCTACAGATCACAACAATTATTAAGCAAAGCTTGTCGATGGTTGTAGTCAAATATTGGCTACCTGATTACATTGAAAGCAGCAGCCACAAATACAAATATAAAAAAAAAATATTTTTTTTTAATCCTTGATGTTACTTTGCGTGGGACTTGAATATAGGACTTTCGGTGGCTCCTGAAAACTCCCAGCATTTTCGGAAATTTCGCTTGAATGGAATTCTGAAATTTTAGTGGCCTAGTCAAAGGGGCAGTAGAAGATATTATTATATTATTTTTAAGTTTTTTTCATGACCTACTAAAAAAATTTTATGGATACCATGTCTATTTTTTTCCAAAAACTGTCATCGACAACGTTTTCAGCGGACATTATTGGGTCAGACAGGGTATACATATGAAAATTATTTTGGTAGGTCATGAAAAAAACCTTGAAAATCAAAAACCAAAAAAAAAAAAAATGTCGCAGGCTCGAAAATTATATTTTTGGGTATGCGTAGTGGGACTTTTTTTTCTGAGCCCAAATCCTATCGAAAAATCGATGGCGCGATATCGGTTAACTTTCGTCCATACAAATTGAAGCCGACTCCTTTAGAATTGGCTGAAAGTTTTTCTTCTTTTTCTAGCTTACGAAAGACGTTTTTCAGAATTTTTTCAAATTTTTTCATCCAACTCAAAAAAAGTTATGAATTTAAAAAAAACACCGTTTTTGTTTTCAAAATGCTATAACTCTTTCAAAAATTGACCGTTCACGGAATTACCTGAACTGACTTTGTATTGGTATAAAAAATGGCCGAAATCCGACTATGACCACGCCCACTTTTTCGATATCGAAAATTACGAAAAATGAAAAAATGCCATAATTCAATACCAAATACGAAAAAAGGTATGAAACATGGTAATTGAATTGGTTTATTGACGTAAAATATAACTTTAGAAAAAAACTTTGTAAAATGTGTGTGACACCTACCATATTAAGTAGAAGAAAATCAAAAAGTTTTGCAGGGCGAAATCAAAAGCCTTTGGAATCTTGGTAGGGATACTGTTCGTGGTATTACATATATTAATAAATTAGCGGTACCCCACAGATGATGTTCTGGGTCACCCTGGACAACATTTTAGTCGATATCTCGAAAACGCCTTCACATACATAACTACCACCACTCCCTTTTAAAACCCTGTATTAATTTATTTGATACCCATATCGTACAAACAAATTCTAGAGTCATCCCTGGTCAACCTATATGGCGATATCCCTAAATGGCTTCCACCTATAGAACTATGGCCCACTTCTTCTTAAAATACTCTTTAATACCTTCCATTTGATACACATGTCATACAAACACATTCCAGGGTTACCCTAGGTTCATTTTCCTACATGGTGATTTTTCCTTATTTTGTCTCCATAGCTCTCAGCTGAGTATGTAACGTTCGGTTACTCCCGAACTTAGCCTTCCTTACTTGATTAACTCTTATTTTTCGTTCAATACCATTCACGTAAATCTCAAACTTGTTATGAAATATTTTAAATATATATTCAGATTGCGTCATCAAATAAGAAATATTTCTCTCATCGAGAAATCTATAAAAAAATGCATATTATGCGTTTTTTCAAACCATTTTGGCATTTAATAATAGTTTTTTGTTTTTAATGTTTCTTATTAATAACAAAAAAATTATTTATTAATAAAATATAAATAAATAAATGGGTAATAATCAAAAAATTATCTTCCTCCCACCAATGTTCAAGCACAACCCGTTCTTAAATTGAGACCGAAAACTGTTGAATCGACCACAAATCGTTCTCGAAGCGTTAGAACGAAAAATCTTAAATCAAGCCCGAGTAGTGTTTGAAATGAGCACAGAAGGTTCACAAATAAATTCCAAAGTGGTCGTAAAATACGAACGGTGTGCTTGGAACAACTGTTCTTAAAACAAGCCCATCGGTCTCGAGTTAAGAAAAATCGTACTTAACAGACTTTTGTCAACGATTTTTTCTCTGAGTGTTTATGATGATTTCTGTCATAGTACTTGATTGCGTCTCTAAATTCATTGCATTCAGATTAATTGTTAACGGAGTGCATGCAATCAATTTTAACAATCACAAATAAGAAATAAAATGTGATTGTAGATTGTAAATTTCACAAAAACAAATAATCAATCAGATTAGAATCAAATAAGCAGGGCAATCGTTGTGTGTAGTTTATAGCTTTATTTCTCGGGAAAAGAACTTAAAAGAATATTTGAATTTAACACTTTCTTCCATGAAATATTTAGAGCCCAAACAATTTTTCTTGAATGCATAAAAATAAGTAAAATCTTTCGTTTAAATAGAGTAATAAGCGTTTGACTGAAAACATGTGAATGTCTAACACTCAAAATTAAAAATACATTTTGGACAAATATACTTAAAAAAGTCAATGGCACACACACTTGCACTTTCATATAAGTGCATGGTGCAATATTCGGCGAAGAACGAATATAAATATATACAAAAGTGTTCTCTCTAATTTTCTATTGCGATTCTGTTGACAATTTGCTGTTGTAAACACATAAAAATTACTTAGTTGTCTTTAGTGCGAAAATGATGCAAAGAACGGAACCATGCGGCAGCAGGAATAGCAACTCCTCGCCGTAAGTGGGCGTCAACAGGAGGAATTATAGCTGTGGCGGTGCAGGTTAACAAACGTTTAATAGTTTCAATATGTCAAAAATCGGCAAAAACTTGTAATAATCACATAAAACTGGCGACAAGTTGGCAACTAAATGTTTCGTTCTTTCTATGTCTTGTATCTACATTTACCACATCTGTTGCATGCATCATGTCAGCACTATGACACAGGAAGGGCGCACAAAAGCCCCATGCGAGTATACAAAAATCAGAAAGCAGCGCCAACACAAGCAGCAATAGTCGCAAAGTACTATGCAATAATTGGACAATAAAATTAATTCACGCCAAATGAATAGTTTTAATTTGCAACAGCAAACCATTTTGATAGGCGCATGGAAATAAAATGAATGTGCGAAAGCAGATACAAATAGCTTATGTAGAAATCATTTGGTTTGCCCTATTATACCATTCATGAACTTGAACCGAAAAGTGTAAGTGGGTACAAAAAGCAAATGATAAAGTCCTGCCCATAAACTTGCTACTCAATTTGTTTGTTTATATTCGGTCTCCGCGAGTATCAAACAGAGAATTACTCTTACCAAGAGGTCTTTCTTTGGATTGGGTAGGCAATTGCAAAGTAAAGTTCTTTCTCGACGAACGAGAAACACGCTCTGAAAGTCGCTTTCCATAGCTTAACTGATTCTTTGCTTGAAATCATGGACGGTGTCGAGAGAAGAAAAGGTGGCCGCTACAATGTTCGGAAGAGAAGTTCTCCGCAAAATGTATGGCTCGATCCATGATGCATACGACAAGTTTAAAGGAAGTTGTAATGATGAGCTGTATAAGATCTACGTAGATATGCACAGTGCAACGATTAAAATCCCAAAGGCTTCCCTGTATAGGTCATGTTCAACGAATGGACGAAGACCATCACCAAGATAGTATACCGTGTGACATCAGTATTCGGAACTAGAGGAATTAGGAAATTTTAACTGAGTTTGGAGAGACAAAGGGAGGAAAACTTGAGCTTCCTTGGTACTCCCAATTGGCTTCAGTTATCGCAGAAATGGAAAAGCTTGCGTGACTTGTTACGCAACAGAGAAAATCGCTCTGACGTTTATGCGTCAATTAATTACGAATGATAGTGAAGCTTATTGGAGCATGAGTACAATATCCCATCGCCCTGCCTTCAATATTTATGGTCTTAAGCTCAGTCCCATTAATGAGCAAACATCTCTGAAATATTCCACTAAAGCTCAGTTACATTCATGAAAGGTATAAGATCTTCGACGCAATCGATGCCACCCCTGTTCTTATTTCTTTTCAGCTTGATTTGAAGGTGTGAGACAGTAGCGAATACCACGATGTGCACATACATGTAATACGAAAAGATATCACGACGTGCTACATGCGACGGTATGTGATGATCGCTTTTATTACACCTTGCGCGCACCTTTCCTGACGCCAGTAAAAACTGTGCGCATTCGATTGCAACATCGTTCAACGAGAGTCAATATCTAGTGCAGGCAGCAGCTGGCTGTAGACAATATCTGAGCATTTAATATGCTCTTCGTACATTAACTTTGTGGCTATTTGCAATGTTGCCAGATGCATCTAAAAGATCGGCTGTTTGGTTACGTATTGAAATACGCAAGTAAGAGACTCTCAGTAGGATAATACCGGATATTACATACTCAGTTTTGTGCTCTCATATATCTATATAAGACAATTTAAAGAGAAATATCACAAACGTTAAATCAAAGCTGACTTTTACTTTCACCTCAACTTTCCAAGGGAGACTGATTTAAAATTAGTATCAGCTTAAGAACAAAAAAACTTTTGCAAAAAAAAAATATATATATAGAAAAAAATAAAAATAATAATTTAAAAAATCTACCTACATAGATTTTCCTAAATTTTACCAAAATTTATGTTTTTCGTTATAAGGTCAATCCATATATCAAATCTTATCAGATGCTTGGTAACGAGAACATAAATCCCATTTTTCGAAATTTTCGATATCGGAAAAGTGAACGTCGTCACATATGTATATACTAAATTTTATAAAGATATCTTAGTTTTTGCTCAAGCTATAGTGTTAACGGCCGGATGGACTGGTGAAAATGGCTCGATCAGAATTTTTTTCGATACTGATAGTTTCGATTTAAGAAAGTCTTTATGTACACTAAAAAAAAAAGATTCCTAAAAACGAGGAAAATATCTATTAAATAATAAAGGCGGTTTTTTCGAAAGCTGTAAAAAATTTTCTGCTCGCTTGGAAAAAAGTTTCAATTGGAAAACAAAAATAAATCAAGTGGGTTGTTTAATTTGTTTTTGCTTTTCAATTGAAATTTTTTCCAAGCGAGCAGTAAAAATTTTAAAGCTGTAGAAAAAAACACGCAATAAAGGGCATATGATAATTCGTGATGGAAGCCGTTCCCTAATTAATTTTTTCCTTTGTTGTAGAAATAATTTTCTTAAAAATGGAGAAAATTGTATAAACAAAAAAATATTTATTATGTAACTGTGAACTTCACACTGAGCTATCTCGTACATTCAAAAGTTGTCAGAAATATTCAATCAATTATCCGTGATTGTAAAAACTGAAGAGAAATGTTGCCTCAAATTTATAAAAAGTTTTACACAAAAGTTAGAAATTCTTATTCATAAATTGAAATTTTCCTCATTTTAGGTGTTTTTTCTGAGTGTATCTTGATTCCTTAATGCCATTATGTTCAACCGTTATCCAACCAAAAACCCTCCCCGCAGTTTTTCTTTAATATTTTTTTTTTGTATATTTACTCAACTATTTATGTGAAATATACTTCGGGGAATAAAGATTACACTTTATTGAAAAACCATTTTTCATGCCTTACTTTATTCTAGTTTAACGAATTTGAGTCCTCTGTAAATTGCGAAAAGGAAATATATTAATTTCATATCTATTTTGCGGAAATCTTATTTTTTACACGCTTTTATTAGCTTCAATTTTATGTTTGTAACTCTTTTATACAAATAATAAAAAAAATTACGCGTATGCAGCGGTAATCGTACTTTCAGGGGGAACGGATACGTATGTTTTCCTTTACCATCTTTGAATACCTTATTAGCATAAGTCTTTGTTAACCAAATTTTTAGCTTAGGACCAGTAAAGGTGAGATTTACAAATTATCTGGCAACCCTGCGCGTTTGCGATATTTGTGAACCATGTTGCAGCAACATTTGAGAGCTCATACGCATAATTAGATGTCGGCTTTAATGACTGCGTTCCAATGTTTGATCCTCATATGGTTACTTGAAAACTTTGCAGCTATTAGCTATATGGCCATATGTATGCTACCAACGCAATGCTTTTGTGTAATTGTAAGTGAAAATGAAATCCACTAAAATTCAAACAAAAAAAAAAAAACAAGTAAGGAAGGCTAAGTTCGGGTGTAATCGAACATTACATACTCAGCTGAGATCTTTGGAGACATGTGTATCAAATGAAAGGTGTTACTGATTATTTAAAACATAGTGGGCCTTAGTTCTATAGGTGGACGCCTTTTCGAGATATCGCAATAAGGGTGGACCAGGGGTGACTCTAGAATGTGTTTGTACGATATGGGTATCAAATTAAAAGTATTAATGAGGGTTTTAAAAGGGAGTAGCTTAATTGTATATGTGAAGGCGTTTTCGAGATATCGACCATAATGTGGACCAGGGTGACCCAGAACATCTTTCGGGTACCGCTAATTTATTTATATATGTCATACCACGAACAGTATTCCTGCCAAGATTCCAAGGGCTTTTGATTTCGCACTGCAGAACTTTTTCGTTTTCTTCTACTTAATATGGTGGGTATCACACCCATTTTACAAAGTTTTTTCTAAAGTTATATTTTGCGTCAATAAACCAATCCAATTACCATGTTTCATCCCTTTTTTCGTATTTGGTATAGAATTGTGGCGTTTTTTTCATTTTTCGCAATTTTCGATATCGGAAAAGTGGACGTGGTCATAGTCCGATTTCGGCCATATTTTATACCAAGATAAAGTGACTTCAGGTAAGTACGTGAACAAAGTTTAGTAAAGATATGTCGATTTTTGCGCAAGTTATCGTGTTAACGGCCGAGGGGAAGGGCAGACGGTCGACTGTGTACAAAAACTGGGCGTGACTTCAACCGATTTCGCCCATTTTCACAAAAAACAGTTATCGACATAGAATCTATGTCCATACCAAATTTCACTAGGATTGGTTCGACTTATGGCATTAAAAGTATTCTAGACGAATTAAATGAAAAAGGGCGGAGTTACGCCCATTTTGAAATTTTCTTTTATCTTTGTATTTTGTTGCACCATATCATTACTGGAGTCGAATGTTGCCCTAATTTACTTTTATACTGTAAAGATATTAAATTTTTTGTTAAAATTTGACTTAAGAAAAAAAAAATTTTTTTAAAGTGGGCGTGTTCGTCTTCCGATTTCGCAAATTTTTATTTAGCACACATATAGTAACAAGAGTAACGTGCCTACCAAATTTCATCATGATATCTTCAACGACTGCCAAATTACAGCTTGCAAAACTTTTGAATTACCTTCTTTTAAAAGTGGGCGGTGCCACGCCCCTTGTCCAAAATTTTTCAAATTTTCTATTTTGCGTCATAAGGTCAACGCACCTACCAAGTTTCATCGCTGTATCCGTCTTTGGTATTGAATTATCGCACTTTTTCGGTTTTTCGAAATTTTCGATATCGAAAAAGTGGGCGTGGTTGTAGTCCGATTTCGTTCATTTTAAATAGCGATCTGAGATGAGGATGAGGATGAGGAACCTACATACGAAATTTCATCAAGATACCTCAAAATTTACTCAAGTTATCGTGTTTACAGGCGGACGGACAGATGGACGGACGGACGGACATGGCTAAATGAATTTCTTTTTTCACCCAGATCATTTTGATATATAGAAGTCTATATCTATCTCGATTAGTTTATGCCGTTACGGATTACCGTTATGCGAACAATGTTAATATACTCTGTGAGCTCTGCTCAGCTGAGTATAAAAATTAAATTAAATACCACAAACATGTGGTAGCAAATACTTCTCCAGCAACAACTTTGTCATTATGTCATGTTAGTGTGACGTTTAGCTACGCCTGACAATTTATTGTTTCTCTAGCTGCCAAGCAGGTGAACAGTCAGCCATCGCACAATCAAACTATCCAGCTATCCGGTAAGCGCTTTGACAACAATTCGCAATGACAATCGCGTGCCATAATCATAAACGTTGCTTAAATGCGATTAAACAGCAATGAAAAATATGTTGCTGACACTACCCGCCATTGCTACTGCTGATATCGCAGTTTGTGCCGCTGCTGTTGCTGCTCTCACAGCTCAACGATCTGTCATCGGGCGTATTTTTCCTCACGACATGTCGTGCTTATGACTTACATATATTTGTTTCCTCTTATTTTGTGGAGCTTGTGTTGATTTGCGTTTCATCATAATCATGATCATACCTTTAGCGATCGTTGGCGACTTTTAACGCACATTACTCGTTTCTGTTCATTTGTATCGTACTCTTCATATATGTACGTTGTTGAGGAATTATGTATCTATGGTATTTCACTCATTTTGCTTTGATTCGACAAATTCCCTCATATTTATGGTTCCTTATGATCGAGTTTTGCTTGCGCCCATAAATGCGTATATTAAAATAGTTTTAATTACTAATTTTATGTGCAGTTCCATTCATAAATTTTTCTTTATTACTTGTGATAACGATGGAGGAGCCAATCCCGTTTTTTTAGCGTTCATACTCACAAGTTTTTTTTATAATTAGAACTTCAAAATGTTGTCTGTAAAATATCCAGTTAGTCTGAGTTCGATTTGGGACGATTCGCATAGGAGCATACGATCATACCCAGCTTTGATTTCTTTATACGGATCAACTGATCCTATGTCTACTGAGACACTTGTTTATGCCTGAGCGGCTTTTATTTTTATAGGAGAGCCCATCTTTGTACCCCTACGGGGAGTGTTCGATAGTTGATTTTTGCACTCCTAGGGATACGGCCTAACAGTCCTCTTTAAGCGGGAGTCATTGGTGCCGTATTAAGTATCGCTGTAGTCTTATCCCTAACGTAATCAGCTGTTTATCGTTACGACGGTAAACCAAAAACCAATTGGTTGGCTACGATACGGTTACGACCTTAGCTGCGCCAATAATCGATTGCATTGATTCCCATAAGGTTGGTCGAATCAGCTGTTATAAGGTTACCGATACGGTTACCGATAAAGCACCAATGCCTGCAGTTTTATTCGCATATAGGTACCGTAGAACATTTACTCGCTTTTTCCTACGGGAATATTTACCGATTTTATAGTTTGGGCACTTTAATTTACCAGCTGACAAAATAACGACATGTCATCACAATTTTCAGATCCAGCTTAGAACAAAAGAGCCTAATTATTCTAAGTTGAGCAGAGCTCACAGAGTATATTAACTTTGATTGGATAACGGTTGGTTGTACAGGTATAAATGAATCGATATAGATATAGACTTCCATATATCAAAATCATCAGTATTGAAAAAAAATTTGATTAAGCCATGTCCGTCCGTCCGTCTGTCCGTTAACACGATAACTTGATTAAATTTTGAGATATCTTGATGAAATTCGCTGTTTAAAATGAACGATATCGGACTATAACCACGCCCACTTTTTCGATATCGAAAATTTCGAAAAATCGAAAAATTGCGATAATTCATTACCAAAGAGGGATAAAGCGATGAAACTTGGTAGGTGTGATGAACTTATGACGCAGAATAGAAAATAAGTAAAATTTTGGACAATGGGCGTGGCACCGCCCACTTTTAAAAGAAGGTAATTTAGAAGTTTTGCAAGCTGTAATTTCGCAGTCGTTGAAGATATCATGATGAAATTTGGCAGGAACGTTACTCCTATTACTATATGTATGCTTAATAAAAACTAGCAAAATCGGAGAACGACCACGCCCACTTTTAAAAAAAAATTTTTTTTAAATTGAAATTTTTCCAAAAAATTTAATATCTTTACAGTATATAAGTAAATTATGTTAACATTCAACTCCAGTAATGATATGGTGCAACAAAATACAAAAATAAAAGAAAATTTCAAAATGGGAGTGGCTCCGCCCTTTTTCATTTGATTTGTCTAGGATACATTTAATGCCATAAGTCTAACAAAAATTTACCAATCCTTTTGAAAATTGGTAGGGGCATAGATTTTATGACGCTAACTGTTTTATGTGAAAATGGGCAAAATTGGTTGAAGCCACGCCCAGTTTTTATACACAGTCGTCCGTCTGTTCTTCCGCATGGCGGTTAACACGATAACTTGAGCAAAAATCGACATATCTTTACTGAACTTAGTTCACGTACTTATCTGAACTCACTTTCTATTGGTATAAAAAACGGCCGAAATCTGACTATAACCACGCCCACTTTTTCGATATCGAAAATTACGAAAAATGAAAAAAGTGCCATAATTCTATACCAAATACGAAAAAAGGGTTGAAACATGGTAATTGGATTGGTTTATTGACGCAAAATATAACTTTAGAAAAAAACTTTGAAAATAGGTGTGACACCTACCATATTAAGTAAAAGAAAATGAAAAAGTTCTGCAGGGCGAAATCAAAAGCCCTTGGAATCATGGCAGGAATACTGCTCGTGGTATTACATATATAAATAAATTAGCGGTACCCGACAGATGATGTTCTGGGTCACCCTGGTCCACATTTTGGTCGACATCTCGAAAACGCCTTCACATATACAACTACCACCACTCCCTTTTAAAATTCTTATTAATACCTTTAATTTGACACCCATATTGTACAAACACATTATAGAGTCACCCCTGGTCCACCTTTATGGCGATATATCGAAAAGGCGTCCACCTATAGAACTAAGGCCCCCTCCCTTTTAAAATACTCATTACCACCTTTCGTTTGATACCCATATCGTAAAAAAATTCTAAAGTCACCCCTGGTCCACCTTTATGGCGATATCTCGAAAAGGCGTCCACCTATAGAACTAAGGCCCACTCCCTTTCAAAATACTCATTAACACCTTTCATTTGATACCCATATTGTACAAACAAATTCTGGGGTCCCCCCTGGTCCACCTTTATGGCGATATCTCGAAAAGGCGTCCGCCCATAGAACTAAAGCCCACCCACTTTTAAAATACTCATTGACAACATTCATTTGATACCCATATCGTAAAAAAATTCTAAAGTCACCCCTGGTCCACCTTTATGGCGATATCTCGAAAAGGCGTCCACCTATAGAACTAAGGCCCACTCCCTTTCAAAATACTCATTAACACCTTTCGTTTGATACCCATATCGTAAAAAAATTCTAGAGTCATCCCTGGTACACCTTTACGGCGATATCTCGAAAAGGCGTCCGCCCATAGAACTAAGGCCCACCCACTTTTAAAATACTCATTAACACCTTTCATTTGATACCCATATCGTACAAACAAATTCTGGAGTCATCCCTGGTCCACCTTTATAGCGATATATCGAAAAGGCGTCCGCCCATAAAACTAAGGCCCACCCACTTTTAAAATACTCATTGACACCTTTCATTTGATACCCATATCGTACAAATTAATTCTAGAGTCACCCCTGGTTCACCTTTATGGCAATATCTCGAAAAGGCGTCCACCCATAGAACAAAGGCCCACTCCCTTTTAAAATACTCATTAACACCTTTTATTTGGTACCCATATTGTACAAACAAATTCTGGGGTCACCCCTGGTCCACCTTTATGGCGATATCCCGAAAAGGCGTCCACCTATAGAACTAAGGCCCACTCCCTTTTAAAATACTCATTAACACCTTTCATTTGATACCCATATTGTACAAACAAATTCTGGGGTCACCCCTGGTCCACCTTTATGGCGATATCTCGAAACGGCGTCCACCTATGGAACTAAGGATTACTCCCTTTTAAAATACTCATTAACACCTTTCATTTGATACCCATATCGTGCAAAGAAATTCTAGAGTCAACCCTGATCCACCTTTATGGCGATATCCCCAAATGGCGTCCACCTATAGAACTATGGCCCACTCCCTCATAAAATACTCTTTAGTGCCTTTCATTTGATAGACATGTCATACAAGCATAAAGGCCCCGACACATAAGCAGTTGATGAGATATATATAGATGAGTTTAACACAAGCTTATGCATTATGAGTGGATTGCACGTATTTTATGGAGAACGACACTGGCTCCATCTGATATTGAGAAGTAGCCAACTCCCAAATTTTGTTGCAAACAAATCATAAGAAGAAGAGTTTGACATTTGCTTTGGCTAAGGGTGCTGGCACACTTTGCAAGTGAAATTATTTTTCCCACTGGTTGGTAAATTTTCTAACATTTTTCGCGATTAAAAACTGCAATATAACAATATGACACAAAATATGTTAGCAAGTATTTTTATTGTATAGGGAGAATGTTTATAACAGTGCTTCGCTAAATTTTGTATGTGAATGGGCAAGGCGTAATAAACTTCAACTGCCAAGTCTGAAGTTCCTTCATATTTACAAACGCAACATCTTGGCTGATTGTGACGATGTTATTGGAATGCATAAGTTTGTGTTAAACGCATCTATATGAAAAATGTCATTGTGCCGCGGCTTTAAGAAATTATTAAGTTTCGCGCCCAGGAAAGAAAAAGCGAAGATACGACATTAAATTTCAGAGTCATGGTTTTTTTTGGAAATTCATATTTTTTGGAAGTAGATGTAGAGATATGTATATACATATTTGTAAGCTGTCAAACTTAAAAAAAAAAATCCCCTTCAAACGGAGTGTTTTTTTAACACTTTCAATTTTAACGCCATGCCGTACAAAATTGCAACAGTAATATCAATATTGACCCGATCTCCGCCTTACATCGATAACCGTGTTACGCATAAAAAATATTTAGGCCACACAAAATTTAAATAAACATATCAAAATAACTCGAAATTCCATAGGAGTTTTCGAGACAGGACAACTGTTGTACAGTAAGTAATAACTTAACAAACGACCCTTACAATAAAATAGAACAACAGTTAGCTTACAAATAATCTGATATCGGCTTCGATAGTGAAAAAATAATAAGGTAAATGTGCGAATTCGGAAAGTTCATATACTATATGCATATATGAGTAAAATAACAATAACAAGAAAATTGCTTACCCGCGCCTATTAATTCTTGCGTGCCAATTTTATTGTTTTCCATAAACAGAAGTCAAGTTTAATTTTTATTTTGTTTCTTTTTTTTTTTTTTTTTTTTTGTATATCTCTTTTATATCAGTACAAACATACTTAGATATGTTCATATATGTATATATATATTTGTATGTTTTTCGTTTTGTTATGCCGCCACTGACAAACCAACAATGCAAATTGGTCGTTTCGAGCACTTCCGGTAAAAAAAAAACGATGAAAGTGAAGTTGACTCACAAACTCACCTAGCCACGCAGAGTTGAGGTGTTCTGTTCTAAGTATGTGTGTGTCTGCGATTGTTAAAAAAATGAACCAAAATGTGCACGTTGCATATACGGCTACATACATACATACATACCACACTATTCGGTTTTATATAAAAAAAACGGCATTTATCTGTTGCCAGTGATCTGCGCCTAAGGGTTTTCTTCTCATTCTTCTTCCTTACATTTGTATTTCCTTTTCTTCCATTAATCTATTCAAGTGATCGTTAGGGTAGTTTCGCGAGAAAACAATTAAGGGCAACACTGTTTTCATCTACGCATTTCCACACTTATTTTTGGTAACTCAGCTGGAAAATAGTCTAGGAAAATTGATATATAATGGACCCTATGCCCCTTGGTAGAAAACACTATCTAGGATGTCTGTGAAGTTGCCATACGCAATAACGCATTACAAACAAGTAAGAACGGGACTGTCTTCGGCTGTGCCGCAGACTTCATACCTTTCATGAATGGGGCTGAACAATAATCTTATCCCGTTCGTAATCTCCGTATAATCGGATGTATAAGATAAGAAATATATAGTGAACAGATCTACATACCTAAACGATTTTTAAGATAAATATACAATAAAAAACAGGTAGGTACTTTGTGTGAGGATGCAAAGTTTCAGGTTTTTTGTGGTCTGTGTGTAAAAACTATGACTACGAATCACGTATTTCAAAAATATATGACGTAAACGTAATTATTTGATGAAACTTGATGAATTTTGAAGCTAAAAAAGGGGCAAAAATATATATACCACCGATCTCTATGTTTTTTTCAGACAACAATATATGCTATACATGTAAGCATTTGGTGAAATTTGAAGCTTCAATCTGTTAAATTGAGTAAGATATGACAAAAATCCTCATTTTCTGAAAAATCGGTTGTATGGAGGTTATATGCTATAGTGGTCCGATCCGGCCGGTTCCGACAAATGTTTAATCGGACACCCAAATACACCCACTCACCAAATTTTATCAAGATATCTCAAAAATTGAGGGACTAGTTTGCATACAAACAGACAGACGGACAGACGGACATGGCTAAATCAACTCAGCTCTTCATCGTGTTTATTTCGGTATACTTAATGGTGGATCCATCTATTTTCCTTTAAGGACTTACAATTTTGGGTTTCGTGACGAAATTAATATACCATTTCATTTTCATGAAAGGTATACAAATAAAAGCTGTTCTTAGTAAGTTTCAATAGTTGGAGAATTCATGAAAGAGAAAAAAAGTTCTGGCTATCTAGTTCCCTACCTGCGCTTCGACTGGTATCTTAAAGCCACAATAGAGTTAACAAATGGTTACAAAATAATGGAAGAAGTAGGATCTGCGATATACTGCGCCGATCCGGAAATAAACAGATCCTACATCACTGTAAGGTTTTTCAGGCTTAATAGTAGCCGTAAATAAAGCAGTAGATACACTGGAGGAAAATAGCTTAAACTGCAGCAGCATCAATTTTTAAATCAAATAATTAAAGCAATAATCTCTCAAAGCACAGAATTTAAAATCGTGTTAGAATGTAGGCAATCCCAATCGGGTTGGGAAGAAATATTCATCTCAATGTATTGGATCCCTGTGCATATGGGAATCGATGGAAATAAAAAATGACATAAGCTAGCTAAATAGAGCGCATCGGCTTCTAGCGTCACATTCTCTTAAATTAAGCCCTGTCAGTGATAGCAAATGTAAGAAGTGCGATGGAGCAGCAAACGATCGAGCACGTTTTGCGTTCGTGCCCTGTGCTCGCAAGCTAAAACTTCAGCTATTAATAGTGGCACAGCTATGAGATCTAGAAGCAGAAATAGTATTTGTTAGGAGGATGGTCTTATTTTATAACATATGTTTCTGATAGGGTTTCTTAGTTTGGTCGTTGAGCTAACTTATGGTAACTCTGAAGCTTCTGGACTCGTTCACTCTATGTGAGTATCTCATGGAGCCTGGTCAACCTTACCTAGATAAAAATAAATATGTTTTGAAATTTTTTATGTCAATTTTACAAATTAAAAACAGTTAATGCAAAAGCAGAAAACAAATAACGCCAAATAATAAAATTTTTCTGAGTAGCTTTTCAAAAGTTCTTGAGTTCCTGAAAAGAAGTTAAAAAGCTCTCGCAAATTATGTCAAATATTTAAATTTGTCTAAAACTCGTATAATTTTTAAAACTTAAAAAAAAAAATTGTTTTCAGACCTTTTATGGATGGAGCTGAACAATAATCTGATGAAATTACAAAAATTCATAAAATCTGAACAGTCGGTTGAATGATATATGTATATATCGATGGGTCAGTACAGCTACTCATACAGCTACTCAAATGTGGTGGAAATTTATGTAGGTTTAATGGTAGACATATGCTATTGTAGTCCGATCCAATCGGTTCCGAAAAATTAACAATCACATACCAAAATAAACCCACTAACTATATTGGATCCAAATATCTCACTGACAGACAGACCGGCATGGCTAAATTCACCCAGCTCATCATGCTGATCGTTTTAGTAGACTTATTGTTGCGTCTACCTCTTCTTATTTAAGGTTTTAAAATTTTTGAGATTCGGACCAAACTAAATCATTTTCATGAAAGGTATACAAAGTTAATAATGTTCTCAGTAGTTTTTCAAAATTTTAAGTAGGTTGTAAATCCTTGAAAGGTTTGTAAAATATCCCATAAAGAATTTCAGGCATTAATGTGTAACCCGATGGCTGATACAGGAATAGACATCAGGAATCATAGTCCCCAAAAATTTTCTGAGCTCTAAATTGGAAACAGAATACGAGTTTTTTATGCAATACAAGGGTTTCTGACTAAAACCTGGGTGCTTTGTTTCTCTAACAAAAACTTAACAAAACACCCTTTACGTCATAAATTGGGTCTGAGCAAATGTTCCCCTTTTATGCAAGAGGTCCAAGAAATATATAGGGATATAGTAAGTGCTCGATCCTTCACAAATTTAATAATATTTGGGACTTGTTAGATCGACAGCGGATATTTGTGGCGTAATCCACTCAGCTCAACATTCTTTGTTTATGAGTTTTTAAGCGGGGATTACCCTTATTGCTTTAAATATATGAAAACCTTTATTTGAATCAATTTTTAATTTATAATTTATTTAATAATTTGGGAAAAATTTAAACAACGTGGCATCTTTTTTTATATTTACATTAGGGCGGGTCGATTTAAAAATCGCTCATTGCTCTGTGAATATCGTATTCTAGGGATCAAACTAAGAAACTTTGCCGAAGGAACCATACCTCTAAAACGAATTCTGATGTACCCCCCTCCCCCCCCTTTGGATCGAACTTTTGGGTAGGGGCAATTTCAATTCTACCTGCTGTGTCTTGTGGTGGCTTAAAAAAAACAACACAAGCAATTTTACGACATGCAAATGCATCACAGTGATGCCTTGGTTTTAAAAGGGGGTTGTAAAAACGCTCATTTTTAATAATTTTTTTAAATTTCTTTTCTACTACTAAGTTAAATACATTTTTTCATTTACATATGTTCTGACTAAATAAATTTCTAAAGAGAAAAATAAACTCCAAAAAGAAAAAACATAGGCATTTCAAAGTGGGATTTTTCAAAATTTGCTCCTACGACCCAAAGGAGGGGACATCAGAATTCGTTTTAGAGGTATGGTTCCTTCGGCAAAGTTTCTTATTTGGATCCCTAGAATAGGATTTTCACAGAGCAAGGGTGATTTTTTTGCCTCCCGACAAATCGACCCGGCCTAATTTACATGCTTATCATAACGTATGTATTTCTCTTCTTCTTCTCAAATTTATAAACATATAAACAAAGTTTCATGCTCGTGAAAGGTATAAAAAGAAAAATGCAGCAATGATCTCAAAAGTTGTTGCCGTATTTACGCATTCCTACACATACAACGCTTTATACATATATAATTACATACAAACATACATATGTATATGCTGTGGGCAAATAAGCTCAAAACATTTTTTGAAAAGTGAAATTAAAAGGCCTACAAAATTCCAGCCGTAAATGCGGCTTATTTGTTTGCTATTTATGTATTTATTTGTAGGCTCGCAACCTTATAGTCGTACATATTAACATAAACTATTTTTTTCGAATTCTCCCAGAGTTAACTTATGTTCATAGATATGGACGTAAATACATTAACACATAATACATATTTATAGAGTGTGGGGTAGGTCATGTTTAATGCTTGAGATGTAAACTGAGCGGCGTATTACAGAAAAATTGCAATAATTGTAATTATTTTAATTGGATCACTCGTAGGGGATATTTCAACTATTTTATATCATTTGTCGTAAAATGCAGATGGCTACACAAAAAAAAAAAAAGCAGTCCGTCCGTGCCTTCGAATGAAACAAAGCGTTACAATGCATACCATTGGCAATAATTCAAGTCCATAAATTTGATGAAATACTAAAAAATAACGAATGCAGAAGAAGCAATGCTAATTCGTCCCTACTTCCTCTTATATTCATATATTTGCCAATTTGCCAATATTTCTCTCTACGACAGAGCTTTTCTTAACCTCGCTGTTTCTCCAAATCATTCGATGCTCGCGCAACATATTCTATGCAAGTTAATTGTGATGGTGATCAGCAAGAAAGGGAGTTTTTTTAAGCAAGTTCTTATTTAAGTTGAAAAAAAGATAGTTCCCAAATTGCACTCAAGTATGGTTTTCTTATTGGACTCAACTGTAAAATTCTAGTGCTGCAATAGTTTCACGAAAATAAAATGAAACATAATTTATTTCTTTATTTATAGCGCTTCATTACTGTTACCAACCAAGTGCTTGTTTCCTACACATCCCACCTTTAATTCAATGTAGCATATAAATTTGAGAACTGAATATTTCTCAAAATTTCTCAAAGGTTGGAGAATAATTTGAGAGTGACGTTAGAGATCAACTCGGGAACTAACAACTCTACAAAATTTATGAAAGGTTGGATAGTGATTTTAGAATGGTGTAGTATATCAACTTAAGAACTAGATATATATTTCTCTAAGGCTGAAGAAATATTTTTTCCTTGTTTGTTGGGTAAACAAAATTCAGCAGTTGCTGTATCTGCAAATTATCTAGATAATAAAAAAAATGTTGCTGTACAAAAAGGCCTATCCCAAAGGCGGCCTAAAACTGTGACTTAAAAACTGCTATGTAGTTTAAATTTGACTAGAGTTTTAGCAAACTTCTTTTAAGATTAGCTTAAACAAAAACTGAAAAACTGGACTCAGCACCGGTTAATAATAACTTTTCGAATGATTTTTTGTTTGTTTTTTGTATAACTCTTTTTATTTCAGAAGACAATTTTTTTGTTGTACTGTATGTAATTTTGAGTAAAATTGAATACACCATAAAACATATACATAAACAGAAATACTTTATAAAGGGGGCACAACAATAAACAAAAAAATTACTTTCAATATCACACTAGTCTCTTTACGTATTAAACTTTAACCTTAAACTTAGTTCTCTTGCTGGCCACAATATGAGTTAACTACAAAGCCAACTTATAAACTAATTTGCGTAGTCCGCGCAAAAGCCAGACAGCCGGTGCTTTTTAAAAAAGTAAATACAACTATAAAACAAAATACAAACATACGAAACTTTGAAACGGCCTTCACATATGTTGCTCATGAAATACGCTTATCTCCTTGTTTCTAATTTTATTGCGGCTTTTTTTATTCAATTCACGTGTCCTTTTGGGACATCATTAGAATTTTAGAAGCATTAAATGGTTTATTGTTTTTTGTTGTTTTTGCATTTGTTTATGCTTATGCCAATTTTAACCCGGCACTAAATTGAGTTAACTTCCTGTCTGGCTGCGTGTCCAGAGTCTGTCCTGCTTGTCTGCCAGTAGAGCGGTGTACAATTAACGAATACTTCCGGTTTAGGTAGCTTCTAATAGTTTTCTAATTTACGTTAGCTTTGTTTTTTTTATTCTCCTCGCTTATGTATGTATGCATAGACAATTTGTGTGTATATATGTATGTATTAACATGTCTAGGGTCGTAAACAAAATGTTTGATACGATGATCAATCGAGTGGAGGTTCAATTCAGGGCCAATATCGTAAAAGTAAAATGTTGTTAGTTTATTTATCTTAACATTGGAACAGATTCGTTGTAGATAGCCTAATTTTCAATAGAAAATTATTTCGAGGCAGGACATCGTATGGAAGTAAACAAATACATATATAAACTTGTCAGCTGTTAGAAAAATTAACTTTAAGTATATAGAAAGCTATTTTGCGCGTAAGTCGTACGCTGATAAGATATCAGAAAACACATCGAACCAAGCAATACTTACAGATATTCTCCATAGAAACGGGTGGGAAATTTTGGCTCGTTAATGCTAAACTCGAGGAAAGGACTTCTCCGAAGTTTCAAACAGGGTGATCACGTATCGTGCGATGTCTTTGATTTGATGCTTTAGATAATAATACAAGCTGCAGAACTTAACCGCTCTGGAATAATATTCTATAAAAGCGTGCAATTACTAGCGTATGCTGACGACAATGAGATCATCGGCCTGAACATACGCGCCGTAAGTTCTGCATACTCCAAACTGGTAAAAGAAACGGAAAGATTAGACTCAATTGTGAATGAAGATAAAACGAAGTACCTGCTGTCATCAAGCAAAGAGAGAGCTCATATGCGTATTGACAATCATGCCACTGCTAAGAGTCATATTTTCGAAATAGTAAAAGACTTCGTTCATTTGGGTACCATCAACAACAACGCTAGCCTTGAAATAAGTGATTGAAAAGTAAAGTTCTCTTTCGCCAAAATAAAATCGTGCCCCACAAGTCTCTTATCGTACCCGTTCTGATATATGGTACATAAGTATGGACTGTGGCAACGTCAGATTAGGCGGCTCTGGAAGTGTTCAAGAGAAAAAGTTCTCGTCAAGATTTATGAACCACTACGAGTCGGCGACGGCAAGTACCGAAGAAGATTTAAAGATGAACTGTAAAAGTTTTATGCAGCTTTCACATTAATCCAGCTATTTAAAAAACAGCGGAAATGCGCCGTCCAAGAAGGTATTCTTTTCATGGAAAGAAGTTCACATCCACTGAAATCTTGCTGCAAAGATTCCTATATAAAGTAGATGAATTTGTGAGTCAGCTTAGTACATACACCAATGGATAACACATATTTATAATGAAATAAATAATAGTTTAAAAAAACTAAAAAACACGCTTTTATAGCTCACCGAACTAAAAAATAGAAAATAATCTTCAGTTAAAAAAGTTTGTATAACAGTAGTAGAAGGTCAAACAATCATTTATAGTTAATCACCTCAAAATAAAATTATAATAAAATTTAAGTTATTAACAAAATAATTTAATTCAGATTAAAAAGCGTCGGGTGCATTTGACTACATTTCATATCTTTCCTCTCAGATAGTTGCCAATAGAATGATTGTAACATTCAATATCAAGCACCCCACGCTTTCTACTGTGAATTAAATTATTCTGTTAATAACTTAAATTTTATTATAATTTTATTTTGAGGTGATTAACTATAAACGATTGTTTAACCTTCTACTACTGTTATATAAACTTTTATTAATTGAAGATTATTTTCTATTTTTTAGTTCGGTGAGCTATAAAAGCGTGTTTTTTTAGTTTTTTTTAAACTATTATTTATTTTTAATATTTCAGTTCAAGTAATTTTAAAAGTTTTAGTCGAGAGTGATGAAACCTCGAAACGCCAGCGGTCCATGGATGAATCCAAACCCACGGCACCGAAAAGGGCCAAGACGCAGGGAGGCTGGACGCGGTCTTTCGCGGAAATTGCCAAGGGTCAGCAGATTATTGGCATTATAGATGAGAGCAGCGAAGATGGCAGGATACCGAAACAACAGTGGAAGTGGATCGAGGCCGAGCTCTTTACGGTGGCCGTTGAGATTAAGAAAGACAACCCTGGTCCACCGCCATCTTACACCGATTCAGGGTGGTTCCAGGGCAATGTCAAGCTAATTACCTGTGACGACGCCAGGTTGGTAAACCTCTATAGGGCCGCCGTCACATTGATAGGGGTGGTATATCCGGGCGCGCGCCTCAAGGTAGTGGAAGCTATTATGGAGTGACCATATAGTGAATCGATCCAAGAAGTCAGCAGCAGATTGGCACCTCATGGGGATTCTTCCCTAAGGTGACCTACTGGATTTACACAGCCATTTTGCGCCCGATTCTTCTTTATGGTGCCTTGGTCTGGTGGCCTGCACTAGCTAAAAGTACCTATCTTAAAATTCTTCAAAAGGTGCAACGGAGTTCGGAGCTCTGCATTACCGGGGCTCTCGGCTCCTCTCTAGATTCCATTACATACATACATGTATACATAGATACATAGATGGATACAGCCCAAGCTAATAAAAGCGTGTTAAAAAGGGCTCTTTCGTCGATGTGCCATGCATCCACTTCTATCATTAATAAAGGAATGCGTTTTTCGCATTATGTGCAAGGTTTTAAATCTATGGCCATGTGGGGTGGTCACAAGTTCAATTGGCCTTATGTCCGTTAACCTTATGTCACCCCACCATGACATTATTGCATTTTCATCGAGCCTTGATACGTGTGAAAAGTTTCAATCAAACTTATGGCCATTCAAAGTGGTAATAAGGCCAATTGAACTTATGGCCGTTGACCTTATGTCTCCACACCATGACATTAATGCATTGTTATCGAGCCTTGATACGTGTGCAAAGTTTCAATCAAACTTGTGGTCATTCAAAATGGTAATACGGCCAATTGACCTTATGGCCGTTTATCTTATGTCACCGCGCCATCACATTAATGTATTGTCATCGAGCCTTGATACGTGTGCTAAGTTTCAATCATACTTATGGCCATTCAAAGTGGTAATAACGCCAATTGAACGTATGGCCGTTGACCTTATGTCACCACACCATCACATTAATGCATTGTCATCGAGCCTTGATACGTGTGCAAAGTTTCAATCAAACTTATGGCCGTTCAAAGTTATAATAACGCCAATTGAACTTATGGCCGTTGACCTTATGTCACCGCACAATCACATTAATGCATTGCCATCGTGCCTTGATACGTGTGCAAAGTTTCAATCAAACTTATGGCCATTCAAAGTGGTAATAACGCCAGTTGACATTATGGCCGTTGACCTTATGTCACCACACCATCACATTAACGTATTGTCATCGAGCCTTGATACGTGTGCAAAGTTTCAATCAAACTTATGGCCGTTCAAAGTTGTAATAACGCCAATTGACATTATTGCCGTTGACCTTATGTCACCGCACAATCACATTAATGCATTGCCATCGAGCCTTGATACGTGTGCAAAGTTTCAATCAAACTTATGGCCATTCAAAGTGGTAATAACGCCAGTTGACCTTATGACCGTTTATCTTATGTCACCGCACCATCACATTAATGTATTGTCATCGAGCCTTGATACGTGTGCTAAGTTTCAATCATACTTATGGCCATTCAAAGTGGTAATAACGCCAATTGAACGTATGGCCGTTGACCTTATGTCACCACACCATCACATTGATGCATTATCATCGAGCCTTGATACGTATGCAAAGTTTCAAATTAATCAGACTTCTATAAACCGGTGAAAATTAAGCTCAAAGATTCCGTTACATACAAGTCAAGCTAATAAAAGCGTGTAAAAAATGCTTTAAACAAATCAGTACATAATATTATATTTTATTAGATACAGTTGATTATGTACGCCCATAAAAATACATTTAATAAATTTAATAAATAATTAGTTATTAAGTAGAACTAAATAGCATTAAGTAAAATATTGAAGCCAATTTAATCAAGTTTATTTTATTAAAATAATAGTAGGCAAACATACTAACACAAATACAAAAAAACGTATTTATCGTTTTATCATAAACATTTACTTATTAATATACAATTAAATAGAATATTTTGAATGCGCTCCTAATGTAGTGGCTAATTTTATTATTACCAGTGCCAGTTTAATGCATTTAATGGAAAATATTTGTTTTTTTGTTTACTACGCTACATCACTTGCAACTTTAGCAAATGAGCCCTGCGGTAAAACTACAAGTTAGCCAAATAAATTACTACCCTGCAAATTAAAATTTGTTCACTGGTATCATTACTAGTCTGAAAAAGATCAAAATTTGTTCCAATTGAAAATCCAAAGTTTATGACCTCTGAAATGTTAGATGCATTATTCTTAAACTACATCAGGCGATATTCAAACTAGCTGTACATTGTTTTTAGTTATCTGCTAATTACAAAACCGTTTGAAATTAAACTTTTCTCACAGAAATGTCAAAACTCTGGAAACTGGTGAAAAAAGATCATAAGAAAATTTTCCAAAATAATATCACAATTATAAGCTGTTAATGCTCCTCACGCATTTAGAATTTTTGCCTCATTGTAGCATTTGGCCCAAAATCTGACATTCTATCTCGCATTTTCCAATCATCTTTCGCCATAAAAGTTTGACTTTATCTGGCTGCCCTTATTGCTCATATTCGTAGCCATTGTGAATGATGACAAAGTGTGATCTCTTCTGCATAGACGTCAAAATTCCAAAGTGATTGGATCACCTGATTCGTATTTGACTATCGCTATCTCATTCTGTATCTCTTTCTATCACCCGCTGAAGATAGGCGCCGCCATATTGAACAGCCTGTCAAAACGCTGAAAAGTAGCCATATTGAATAGCCTGTCAGGCAGTTAACAGATAAGAGATCACACTTTGTCATCATTCACAATGTTCGTAGCCATATAAATGTAGCCAGAAAACAGAACTCGGACGAGAAGTGGACAGTTGCTTTTCGTTCAATCAATTTGAGAGTTCTCTCCGCGTGGTTGTTCACCAGCATTTAGAGTATCGTTACTTACTACATCAATATTGCTATTGCGTATCATACATACATAAATTCTATAGTTTGTCTACCTAACTAACACCATTTTTGCGCACTTGAAGAGCTCGGCGGCCGGTTTCTCATTTTCCGTTGCTGTCTTGTTTTTGAGAAGAAATATAACTACTATTGCTTCCTGATAGCGAGGTGATGGGACGCAGATTTTGTTGTCATCGATTAGAGTTTCAGCTGCTATCATCTTTTGCGATATTTGGCTACGAAGAAAACTCTTTCCCTTACCAGTGGTGCTGGAAGCTGGCCAGGTCTTGGAGCTGTTTTTTTTTTTGCTCTGCACCATTCCTCTTCGCCCACAATCTTCTCTTTTTCTTTAATATTGTTTGCATATTAGTATTCTTGATTAAAATTGTCAATCGCCGTCCTTTCATACATACCGACGTTAAAACTACATATCGATTGTGGTTTTCGCAAACTTAGTTTTAGCATGGTTAACGAAGTGACCATCGCACTTATTTTCTATGATTTAGCGACAACAACTAAAGTTTAATGAATATCGATAAAAGTGGTTACTGAATACCAAAATCGTTATAGTTATCGATAAGCCAATATATCGATCACGAAAACTTAAAGCAAAAGCGCATAGCTGCTTAGTTAAAGTTGGAATTCATACAAACTGCGATATATTTTACAATCTCTTAGTTGGCTTGCCTGCAGGGTTCATATGTAAAATCCAATGAGGTATGTATGCGTTTGTGTGAATTGACAACAGACGGCTGACAGGCCTTTTCTTTATGACCACATTTATGTATAGACTTCGGTCTACATGGTTAATTATGGTCAGATATTGGTTGAGTGCGAATGGCAGAGTCAGTCAAGGTGGTTGCTAAGGTTAAAAGTTGAGGGGGTGTAGTTAAAGAACTGACAATCGCCAACAGTACATTAAAAATAGTAATGTAAAAATTCTCATACAATTAAGTTGCCGAGTCTGAAAGGATACACAATTTTTTAAATACAGAAATAGTTTAAACAGCGATATATTGAAGTTACTCTATAATCTATCGTTACTGCCAAATATGTATCGATATTTTCTAAATCATCTAATCAAAAACTATTAAATTATATATTTTTCTTTCGCACTTTTGCTAATTAATATGTTATTGTAGTGAAGCGTTTAACTATTAGAGGAACATGCAAGATTTTATCTTAAATATGCTACTAATAATTATACTCATATGCACTTAGACACAGTTGGTGCTTTGCTTTCATCAGGGGTCTCCAAACATGTAAGTTTTAGGCAAATAAAGATTTTTGCAATATGCTATAACCAATGGAGGTAAAAGAACGTCAGTTATTATTAAAGAATTGGTTGAACTTCTAAAAAATATTTCTTTAACATAATCCTGCAGAAAATATTTCAAGGGTCATATTCAAGGTACGATGGATCAATCTATTACAAAAGAGTACAGATTCTGCCTTCTCTTAGTTGAAAGAAGGCAAAAAAACCTTGATAACCATACATAGCTAGGAGTCATGGATGGTTAGGGAGAAAAGCTATCTGTATGATTTATTGTCTTTTAAGTGATACCAAAGGTGTGTATGGAAGGAGGTTTAATGATTATATGAACAAATGACAAGAAAGCGCTCACAAGAAAGTATTCCTATAGACATAAGTATTTGGAAATAAAGCAAGAGGCGACCAACATTGAGTTGGAAGTATGGGTTGGGAAAGAATTGATTTCCTTGGTACTCGCAATGGTCGTCACTTATAGTGAACAGGTAAGCTGGCTTCAGTTGTCACGCAAAGGCTTAAATCTTCTAGGCGGTTCATTTAAATTTCCTGCTAGTTATGTATATGCTTAAGCCAGACATGTTGTGATCGAAATTAGCCTGCGGGCTGTAATTTTGAGACCGCTGGCTAAGATGATTGTGTTTGCTTGCAACACCGTTGCGTCTAACAAATAACAGCCAGACATTTGCTATGCAAATTCACTATAAGTAAGAAACATTTTGCAACAACAAAAAATAATGAAAATGTTGTGTATGTGTATTAGATATGTGTTGTAAGACAGATCTTTTGACACCTACATACATGAACCTCTGGCATGCACTTGACGGAGTGTTGCAAGAGGCCTAACGTGCAACGCACTCATTAAACGAAAACAGATGCAACAAAATTTGACATGCACACTTAAACTCCTATGTAGGTACTACACGCGAAGATTTGAACCAAGGTTTTTAGATCAAGCCTTTTGCATACAATTTATGTACACACTTTAGAAACGCTGTAGACGCTTGAGTAGCAGCATTGTCAGACAATCGCCAAAATAATAACTAAGTACCTAGATTGCAGAATAAGAGCTTAACCAGTGGCTGTTCTAGATATCGAGGCAAAAATAGGTTTACTGTTTGGTATAATATCGGTGGATACTACGCGGAAAAATTATTGGTAAATTTTAGCGGATCCATCTATCGACATGTATTTCCACGTGCCAAATCCAATTTTTTTTTTAAATCTTGTTATAATCAGACACACCAAGAAAGTCGGGGCGCGTATGTTTAGCGACATCATAAATGAGACATTTTCAGCTCAAATCCTATCGTACCAACAATTATATAGCTTTCTTGAAAAATGTATTGTTTTGAGTAGCAAGGCAACATTGGCAGTTTCAGCACATGCTGATGGCATTGCGGTCCTTAATCTGTACCGAGATGCGAAAGGAAATATGTTTCTAAAGCTGTGAAATAACACAAATGTTTATACAAATATGAAAGTGATTTGTTTCGTATCGCAATATAGAGTTAGGGCCCTGAAGTTGTGGTTGCTGGATCGTTCTATTAAGCACAGGAGCCATGCACCGACATAATTAAAAAAAAAAACATATATAGTTCTTCCAATTGCACTCATCTGTTTTTTCACTTTTGAAGATGCCCTCTATCATTTTCCGGTTCTTTAATAATTCATTTATGTTGGTACAAGCGTTCATGCTAATCGATCCCAAGATTGGACAAAAGAGATTGCAATTGAATATTTTTCGACACCAAGGTTTCATTTTGGATTTTATCTTACAAAATTTGCAGCAACCAAATTTAATCAAAAACGAAACATAACACCTTGGACTCATTCAGTGTATGTGAGTTCCTCACGGAGTAGCCAGCGCAATCTTTTTTTTTTTGTTGCAAAGTTGTTCACCTTTAATTATTGCAAAGCCTTGTACAATGCTCACAGGGAACCTCTCAATCTTTCATTCCTTATTAAGTCCTAACCATGAAATTGCCGAACTACGTGAAATACCATACAACTGGAAGGTATGATAGAACAAAAATTATTCACTTTGTTTTGTTGATTTTCATACAGGGTGGATAATTAATATACATTGGAACGCTTATTATGTGTCCAATTTGGAAACAAACAAATTGCGGCGTTGGGATTTTTGTCCGGAGGTGATTTTCATTAATCAGTTTGTTGGGCAGGTAGAAGTCAGTTATTTGTGTCGTTGAACCTATTTTGTTCGTTTGTTTTTTATGTTAACTTGGCGATGCATGTTTGTTTGTTGTACCTGCGTGATGATTTGTATTTTGTTTGTGGTTTTGTAAACAATTTAGTTTCAAACGTCCAAAGATTGTATTAGAAAGTTTAAAATACTCGTATGGTTAATCTACCATCGAACGTTTTTTGTAATAAAAGATTAGCAGCGACATTCAACATAGTTATGGGCGACAAGTAAGAATGAGGTTCAGAGAACACGTTACAGATTAAAACCACAATTATATCAAAGTCCAAACTTTATTTATTTATTTATTTAATTTCGTCAATGAACAAAAGTTTCTTACTGACTACGTATATAGTTACACTAAATACTTATACAATTAAATAGCAGAAAATTGTTTAATGTAGTTTAAGTCAACATTTCTTAATACTGAACCCAGAAGTGAAAGATACAAATCAATCATTTGGTTAATATGATTAATTTATCTAATGGCTCGCCCAATTAGTGCATTCATAGCATAATTCGATCTTGCAGGGGTCAAGTAAAATAAATCAGAGCACCTCAAATGTCTAAATGGAATATTGAACGGTATTATCCGAAGAATATCAGGGTAATCTACCACGCTGGTAAGGACGTTCAGAATGAAAGAGCAAGATAAAATAATCTCCTATCCACTAGTAGATCTAAGTTTAAAAGCAAACAACGTTACTTATAGGATTGCATAAGTTCGCTGAAGTTGAGAAATCTTAGTGCAGACTTAATAAATTTATATTGCAGATGCTCAATTCTATTTATGTGGGTATTATAAAAACGTCGCCAAATAATCGCAGCATATTCAAGACGGGACCTAACAAAGGCCGTATAACTTGCCAATCGCTTTTTAAAAAAGAAGTATTCTAGGGCAAACATCAATATAACAGTGAAGGCTCTTCATGTACAATCAAAAGGCCTACGTATGAAAAAAGTACTCGATAGCATGGATATCTAGAAACAAAAAAACTTCGAAAAGTATAATAATAAACGAACAGCCAAACACTATTTCTGATACAATATTTAAATTTTTTAAACCGGTTAAAAAAAATCACCATACAAACATATATTCCTGCAAATTTTACACACGTACGTTTTCTGGTTGTTGCCACTTTGACAACACTTACAAACTGTAAGAAGCTAGGCATTTTATGCTAACGCAAAACTCCATACCATTTCTAGTCACATTTTAGCACATTACATACTGCATCAACAAAATGCACTTACAGGAAATGCGCCCGTCCCCCTTTACCTTTTACTTTCCAACTATTCGCTGATAACCCTTCTTTGTCATTACACAAAATTTTTTTCTGTCATATGCTCTCGCGGCAATTGACGTTGTACACGAGCAAAGGAATTTTGTTTGTACAAAAGAAGTATGAAACTTAAAAACAGTTGTAAGGTGGGGTGTCTCCGATAACCGAGAGCCCTACTTAGATAATAATTGGTGTTTTTTTTTTACATCAAGTGTGTATGTCATGCCCATATGTTGCAAGTTACAATCGAGCAAGTGACAGCAAAGTGCATGTGCAACATTTAATTTTAGTTGTTGTTGCACCTTCGCATTTCCACCACTATACATTTGAATAGCTGTGCATTGGAATATCCGCTTTATGCGTAAATGAAGGTGGTGTTTTCGTTTTTTTGTGTCTAATGGATATACAATATATACTGGCATTTAGTTAACTGGGTCAAGGATAACAAAAATTTTGGGAATTTTATGTAACGAGAAATGTTAGAACTTATTTAGAAGTGTGGTAGTTTTAAGAATAATTGGGGGTTCCTGTTCATATATTTATAAACATACGAATTGGGATTCCTTGAACGATAGCGCAAAGTGATTGCATGAAAAGTTCTTGCAATATATATACCGAGGTAGTGAAGTCATCGAATAGGCGCTGTTTAGACTAATTTCAATTGAATTTCAAGACGTGTAATCATTTGCAGGCATAAACTTCATGAACATCGATATTATGTTCTTATATCCCAACTATACAACATTTTTTATAGCACTACACTTTTTCCAAAGGTGTTTGAGGGGCGGGCAAATATGTTTGAGAAAGGAGTAACTTTTTTTGAAAAGGACTAATCTAATTTAGGAAATGGGCAAATGTATTTCAGAAATGGCAAAATTAAAAATTCGATTTCAAAACAAATCAAGAAGGTTAATCAAATACTGTTCTTAAATACATTTGCACATTTCTCAAATACATTTACACATTTCTCAAATACGTTTGTCCATTTCTCGAATACATTTGTCCATTTCTCATATACATTTGCCAAATTTATCGAAAATATTGAGCTTTTTAAACGGTTTTATTTAGCTTGAGTTGACAGGCCGCATGGCCGCATGCACGGCTGCACGGCCGTTGTGAACGACTCTTGTAATTGAAATTTAAGTAACTTCCCGATAAGCTACAAGCATGAAACTTGGAATATAGTTCAGAACCCGATGACATTGCAATAATAAGGAAAAAATCGTCGCTAGGTGGCGCATGGATCATATTTGGAACACTTAATACATACAAGAATAGAAATCGACCTGTGAAAAAAAATCGCCGCTAGGTGCCGCATGGATCGAGATATTCGCAAAAATCCTATTTGTGGTCCGATTTGGCTCATATTTGGAACACTTAATACATACAAGAATTAAAAGCGACCTATCAAAAAAAAATCGCCGCTAGGTGGCGGAAGGATCGAGATATTCACAAAAATCATATCTGTGGTCCGATTTTGCCCATATTTGGAACACATAATACATAGATACATGAATAGAATGCGACCTATGATGCCCGATTTGGCTCATATTTGGAACAAATATTGCATACAGTCCGGTAGAAGTGACATCAAAATATTTTGGAGTTAGAGGAGGGACAAGCATACGTGGCGCAGAGTCGAGTAAAGTCTTTGGAAGGATTATGTATTGAGGACTTAGGTTGTAACAAATTGTCAGGAAAGAGTCCTTGTAATAATGAGTCACTAAATGAACTAAATAGAATGAGAAATAATAGGCAATTAAATAAAGACTAAAAACTTGAAAATAAAATAATTAAAAAAAATGTTTAGTTAAACGGTTTTATTGAAAACAATACATGAAGTAATAATAATACGAAAAGCTAGAAAATAATTAGGTAGGTCCTAGGTACTAGTCATCACACTCCTTATCAATCTACGGCGTTGATCAGACAATTAAATAAAAGCGTTGGGCGCGTGAAATTCTAAAAATGTGACTGATTAAGGTTCAGTTAGTTTTACTTATGACTATCAGTAGAAATATGACGCGTCCAACGCTTGTATTAAATTGTATGATCAACGCCATAGATTGATAAGGAGTGTGATGACTAGTACCTAGGACCTACCTAATTATTTTCTAGCTTTTCGTATTATTATTACTTCATGTAAGTATTGTTTTCAATAAAACCGTTTAACTTAAAAATTTTTTTTAAATTATTTTATTTTAAACAAGTTCCCTCGTTTTTCAAAAACATTTGCCCGTTTCTCAAACGGATATACCTTTTTCTCAAATACAGTTGGAAAAGGTGTGGTTTTAGATGTTCTCAATAACAATTTTCGAATGAGTGTGAGAGATAACTATGACGAAATGCTTCAACGATTGCAGATGTATTGCTTTCAGTTGATCGTTGTTAGCTTATAGTGATTTTTTTCTATAGACAATTAAACTCAACCGATATTAGCATTGCTTCATCGGTCCATCCGTCAGCCTGTCCGTCCGAGGAGTCATCCTTTAATATTTTTTTGCTATTACTTTCAATCAAAGAAATATATTGGGATGAAATTCAATATACTATACATCTTCTGACCATGCCGAAAACTCCTGCTAAAAATGGGCATTAAAGGTATGCAGCAACTCCCACTTTTTATATATCAAATATTATTTCAAAATAATATATTTTTCTGTGATAATTTAATATTGTTTAACTTGGAAAAAAGTGAAATATAAAAGAAAGTTCAAAAAAACCAGGGTCCCTGGTTTAAAGAAGCTTCCCAGTAAGTTTTTCTGTGTCGATTAAGTGCATAAAATTATGACCTACTTAAGAAAACAGCATCTCTCAGACGGTAGTCTTCCTTTGTCGACAACGTATAAAATTATGGAAAATTGCATCATAATGTTGTCTTCTATTTGTTGAAACATGATTTTTTCATTTGTGGTTACTACTAGCTTACTCAAGGCGTTCATTAGGCACATTTTCGATGGTGTGATGACTTAGCCGAGCTCAACTATGTGTCTGAGAGCTTACGGGCATCACATCTACGCCGTTATGCCTACAAGGAGACCGGCGGGATTTCGGTAACCAAGAACTGTGGGTATTTAACGCTATCCAATATCTATTGTTGATAACAAGTAGTGGAGAGGAGAATAGAGGCATAATCGAGAGCAAACAAAAGCCTTACAAACACTGGTCCAACTCTGAGCAAAATTAACAGAAAACCAATGAGGTCCGTTATGGAACGCCAGGTGAATCCTATCTGAGAAGAAGAGTGGAGAAGAGTATGGATCAGAGGAATAATCGAGAGCAAACAAAAGCCTTACAAACCAAACATTGGTCCAACTCTGAGCAAAATTAACAGAAAACCAATCAGGTCCGTTATGGAACGCCAGGTGAATCCTATCTGAGAAGAAGAGTGGAGAAGAGTATGGATCAGAGTAATCAACAGAGCCCCTCCACAGTACGGTGCAGCATTAAAAATTCTCAAGCGCTTAGCGGCGGATAAATTGGGCCAAACGCAGTTTCAATTCTAAATATAAATATTTATAACCAATTCGTGTGACATTGCTTTTATAGCAATTAAAATAGTTAAACCGTTGCTACTTGTCTAATAGCATTTCGATAACAATGGGAAGCATTTTATCCAACATAGAAAAAAGGAAAAAACAATCGAATTAAAACAGGAAAAACTCATCAAACTGCCAAACACGCATTCCTCCTAAATTGTCTCATGAACAACTGGTGTTTTAGGTGGACATTGCATGCACATCGTATGCATTAAGCGAATTCCACCGATGGTAAGGTAATCCTTCCCGCTGAATAGTTGATATAGCGCGGCGGATGGCTAAGCACTTCAAAAACAAGTAGGAGGGTAATAAATTTTGCTCACTGCTCACTTATGCATGACAATGTGTCCCCTATGCAACCGCCTTTAAGCCATAGGCAAAAAAAAAAAAAATATTATAATGAAAAGAAACAACAACAAAAACACAACGTCAAACATTTAAAGCCAGGAATAACCTATTTAATTGACTTATAATTGGACAGCAGTAACGTGCGCTCATCTTGCAACCAAAACGAGCATATGTGCACCTAATAATTTGTATAACCAACCACGTAGTAATATACATACAGACAAACATGCATATGTTGGTATGTTTTTATATAATAATAACAATATAGGTAATAATAATGTGGAAGTCTAGATACGGGCAGAACTGAATATTTTATACCCAGATGATGATTTAAACAACACCTCACTTAGTTGCTACGAAAGAAGGCTTTAGATCAGTTTTGAAGTAGTTAGAACTGAATTACTTCCAGCAGTATGTTGCCATTGTTGATATCATCACCCGATCAAAACAATCTTTACCGGCAACACAGTCAATGTAGTCACACACAAATATAGTATTTTGTGGTCCAGTGAATCTTTTTTCAAGTCAAACTAAGCTTTTTCAAATGAAATGAAACCTTTTTATTTCATATTAAACTTTTTTCATATCAAATGATTCTTTTTTCAAAGTAAATTAAACTATTTATTGCAAACTAAACAGTTTTTTGAAGTCTAGAGATTTTGAACCTTGCTTTAACATCTAACCACCGTTCCTCAGCTGACGAGTCAAAAACGCCCTATCTCAGAAAATGTTTGAAAAACATCCTGATTCAAATTTTTTTCGAAGAAATTTAATTCAAAAAATCGCTATTTCAAAATATCTAGGTTTATTATATTTCGGTGTGAGATTACGCTTTTTTTTTTTTTTAAATGATATGAGTAAGGGCGTTTTCAAACTGCCAGCTGAGGTAGTCGATATGCAACTGTATAAGGGTGGGTCAATTAAAAAGATCATTTTTGACATAGTGAGAATATTGTTTACAGCATCGAAGTGGATTTTCGATATTTGTAAGAAATACACCTCTCATTTGAATAATAGTATCACAATAACGAACAATATTAATTCTAATAGTTTCCTATTGAAGTATCTATAGTCAGCTCAGCAAGTGTTGGGCTACACCACCTCTTGCAGGGTAGCACGACCCTTCTGGCCGGTAGTGGATGGCATTAGGTCTACCGAAATGATTGGGTTTACTTAGGCTCATCCATCAATAGTCGAGTCACATTATGCTTGACTGCCCAGCTTTTGTCAGTATTACTGATAATTTGAGTATAGCAACCCTCGAAATGGAGTCATGGCTGTTGATTACAAAATTTTCTTTCTTTAAAATTTTCCTCAAGCAAGAAAAAATATAGCACACCAGTAATATGTAATGACAAACAATTTTTGTTAAGGCCTTGAGCTCATTTCGAACCAATGATCATAAGAAACAAAAACTTCATCCCAAATATGAATGGTAATGCAATGACTTCTTGCAGATAACCGTTATTATTGCACTCTTTAAATTCAGCAAATATCATATTTAGCGCTACACATAATATTCAATGCTAAGCTGAAAAATTACAAAAATATTGTGATGTATTCCATAGGTTAGTTTATATGAATAATTTTTATTGGCGCTTACAAAGATTTTCGCGATTACCATTTATATGAGGTTTTTTGCTTTTTTTTGATTTGCGCAAAAGTTGAAAGACGAGTATATCTAAGAAATACTATTCACAGCCAAAAATAGTTTAAATTAAAATAAAAAAAGTTTCGTTTGATTTGGAAAAGGTTTCATTTGAAAAAAATTTTATCTGATTTACAAAAGTATTTTTTTACTTGAAAAAAATTTTATTTGTCTTGAAAATGTTTTCGCCAATGATGCCAAGCTTGCCGGAAAGTAGGGTGGACAATCTTTCAAAGGATTGGGGTTGAAATATTCAAGGATGTAGCGTACCTACTTCATGTGGAAGCGCTCGACCTTCAAGTAACCCTAAATCATATAATCACAGCCAGACAGGCACCATCATATCTCGACAACACGAAATCTATCCATAAATGCTGCGAATCTCTTAACCAAACCTGGTTAGAAAAATAATTAAAGGAAAATGTAACGCAGGCTCCAGTAGGAGGATAAACCTCAGTTAAAGATACTGATGCCGCACAACTGGGTATATAACATTGCAATTGATCTGAATTTAAGTTTCTGCACATACTATCTTTGTTATTTTCGCTCTACTTTTACGTGAGAAAGTAAGGGTGTATTGATACTCACACAACTACAAATATTATTATGTAGGAATGCAATGACAAAATTCGCGAGTCATTCTGCTACAACTCGACTGAGGGTTCTGCAGGACCTTATAGTTATGAACATATGTACAAAGTAATTTAACTGTGTAGGTATCTTTAAACGTTTTTGAATGTTATTACTCAAAGCTGGGGAAATGTGGGCGTGCAACTGATAGAAAAAAAACCGTATACGCCTTGCGTCAAATAGAGGGAAACGTGCACGTGAACTTGAAATCGAAATTGGCAAAGGCACCTACATACATTCATTTACAATCATTTTGATAAATGTACATACCTCCCTATATACATATATTATATATGTATCCCAGTGTGTGTTTTACTATTGGTGAAAGTAACTTAACATTTGTTGGTAATATGTATGTATAGTACATGCCAGCTGCAGATTTGAAGTATTTCATTATATATATAACCCAGCGGGTTAGGGGGTTAGCATATACCCACAGGAGGGATGCCTGTCGTAAGAGGTAACTAAAATACCAAATTTATTCAAAGGGTGGGGTAGCGCAACGCTTTCACGGAGTTGCTAAGGCAACCACAATTGTCAACCTACCTACCCCTGGCGAATCCTGTTGCTTTAGAAGCTGGCCCCAAGTTCCACAGGGATCTAGGGGGTGGGAGGGCGGAATTGCCTAGTAGGTTTTATTTGGCCATACTTAATCGTTTCCGAGATGGTCAGGCTAACACCTTAATGGTGCTTGTTACCGGAACGCACCGGATCTGCATCCGGCAAAAGATCATGAATATCGATAACCAAAACCCTCGAGTAGTGTCCTTATCGCTAACACAACAACATACTCTCAAAAACTTTACAGATCGAGTACACTATTATTTCTATTATTATTCTATCACTATTATTTTCTTTAATTTGTTCACCATTTCAAGATAGATTTTAAAAACGTTTCATTGAAATTTAAAATTGTGGAATGGAACCATGAAAGCTAGACTTCGATTTTAGAAATGTGAATCAGATTTTGGAAAACGCTATTTGAATTTTAGAAAGTAGAAATTGGAATTTAGGAAACGTTGAAAGATAAAATTTATTCTATATGAAATCCAATTGACGTTTTCTAAAATTTGGTGGCTGTATGTTTGCCAATCTGTCAGATACTTCACATAATTAAGGGCAACTTTGACTGTTGTATGAGCCGTGGTCTAATTTTCATACATATAAGGATACATTTCAAATCCCTAACGTTTTGAAACCCAAAATATGAACACCGGTAGCTAGCAAATGTGGATCAGTGGTACTATCTGTACAAATAACAAAATTGTAACAATGTGTGTAGATTGCAGATATTTAAGAAAAATTTATAGGGAGCGTCGCCTATTAGACCCCCTGACATTTTTTAGAATTTGTGTCTGTTTCTTTGTACTCGCATCAATCAAAAACCACTGCATAGAATTGAGTGCAATTTTCACTATTACTTCCGATGGGGTCTAACTTACAGTTTCCACCCCAATGTCTTGACACACAATTGTTGAACCCGGGTAGCTTTGGAATATATTTGTATAATATGGAAACCAAGTTAAAGCTGCTGATGAGGGCTTTAACAAAGATGTAAAATTTTTATATATCTTAACCCGTTTCAGATATATAGGCCAAAAAGTAGATCAGGCGTATTATTATAGATAAACCTATAAGCGAGGTCCCTATACTAGTACCTCGGAATCATATCCATCAACAAAATCTTTCGGCAAGACATTTAGGGGGCACATTTGAAGAGAATATAAACTAAACTGAAACTTAACTGACGTACTGTCACACGTATACCATAAGTAAGGCACAATTTCTAGATATACATTGCTTGTGAGAATTCCAGGAAGTTCTGTTGGCAGATTGGGTTTAGATCCCCAGTAGAACTGGTTAGTATCTCTACCAGTAATAAATATAAAATTATACCCTCAGTACAGCAACTTATTTTTTTCTATAATGGCAAGCATAACAACAAACGGAGCTTCGAATTATTGTTATAGAAGTAAAAGTTCTTATAAGTTGCAGAGTACTTATACCAGCAGTAACCATAATCCCAAGCAATTATCCTATTTAATGTACATGTGAGAAGTTTTTCGTGATCGTAGGCCTTTTACGCCGGTAAGTTGGTTCGATAATTTCATCGAAATTTGCAGTATTGAATATATAAATAAATTGTTTTAGACCAAATAAATAAATGCAAGGCGAGATACAGCTTCGAAGACATTTAGGCTGGACTTCTTTTCCAATTTGTGTCGTGCTCCTTTTAATTTTTCCTACGGGATGGGACCTACATGTTTAATGATGATTTCGAACGGCTTCTGCAAGCAGAAGGGTTTTCAGACAGAAATACAATACGAATGTTTACCAAATCACTGCCGAGGCGCGATACCGCTTAGAAAAACTTGTTTATAATTGAAAAAAAAAACTTTTTTCTGAATTTTGGATGTTGCTTTGCCCGGGAATTGAACGCAGGATCTTCGGTGTGGTAAGCGAAGCACGCTAACACCACACCACGGGGGCCGTCAAATGGCTTTAGACGACCCAAAAATTAAATCCTAACTATCTAAAAATAAAAGTAAATATTCTTTAATTCAAAATTCCACGCATACGAAATTGCATATTGACCTCTACAAATATAAAAACTCACGTACATTGATTGGGCTTAATTTTACGTTATTGTCAACACATTGAGCCATTCATTTATTAATGGTAATTATGTGCCTAACTCGTACAGTAACATCTTTAGAACACTAACAGACTCAATATGATCATCGCCATAACAATCACTAGCTACCCAGTTCCCCATTAAGCAAAGCAACCTGCGTCATCCATATCATCGTCAATTGTTTCATTGTCTATGCAAATTCTAATACTTTAGTTGAACCATTATTCGAAAGCCCCTTACATAACTCTTTGGCATTCCATATTAATGAAATCAAATAGAGACAAGCCATCGCTTCTACGTTGCTTCATTGATCAATCATTAAGAGTGACTTAAGTGATCTTGTCACACGTTTGGTGCAGTGCAAATAACGTAGTCCTAAGTAATCAACACTTTTTTCGAGTTCATATATTTTGTAAGTGATAGAGCGAACGAGCCTAACCAAGCTTTCATATGTATGTAGTTACTTAGGTATTTTTCAATGTATTTTGTTGATAAGATAGCAAAAATATCTTCTAAGCTTCCATTGTCGATAGTAATCGTCGATCATACGTCTATCCACATACATACATATCTATATACTTGTAAGTAATTGTGCGCAACTTTGATCAATAGTAAAAGGTTTTAATTAAATCGCACCAATTAAGCACATTCAATGGCATTCATATTCAATGCCCGTTCACACCAACAACGCCAACAACATTTACTGGGCGTGCACAAATAATTTTCATTTTCATTCTAGAAGTTGTAGTTTCCAATAACAATAAAGAAGAATTGCACACGTTATTTTACCATACATATGTGTGTACGAGGTTGGAAGTACCAAATCTTAAACACTGATAATGATAGATACAATATGCCGGCGACATTATTTACAAAGGACTCAAAGCAAATATCGATCATAGTGGACATCCACGTCGATGGCGCTATGTTACCGATAGTCTTACATCCCATAATACTAGACGTATAATCAGGACCTATATTTTGGCGAGCCAAAAAGAAAAGAAGCATGAAAGGGCACTCAGAGATATTCACAAAAAGGCGCCGGACTATGTCAGAGATTTGCCCGTTAAAGGCAAATACCCGGAACTCGCAGTTGAGGAAGGCAATCTTCCTAGGAAGACGCGAGAAAGTTGAACTTCGATCTGGATACTGTTATATGTTAAATAATAACAACATATTATATGTTCTCTCAGATATTTCTGTCAATAATGATAAAAGTTGTACATCGTTAGAAGCACAGAATTATCCTATTTTAAATAACATGAAATTTCTGTTCGTAGAATGAGCAGATAGATATAAAGTTAGATGCCAGTATATTGGTCCACCTATAAAAATAGGTTTTTTCCCTTAACTCCAGATTTTGAAGATGCGTTCGTAATTTAAGTGTACAGTTTTTGAACTTGCGACTGGATCTAAAATTAAGGTATGTCGCGAAAAGCGTATATTTTCACTTTCACTCATTGTGATAGTATCTCAAACATTTATGTAATACTCCTATATTGCTAGGTCAATATGCTCGCAATGAGTTTTGAATTCAAAATCAAAAAAGATAGCCTTCAAAATGTTTGTGATTGCAGCAACATAAGTGTGACAGGAAAAAATTAAAATTTAAGTACATTCGATTATTGAATAAAAAAACAAAAACATTTGAACAGCAATATATTGGCACTCTGATGTTTGTGTGTATGCAGAGGATGTAGTAGCAATATAGAAGTATTACATATATGATCTCATTTAAATTAAGTTAGAAAATCACCTTCGAAAATAACAGAAATTACCAGAGGAGAACTGGGAAGGGAAAAGTCTACTACCAAAAAATTAACTGATCTCCTACATATGTATAAGTTGGTTAAGAATAAGAAGAATGATTATACCGATCAGAGTTTTTTGACTATCATTTAAAAGTAAAAACTATATACTTACTAGACCGTCCTTGTATACTGCATGCTTGAAATATTTAAAGACAAGTTGCTCCCGCATTACATGTTACTGAAATGGGCAGCAATTAAGTAACCGCATAGTGAGATCAGTGGCAGCATTGGCAAAACAGCTGCCTCATCTTGGCACTCTTCTTCATAGTTTTTCAGCACTTTTTGTACAGTTTATGATTTAGCTTTGTTTTGAATTTTTTGATTTTCAATAATTTACATGGACGGCTCGAAAGAATGATAGTAGCATTTAAAGTGAGCATTTGCGTCATAGAACCGTCGACCTACTGACTGACGATGGTCAGAACAATGAAATTTTATTTGACTATATATACATATATATGTATTTCATTTATTTTTTATATGAGCACACATCTTTATATGTTTATGAATGTAGTTAGACAGTTCGTGTTGCAATAATTATACCATAGATATGGATGTTTGATATTTATTGGGCTGGGTTTGTGTTTATGACGATAAAATTAATATTCGCTGAATCTTTGCTATACGAAAACTCATATTTGAAGGTTAAGTCTGTATTTTAGTTGGAAATTTAGGTATTGTAAACCTTTGTTAGTGATTTTTCCGATAGAGTAAGAGTGGGAATTATTTTGGGACGCTTTCCGTCATTTCTCGTCAATTTTGGTATGGAGAAAAACTGGTTTCGTCTTTGCGCCATAATCAGTGTTTATTTTTACTCTGTTGAGATTTCATATTCTTTTATTGTACTTAGCTGTTTCATTTTTTTAAGTCGTGTGTCTAAAGGAATTAGTCGGTTCGTGTGTATTCGTAAAACGCGCTGTATAGGTCAGGGTTTGTATTACGGCAGTGTGCGATAGAAGTCAGTGACTCCTAGTTCTTGTTTGGGGTGATTTAATTTTTTTGTGTTCGTTTCAGCTACCTGTATATTGCTAATTTAGGTAAATTATTTTTAAGGGTTCCGACACAATGTTTGTTTGTTCGTTTATTATGTCTCCTTGACGTGTTTCTGTGTATATATTTCCATGCTCTCAAGTACTAACGTTCAGTCGTGTTCATTTGTATTCTGTATGTAGAAATTTGACTGTATCTTTTATTTTAATTGGGGTGCGTTTGTGTCCAAAGAAGGGGTTTGCAAAGCTTTATTCTGATGCACTACCGAGAGTTTTCTTTGCTAAAATATCGTATATTTTTCCAGAAGTAATTTTGTACAGCAGTTTCACATGATATGATAGTTATGAAGTTCTGGCATGGGAGTCAATTATTCTACCTGTTATGCCAATGTGTGTCTTTTTATACTCAGCTGAGCAGAGCTCACAGAGTATATTAACTTTGTTCGCATAGCGGTAATCCGTAACGGCATAAACTAATCGAGATAGAATTAGGCTTCTATATACCAAAATGATTTGGGTGAAAAAAGAAATTCATTTAGCCATGTACATCCGTCCGTCCGTCTGTCCGTCCGTCTATAAACACGATAACTTGACTAAATTTTGAGGCATCTTGATGAAATTTGGTATGTATGTTCCTGGGCGCTCATCTCAGATCGCTATTTAAAATGAATGAAATCGGACTACAAGCACGCCCACTTCTTCGATATCGAAAATTTCGAAAAACAGAAAAAGTGCGATAATTCATTACCAAAGACGGATAAAGCGATGAAACTTGGTAGGTGCGTTGACCTTATGACGCAAAATAGAAAATTAGAAAAATTTTGGACAATGGGCGTGCCACCGCCCACTTTTAAAAGAAGGTAATTTAAAAGTTTTGCAAGCTGTAATTTGGCAGTCGTTGAAGATATCATGATGAAATTTGGTAGGAACGTTACCCCTATTACTATATATGTGCTAAATAAAAATTAGCGAAATCAGATGGCGAACATGCCCACTTCTAAAAAATTTTTTTTAAAGTCAAATTTTAACAAAAATTTTTATATCTTTACAGTATAAAAGTAAATTATGTCAACATTCGACTCCAGTAATGATATGGTGCAACAAAATACAAAGATAAAAGAAAATTTCAAAATGGGCGTAACTCCGCCCTTTTTCATTTAATTCGTCTAGAATACTTTTAATGCCATAAGTTGAACAAAAATTTACAAATTCTTGTGAAATTTGGTAGGGACATAGATTCTATGAAGATAACTGTTTTCTGTGAAAATGGGCGGTTGAAGCCACGCCCAGTTTTTATACACAGTCGACCGTCCGTCATTCCGGTCGGCCCTTAAGACGATAACTTGCGCAAAAAACGATATATCTTAACTAAACTTAGTTCACGTACTTATCTGAAGTCACTTTATCTTGGTATAAAATATGGCCGAAATCTGACTATGATCACGTCCACTTTTCCGATATCGAAAATTACGAAAAATGAAAAAAATTCCATAATTCTGTACCAAATATGAAAAAAGAGATGAAACATGGTAATTGGATTGGTTTATTGACGTAAAATATAACTTTAGAAAAAACTTTGTAAAATGGGTGTGACACCTACCATATTGAGTACAAGAAAATGAAAAAGTTCTGCAGGGCGAAATCAAAAGCCCTTGGAATCTTGGCAGGTATACTGTTCGTAGTATGACATATATAAATAAATTAGCGGTACCCGACAGAAGATGTTCTGGGTCACCCTGGTCCACATTTTGGTCGATATCTCGAAAACGCCTTCACATATACAACTAAGGGCTACTCCCTTTTAAAACCCTCATTAATACTTTTTATTTGATACCCATATCGTACAAACGTATTCTAGAGTCACCCCGGGTCCACCCTTATTGCGATATCTCAAAAAGGCGTCCACCTATAGAAATAAAGCCCACTACGTTTTAAATAATCATTAACACCTTTTATTTGATACATATGTCATACAAACACATTCCAGGGTTAGCCTAGGTTCATTTTGCTAAATGGTGATTTTCCCTTATTTTGTCTTCACAGCTCTCAGCTGAGTATGTAATGTTCGGTTACACCCGAACTTAGCCTTCCTTACTTGTTCAAATACACTTCACACCAGAAATGCTAGCTGATGCTGATTTTGTTATAGCTTCTTAAGTTTACTGCAAACATGTCACAACATTGGCGGTCGCTGCGGTATGTAGGTACTGCGCTGAAGCTCCAAGTTTAAGTCCTGGTGAATCGAAGAGCAAAAATTAAAACAAATTTGCTTCTCCTCAATTGTTTGCCCAACTCTCTGATTGTATTTCTGAAATGCGTTCAGAGTCGACATAAAAATTCCTACGAATTTGTGCGGAAAAAATTAATATTTTCGACTTGAAGTAGCCGAATTTTGATAAGTTACCCGAAACACTTAAAGATAATGATACCATATGCGTTATATAATTCTTCAATCTTTTCGCCCAGTTCAAGCTGTTGCATAGGCTTCATTCTACATTGCATTTACTTGCTCATCTATGTTATCATATCTCCACTTACCTCTACCGTGGACATCTCGTTCTTTCCATCTACTTACGTCCAAGATGACCTAAGTGTGGAATTTTTATTTTAATATGCTACAATATGCGCAAGTTTTTTCAAAGCTGAAGCAATACTACTAATCTGTTAAGGTCAATCGATGTTAAGTAGAATCACGAATACCAAATTAATTGGTAGTGATATAATACAATGTGAAATGCGCACTGCGAACAAAGGAGCTAAAGACGAACTTGACGCACACTTCTCATATGCTGGTGGGGACTAACAAAACTTCGAAAATTTTATGATGTTTTTTTATTCAACATAGTCCAGTGAATTGAAACGCAGCAGCTATGCTGGCTAGGCCGTGTTATGCGAGTGAAAGATAAAGCTCCGGCTAAGAAAGTATTTTCACCGGAACCCCCCTATCGAAGCAGAGGAAGAGGGCGGCCCCCACTACGCTGGAAAGACCAGGTGCAAAACGATCTAAAATCCCTTAATATGAACAATTGGCGCCAGTTGGCGGAGCGAAGAAGCAACTGGCGCGCCTTGTTGGACGGCCATAGTCGTTTAAACGGTTAAGTATGTTTATTCATTCAAAAATACCAAACTTCTTATAATTCAATTAAAAAAATAAAGGTTTATAATATATATATAATTCAAAACTACATGTCTAGAATAAAAGTGCAAATTCGAAGGTATAGAATTTGGCAAAAGATAAGACTTAAGATAAAAGCTCGTCTGCCCCTCTCTTTATAATCCTTTCACATTTAGTTCGCACCATATTTCTTTACTTTACCATATCGATTAAACTTTCCTCTTCCATATTTTTCCTCTTTTTTGCTCTGCCTATTCCCATATCTTTTCCTATGTCTTCTTTTTGCCTTGTCCTATTTAGGTATATTCAAGTTAATGTTTCCACAAAAAACACCATAAAAACACCGAAATATATAGAGTACTGCCAATGGAATTGAAAGTCGGGAAGCTCGAGAGTATTACGAGTATTTCGAGAATCTCGCGAGAATTGAAAGTCGAGAAGCTCGCGAGTATTATGAGTATTTCGAGATTCGAGAATCTCGCGAGAAGCCGTGTTCTCGATGTCTCGTTAAAAAAATAAAATATTGTGGACAACATTATATACATAATGAACTAGAAGACCCCGCAGATGGTGCTCTGCCCTAAATTTGGCCTATCTGCATATATTTTAATAAGCTTTTTCCATCTAACTCTGCCCTCCCCCCTCTTCACTTTTTCCTAATCTTTTTACTCACTCCTCCCTCCGTCTTTTTCGCATCACTATCTCCATCTTCGTCTCATTCTATCTCTATCTCTTTCTGAATCTCCTTCTCTTTTCTCTTCTCTCAATTTCTTCTCATTCTCATACCTGTCTCAGAGGGTCGTATGTATTTTATTCCAGTCCCAGTCCCAGTCCTACTTCGAGTCTCCCTCCCAGTCCCACTCCGAGTCTCTGTCCCAGTCCTAGTCCTAATCCCAGTCCCAGCCGGTCTCTGGATAATATATTACTCTGTACTAAAGCACCCATCAACAGCTTTCATTTCATATCCATATTGTATAAACACTGTCTAGGCATTCACTGGCCCACGTTTTGGCCTATATCTCGAGACCCTAGTCACCCACGGGTATGAAAATTACCCTCTACTAAAGCACTCATCAACAGCTTTCATTTGTTATCCATATTCTATAAACACATTCTAGGGGCACTCAGGTCCACGTTTCGGCCTATATCTCGAGAACCTGTACGTCGATCGCAACCAAACATATGTAGTAACCACGCGTGAGGTCTACGCAACTTGTGTGATAGGTTGAACTAAATCGACCAATGCATCTCTTCAAACACCGGCGACCAACTAACACACATTTTAGCATTTCTTTTTATATATATAGATTTTTATTTTTCACACTTCACTATAATATTAAAACGAAATGCAGATTTTCGTTGCTTTTGAAATTCGACTTAAAAATTGCACATGGAACAACTAAAGACTCTCCTGAATTAAAAAAATGTCATAGTACCTCTAAATCGCGGGCCCCCTCAGAACCCCCCCCACACAAGTAAAAAAAACCAAGTGTATAAATACTCTTCATACAGCCTTTAATTTTATGTCGAGAAACTCGCGAGATTTACGAGTACTTCGAGACATGAGAACCTCGTGAGAAGTCGAGTTCTCGCTTGTGTTCGAGAAGAAACCGTAAGCTCTATTTTCTATTGCTAATAAAAGTCTATTCCTATTCCAATTCTAACTTCCATTGCTCTTCTTATTCGTATTCTTACTAACATTCCAGGATTAGCTCTGTCCAATCGACACATACATTTTGTAGTTTGTTTAATAGAATTTGACACTGAAACAAAATGGGTTTTAAAAACTCTTTCAATAAAACAAGTCAATGGAAAAGCTTTTGAATTATCTCTGAGAAAATAACAGAATTATCTAGTGACAAAAGTGTCCCTGTCAACTCTCTGGAAACTATTCAAATGTAAAATATCTCTTTTACTTATTAGTGGCTCATAAAAGCGCAGGCGCGCTTCTCCTATATCATATAGATGGTTGGATTCCGTATTCAAAAGAAAAAAACTTAAGTAAAGCTGGAATAAGCACGCTGTTCTATTAAAAACCAGACAATTAAACACAAACATATCCATACCACTTTTAAAGACGGGTACCGCTGGGCATACGTTTTGTTTTTTTTATTACCTGGTATAAAAGAGAATTACTTAGATACAAACATGCAAGTGAAGTTAACAAACTTGTTTAAAATAGAATGCTATAAAAAATACTTCAAGAATTCACGTTAGCCTGGTTTCCAAGTTATCCACTAAAGGAACTACTATCTCTACTGTATATGTTTTAATAAATGTAAGCATATAACTTTAAAGCCGGACTTATAAGGGCGCCCTAAATTTTATTTATCATTTTTTTCACCCAGCTTGTCGAAATTTTATTTCTGCCTCCATTCATACAATCGTTAAAAAAAAAACAAAGAATATCAAAACAAATATTCAAGAATTGTGTCAATCTGTAACAATGTTGCATATATTATGAATACAAATTGTGGCAAATAAGACAAAGTGAATTATGTTACGCACAACCAAGCAATTAATGGATATTAATTTGCACATTTATCACTAAAGCGCTGAACTTGCGCACTTGTTTTTTGTTGGCTGATCGTGGTGATCATTTCAATTTAATGTGTGGAAAATGTTTGGATTTTATGCTTACGCCCAAACTTTAAAGAATTCGCTGCCATGTCTTAAAATCATTGGCTTAGGTTTTCTTGCCTAATACAATTTCCATCAATTGGTTCTTGCAACATTGATATAAAATTGAATCTTGCGTAACAGAGCACATACATATGCATGTACATATATAAAAGTACGGCGTGGTCCACAGTGAGTTCCTTTTAACTCTATACCGATGTCAATTGATTTGAATTGAATTTCTGAAGGAAAATCACTGTATGGATCACCCTTTAAGAAGATAGCATCAGGCAGTCGTCGATCAAACTGATGGTCATAAAAGGTTCTTTGCTTCTATCTATTCGTACACATTTTCTATGCGCACATATATACGATTTCGTACATACCCAGAGGAAAAGTTGTCAAACGGTATTCTTTATAACATAGCAGCTTATAAGCAATAAGATCTGTGCATCGCTCGACTGAGACTGCATCCTCCACTCATTAAAGATAAACGAGCTGCCTTGGTAAGCTGTTAAACAAATGATCTGTTCCTTCGGAAGCGAAAAAATAACTGGGATATTCACGTGATCTGCTTATGTGGTTATTATACTCAGTTGAGCAGAGCTCACAGAGTATATTAAGTTTGATTGGATAACGGTTGGTTGTACATATATAAAGGAATCGAGATAGATATAGACTGCCATATATCAAAATAATCAGGATCGAAAAAAAATTTGATTGAGCCATGTCCGTCCGTCCGTCCGTCCGTCCGTTAACACGATAACTTGAGTAAATTTTGAGGTAACTTGATGAAATTTGGTACGTAGGCTCCTGAGCACTCATCTCAGATCGCTATTTAAAATGAACGATATCGGACTATAACCACGCCCACTTTTTCGATATCGAAAATTTCATAAAACCGAAAAAGTGCGATAATTCATTACCAAAGACAGATAAAGCGACGAAACTTGGTAGATGAGTTGAATTTATGACGCAGAATAGAAAATTAGTAAAATTTTGGACAATGGGCGTGGCACCGCCCACTTTTAAAAGAAGGTAATTTATAATTTTTGCAAGCTGTAATTTGTCAGTCGTTGAAGATATCATGATGAAATTTGGCAGGGACGTTACCCCTATTACTATATGTACGCCTAATAAAAATTAGCAAAATCGGAGAAGGACCACGCCCACTTTTAAAAAAAATTTTTTTTTAAAGTAAAATTTTAACAAAAAATTTAATATCTTTACAGTATATAAGTAAATTATGTCAACATTCAACTCCAGTAATGACATGGTGCAACAAAATACAAAAATAAAAGAAAATTTCAAAATGAGCGTGGCTCCGCCCTTTTTCATTTAATTTGTCTAGGATACTTTTAACGCCATAAGTCGAACAAAAATTAACCAATCCTTTTGAAATTTGGTAGGGGCATAGATTTTATGATGTTAACTATTTTCTGTGAAAACGGGCGAAATCGGTTGATGCCATGCCCAGTTTTTATACACAGTCGCCCGTCTGTCCTTCCGCATGGCCGTTAACACGATAACTTGAAAATGGTTGTGACACCTACCATATTAAGTAGAAGAAAATGAAAAAGTTCCGCAGGACGAAATAAAAAACCCTTAAAATCTTGGCAGGTATTACATATATAAATAAATTAGCGGTATCCAACAGATGATGTTCTGTGTCACCCTGGTCCACATTTTGGTCGCGATCTGGAAAACGCCTTCACATATACAACTACCACCACTCCCTTTTTAAAACTCTCATTAATACCTTTAATTTGATACCCATATCGTACAAACGCATTCTAGAGTCAACCTGATCCACCTTTATGGCTATATCCCTAAATGGCGTCCACCTATAGAACTATGGCCCACTCCCTCATAAAATACTCTTTAACACCCTTCATTTGATACCCATATCGAACAAACGCATTCTAGAGTCACCCCTGGTCCACCTTTATGGCGATATCTCGAAAAGGCGACCACCTATACAACAACCACCACTCCCTTTTAAAACCCTCATTAATACATTTAATTTGATACCCATATCGTACAAACACATTCTAGAGTCACCCCTGGTCCACCTTTATGGCGATATTTCGAAACGGCGTCCACCTATAGAACTAAGGCCCACTCCCTTTTAAAATACTCATTAACACCATTCGTTTGATGCCCATATTGTACAAACAAATTCTAGGGTGACCCCTGGTCCACCTTTGTGGCGATATCTCGAAACGGCGTCCACCTATGGAACTAAGGATTACTCCCTTTTAAAATACTCATTAACACCTTTCTTTTGATCCCCATATCGTACAAACAAATTCTAGGGTCACACCTGGTCCACCTTTATGGCGATATCTCGAAACGGCGTCCACCTGTGGAACTAAGCATCACTCCCTTTTAAAATACTCATTAACACCTTTCTTTTGATACCCATATTGTACAAACAAATTCTAGGGTTACCCCTGGTCCAACTTTATGGCGATGTCTCGAAACGGCGTCCACCTATGGAACTAAGGGTTACTCCCTTTTAAAATACTCATTAACACCTTTCATTTGATACCCATATCGTACAAACGCATTCTAGAGTCAACCTGATCCACCTTTATGGCTATATCCCTAAATGGCGTCCACCTATAGTACTATGGCCCACTCCCTCATAAAATACTCTTTAATGCCTTTCATTTGATACACATGTCATACAAACACATTCCAGGGTTTCCCTCGGTTCATTTTCCTACATGGTTATTTTCCCTTATGTTGTCACCATAGCTCTCAACTGAGTATGTAATGTTCGGTTACACCCGAACTTAACCTTCCTTACTTGTTTTTTTACTAGTTTACAAAAACAAAATTCACTGTGAAGAATCAATTTTTAAGCAGATAAGTTGATAACGACCCCCGAAAGCGAAATGGCAAAGTCTTCCAATTTGGTTCATAAATATTTCATATTTATCTACCTTTTTGGTTAGATTTACAAACAAACTTAAAACCAAACAAAAATTAAATCAAGGATCAGTTAAACTTCCTCGGCAGTAAGACTCACGTAACTTAAAAAAAGACCTGGACATTAAAAAGATTTTTCCCGATTAAGCCTTCTTGAAAGATTACTAAACTATGTGTAGCATCTTACGAGTGCGGCAAAGCTAAGGTAAACAGTTCTCAGAACTTCAATGTATGATATATTATGAGAGAGTAGAGATTTACTGACATGCACATGACAATTTAACTGTCCAAGAGGTGGAGAACAGTCAACAGTCTCCGCTACATATGTCATAGATAAACATTGCATTTTGAACTGATCGTTTGATCTGCAGTGGCAAAATTTTATAAGCATGCATCTGCCTACAAAGGGAGACAGGGGATTGCCAAAATGGAGGGGTTGAAAGGCAAATCAAATGAATTTGTATTGAAATCTTTGTTTGCAGAACGTGAGGAATAAATTGGATTCTATGCAACAGATGCATACCCTAATTTAAACCGCACTAAAGAATTATGCAATAAATCCGGAAAAAAAGCTAAGTTGGCATTATTTGTTGGTATAAATTAGCTAACATGGCTAACGAAAGTGAGCGCAGAGTCAAAAATTACTCAAAAACCACGAAATTCTTTGACCGAGTTAAGAGATAAATTAGTTTGACGAGATATGCAAACATTTACTACTATTAAGAAGCATGTGGTTATTACCAGCCGTTTGTAACCTCACTTTTATTGCCAGAGTTGAAGATTGGAAAGATAGATGCAAACTTCCAGCGATAAATGAAAACGGCAGTAAACAATGAGATATTAAGAATATGGCACAACGGCACCCAAAGGGAACTATAACATCTTTTGAGCAAAAAAGGAAAGCATCCCATCACTTTTTATTTTAGAAGAGGATTGTAAGAGCGCTATCCCATTAACAATAACTAACCCAATGCCGACAATAAACCAAAGCCAAGGACTTGGGCGGACCGCAATACACTATCATTCAAAAATTAGTTAACTTAAGAATCAGGACTGGAATACCTTCCAATTGGAGAATAGCATCTGAAAGTATTTCTTATTCCCGCCTTTTCCTACTGGGTATATTGATTTACATACATACGAATACGCATGGTGCTAGAAAAACAAACAATTATCATGTTTTTCGTTATTGATATCTAATTGAGGACAGATTGATTTTTCTTGTCTTGTTTATCAAAGCTTGTATAACCTCAATAAAATTAAAGACACAGATTTCATTGCAAGATAATGAACAAATTCTTGAATACCAAAGCATGAATCTACATTTTTATATACCAAAATAGATACCGGAGTAAGAGCTGATAGCAAATATAACTCGAGCAATCCATAGCGGGGTTCTCTTAGATTTAATGATACGATCTAGGTAGTTATTTTTATCCTTAAATTAGATGACAAGAATATTAAACATTTGCATGCAAAAAATATTCTGCAAATGAGCTACATTGTAGATACCAAAGCAACTCCGTCAACTAATTTTCCTAATTTTTCGTAAATTATTGAAAATAATTTATTTTAGATTTTCATTTTCTACATTGACAATAGAATCCGAAACACCAAGCAAAACCAACTATATTCTTCACTACATTAGGTATTCAATAAAGCAATAATTAGGAAATTAAGAATTTGAATATTGTATGGAAGAATGAATTCAATACGGGCTTTAATATAAAATACTCACTAATGTTTTCATTAAGCCTCTGTCTGAAATTGGCATAACAGGCTCAAAGACAAGACTTAGTTGAAATTTTGTGATAATTTATATACATACATATGTATATGAAAGTATATTTCTATCATGATTCCTTTATACCATTCTTAATCACTTTCGATTCATTTGCAGCATTACATACCATCCCTAGGCTAATAAAGTTAAAATACCCTGCCTAAAGGTACACTTGGGTATAAAATGGAGAATGCTCTAAATTTTTATACTTTCATAGAAGTTAATCTGAACTAATTTTTTTTATTTTCAGTTCTCCGGTAATTCCTTAGATGATTTAATGGTAGATCAATTTAAACAAAGGTGATGGTATTCTGTTGAACTCGGCACCCTATAGTGGTGAACATTTTTTAATAATTCACGTGATAATTTTTATATGATCAGACTTTTTAGTCAATGCTTAATGTAAATCTAAGACGATGAAATCAAATACGAAATTGTTAGGGTATTGTTCTATACTGCAAAAAATACTTTTAATAATAATAATACTTTTGCTTTAGAATTAGGATATTAATATAATTTAAAAATTAAGAACTTCCCCAATTTACGAAGACTTCATACTTTGAATCATGAATGAAACTGAAGAGCAATCCGATAAAATTATGTGTATAAAAATAAATAAATGTAAGGCGCTATAACCTCCGAAGAGATCTAAGGCCGAGCTTCTCTTCCAATTTGCGTCGTGCTCTTCATGATTTTCCCTACAAATTGGGGACGGAACCTACATGTTTTATGCCGACTCCGAACGGCATCTGCAAGGCAGATGAGTTTTCACTGAGAGCTTTTTATGGCAGAAATACACCCGGAGCACTTGCAAAACACTGCCAAGGGGCGACCCCGCTTAGAAAAATTTTCTTCCAATTGAAAAACCTTATTTCTAAAATTTTGATGTTGCTTTGCCCGGGGTGTGAACCCAGGGCATACGATGTGGTAGGCGGAGCACGCTACCATCACACCACGGTGATCGCCAATTTGTGTGTATATGGATACATTATATATAGAGAACAGATAAAAGGGGCATTTTCTATAATTCTCAAATAAATAATTGATTGGTAATCCTTATGCAAAGTTGGACCACTTATCTGAACAATCGTTGTAATGTATTATATATGTTACCGATTTTGAGCATTCACTTAGACAACACTGTTTGCTATAAATGTTGGCATCTGGTGAAATTTAAAACTTGTAACTGTTGAAATTAGGAAGAAATTACGAAAACCCTCTTATTTGAACAATCGGTTGTATGGGATGTGTATGAACAATCTTGAGAATGGTTTCCGACAACAATGTATGCTATCACTGATGAGCAAAACTGGAACAACAAAATGTAGTGTGACCTTTGTCGCATAATAGATACTAATAACATGTGTTAGTATTTTTGTAATTTGTATTTGCGTTCTCCGTTAGAATTTTTTTGGCTATCAATAGACCTGAAGGAATTTACCCGTATTGTTTCAATATTGCTCTTACTTAATAGTCATGCACTTTTGATTTCAAAAGTCACTTTTCGCACCAATAATATTCATTTGTTATTAAGAATTCATGATCATAACACCGGCTTATAATAATTAAATATTCAATTACTAGCAGACCCGGCAGACGTTGTTCTGCACTAAATTTGGTCTATCTGCATACATCTTAATAAGCGTTTTCCGTCTGACTCTGCCTCCCCCTCTTATATTTTTCTTAATCCTTTTATTCACTCTTCCCTCCGTCTTTTTCGATTCATCTATCTCTATTTCGTCTCACTCTATCTCTTTCTCAGTCTCCTTCCCTCTTTTCTCTACTCTCAAGTTCTTCTCATTCTTCTTCATCCCTTATTGCCAGTCCATAAGGGTGTTATGTATTTTGTTCCAGTCCTATTCCGAGTCCCAGTCCCACTCCGAGATGAAAACTATCCTCTACTAAGGCATTCATCAACAGCTTCAATTTGGTACCCATAATGTAAAAACATATCCTAGTGTTACCCTGATCCACGTTTGGCCTATATTTCGAGACCCTAGCCACCATTAGGTATGAAAACTACCCCGTACTAAAGCACTCATCAACAGCTTCAATTTGATACCCATAATGTAAAACCAATATCTAAGCGTTTACGGGCCCACGTTTTGGCCTATATCTCGAGACCCTAGTCACCCAGAGGTATGCAAAATTACCCTCTACTAAAGTACTCATCAACAGCTTTCATTTGTTATCCATATTCTATTAACATATTCTCGGGGTACCCGGGTCCACGTTTTGGCCTATATCTCGAGACCCTAGTCACCCAGGGATATGAAAATTACCCTCCACTAAAGCACTCATCAACAGCATTCATTTGATATCCATAATACACACACATTCCAGGATTTTCCGGGTCCACGTTTTGGCCTATATCTCGAGACCCTAGTCACCCAGCACTATAAAAAATAATCTGTAGTAAAGCACACATCAACAGCTTCAATTTGATACCCATAATTGAAAAATACACCCTATTATTACCCTGATCCACGTTTTTGCCTATATCTCGAGACCCTAGTCACCAATAGGTATGAAAACTACCCTATACTAAAGCACTCATCAACAGCTTTCTTTTGATATCCATATTAAATAAACACATTCTAGGGGTGCCCGGGTCCACGTTTTGGCCTATATCTCGAGACACTAGCCACCCAGGGGTACAAAAATAACCAGTATCAAAGTACTCATAAACAGCTTCCATTTGATACACATATTGTACAAACACATCCCAGGATTACCCAGGTTCACGTTTTGATCTCAAGACCCTATCCAGAATGGGATAAAAAGTATCCTATGTCCGTTCCCTGGCTCTAAGCTACCCCTCCACCAATTTTCAGCCAAATCGGTTCATCCGTTCTTAAGTTATGCGTTGTGTAACTAACACGACTTTCTTTTATATATACATAGATTATGTTTTTTCTAAGAGAAACTGAAAAGAAAGAAAGTTTCTCTTAGAAAAAATATAATAATTGAATATTCAAATATTATAAGCTGGTGTTAAGCTCATGAATTCTTAATAATATGTATAAATTGAACACAGCATTACAACAAGCAATATTCATTTGGTTTTGGGTTTTAAGTCTAGAACTTTGTTTTAATGCGAGCAATAGGTGAAATAATCAAGAACAAATTTTAGATATATTGCTTCGTGGTCAATCCACAAGGAAAGTCGGTAAAGCCATAAAAATAGATCATATTACCATCTTGCGAGTCGCAAAATAAAAACAAAAATTAAAAGCTCAGCAGGGCACAAGGGCGGGAGGCCTAAGAATATGCGACACGCGAGGCCACACATTGGCAGGCCTTTAAATTGCAATAGGCTGTCCACACCAAACGATAGCCTATCGCTTTTACAATGACAACGGATGTCTGGATATTGGGTCGGTTGTTACAATGAGCAGAATACAATGCAAAAGAGAAGAAATCGAAGTCTGCTTTAACAAAGAGAAATATTAAAGCCATGAAAGCGGTTTATCCCAGTCATGAGTATCGGACGGCTTATGGTTGGAAACATTTCATTATAATTTTGTGATTACTGTTAGAAATATTGGCGGGAATTTGCTAATCCTCGAAATGACTCTATCCGCGCATCATCATAAAAATTATTGTTCTGGCCTTTAGCTCAAATCGAACCTTGACTCCTTTAACAATAGGCCGATAAACACAAAAACAATTGATAAATTCTTTTAACTACACTATTTCTTTAAAATATGTTAATTTTTCACATGTTAATAATGATTATTTTAATATTAAAAAAAATTTTTTTAAGGTACTTGCCTGATCATCTCGGGAGCGATGATATAACAAAAAACCTTCTTATCGGAAGAAGAGTTTGTATATTGAATGTGTGCTATAGTAGTTGTATGAGGGATATGTGCAATAGTGCTGCGATCCGGTCGATTCCTTAAAACATCTAATCGGATCAAGATACCTCAAGAATTGAGGGACTAGTTAGTGTTGAACCCGATATATGCACGGTCGCACGTACAGATATGGCTATATCAAATCAGCTCGTTACCCTGACCATTTCGGTATTCTTATTGATAGGTTTCTTCTCTCTTAAGGACTTACATTTTTCCGAAATTTCGACCAAACTTTATATAGCATTTTATTTTCATGAGAGGTATAATTACTGTAACGGTCTAATGTCGGAATATTCATATTCACAGCAAGCCACAAATCACATCCTTCTCATTTATCTCTTCTTATTTCTTGAACGTTTATATTTTAAATTTTATTATTGCTGTCTGTATTGCATGCCAATTTCGTTCGAAATTTATTTTTTTAGGCTGTGCGTGCAGCAATTCACGCGATCAGCTACTGTTTGTCACAAAATGCTATAAATCATCATATAGATTGCTAATTTTTAATTCGCTCCACTTCGTTTTATGCCCGCTAAAGTTTCAGTTGCTCTATGTCCCAAGTGATTGGTATTGTTGCTTTATTTTGTTGCTGATTTTAACAAATTTTTGGGCCGTTTTTATATGCATTTTTCGTGTTCGTATTGCCTTTGCCATCTTGTTTCGTTTTGAATCCCTTTTCTTATTTTTATTTCTTTCCTCTAGAGTTTAACAGCTTCCCACTTTAGTGCGCATCCATTTTTGGTATGCCGGTACATAGCTTAACGCTCGTGTAATTGTCGTTACTCCATCTGAGGCATATTTAACTCATCAACATGTCATCCTGTAACGCCTTATGAAGTGCGAAAATTCACTTATCGAACTTGACAACTCTTCGCCTACGTAAAGTAGGTATTTTACATGCATTTCCAACTGTCAGCAAACATTCGATTGCTGTGATTCGTTGCTTTGTTTTGTTGACTATTCATAAAAAGTGTCAATTTTGTGATCTTTATCGGAAAATTAAAGATTTCTGCTCATACATAAGTATATGCATGGAGTATGCAGGTATGTTTATGTTGCGACTTGTTCACGTTTGACTGAGGAACGTCAACTTACGCATTGCGTACAACATTTTTGTGCAAAACACCAGCCAACCAACATTTTTTACGCAATTGCGCCAGGAATTCCGTTTTATGTTATGTGCTGATTTGGTTTTATTTTTTTTTTTACCCGAACACTGATCATTACATTCCTCTGCGTCTGAGATTATGTCTGTTCTTACCTTTGGTCTGTCAGCTTTTTTTCGCCAATACTAATACTTTCGCGTATATGAACGTTTTGATTACTGGTCGGCTCGATCGTTCTGGTGTTCTCATGCTATTTTCAACATTTGGATTTTGGGATTGGGTGGCATGGTTTTTATACGCCTCTTAAAGCATATTTCGTTTGGATGGCGTGCATGATGATTTGTGTAGATTTGACACGATCTCCTACCGAATTGTTTGTATTTGTTTTTATTTTTTGTAATTTTTATTCCTCTTCTTCTAGTATTAGAAGGTATTAGTATGTTTTGTGTATTAACTATTGGTTTCAAACATTTATCTCTGGAATTTGCGCACTCTTTGAGAACAACGCAGAAAAACGCTTCCAGACAGACTGGCGTTCATGTCAGTCAAATGGTTTTTTAATTAGACTCAATAAAAACTTCAATACCAGCTTATGATTAAGTGTTTCAAATACGTGACGTCTTATATCTTCTTGATTTTATATGTATATGATTTAAAAAAAAAAAACGTTGTTAAACCTGTCCACTATGCAAGAGCAAAATCCCACTCGCACTGCTTGAATATCTTAGGATCGATCGTAAGGATCCTCTTATGATCTTATATTGAAAATAATTAAAAATCAAAATGCGTTTGCATTCCTCCGCCTGCGCTGCATTAATATGACGATAAAAATCGAATAGTGCAGACCTTTTATCAGAAATAATAATAAAGTAAAAAAAGTATCTAAAGATGACCAAGTTCGTATGAAGCTCAGTACAATATACCCCAATGTTATCACGTCAGCTCGCTTTTTGAAATGTTTAGTTTAATGTAAGGATTACACTTTCCATTGCCGTCGGGAGTGCCGAGAAAATCTTCTTAGAAAAAATCGCTTCTTTTCATGAATCGTTAGGCGTATCGCGAACATTGTCCAAACTTCGAATCCCTTCCTTATTATATTTGATTGTAAACGATTTGGGTCTGAGACTTTAGGTATAAAACGCTACTACAACGACAATGTACCAATTTTTTTGCTGTGATTGAGGTTGGGTTGTACTGGCCGGTCCATGAGGACCTTACATAGACTGAGTGAGTACGTAGTATTACCAGAAATTTGTTTCAAAACCAAACTCAAAAACCAGGACCTATGTTATTAAATAACTCCGTCCTCTAGGTAACCACTAGAAGCCACTTGCTGCTTCTTGATCTGGCTCTTCTTCACTCTTAATTGCTGAATACTTAGTCTGGCAAGCGCATAGCAGAAGCACAAAATGTGCTCAATCGTTTCCTCATACAACCCGCGCTTTCTACATCTGCTATCACCAACCAAGCCTAATTTAAAGGCTAGGGGCGCCAGAATGCAGTGTACAGTCAGAATAGCCGTCAATACTCTACAGTCCTCTCTTTTTAATGATATGAGTAACTTTGTTAATCTAAAGATGTAATTTATGTGTAGGTTACATGATCTTCGACACTTTGCAACCCCGCGCTTGAGTCCGCGCAATTCCCGCTTGGTCAATTATGTGCACTTCTCCCCTTCTCTGGGTGGTGTTTCATATATGTCGTTTTTTATGAGGCTTCTGTTATTTTTGCATTCAGCTCAGACGCTCACTCTCACGCGCACACTAATGATCTTCGACCTCTTTTTACTCTGCACAGGCACGTTTTAAAGTACTCATGCCCAGATAGTATTTGGCGTAACGTAGTAATTTACTTCTCCAAAGCTTCTGATGCCCATTCTTTAACATCAGTGATTAGATTTGCTGTCCATCTGCCTCGTGTTTCATTTTACCATCGTTATTACCACTGCCTGAACATTTCTTCACAACTCTCTTGGTTAAGGACTTCCATGCTTTCTTTGTGTGGCTACGGTAACATCGTCCAAGTATCCGAATAAAAATGAATAATCGGGCATTTCATGATAAAAAACTTCAACATAACTGACTTTCCTCAGGTTAGGGCTGAGAATTTATCCCTATGGTGCTGTGCAAGTAACTTCCATGGTCCGCGGGTACTGTTATTTTGATATTTAAGGATGAGATCACAGATTGATCATGAGATCATAATTGTACCCCAGCGGGTAAGGGGGTCAGAATATACCCGCGGTAGGTATGCCTGTCGTAAGAGGCGACTAAAATACCAGATTCAAGGGGTGTGTAGCGCAACCCTTCAGGTTGCCAGCGCAATATATAGCTTCTCCAAATCCAATTGTCAACCTCACCTATCCGCGGCGAATCCTGTTTCACTAACAGACGAGGCTCTGGCGACCCCAAGCTCCTCATGGATCTTGGGGGTGGGGAGGGAGGGGATGGCCTGAAGGTTTAATGTGGCCACATAAATCGTTCCCGAGATGGTCGGGCTAGCACCTTATTGGTGCTGTGGTACCGGAGCGTACCGGATCTGCATCCGGCAAAGGACCATCACATCGATAACACTCCCCAAAGCCTTCGGGGAGCAACCTTATCGCTACAACAACAACAACAACAACATCACAGATTGCGACGCACTATGGGAAGCATTGAGTTATGAATCTCTATTTTATGGTAATTTTACGCTGATCAAAGCATTTCTTTGTTTAAGGTAGCAACCAGCTTGAATTTGTTATCTTTGTGCTATTTCTATGCTAGTAATGACGTTCAGCCTTGGTGCTCGTCATCCAGTTTAAAGTACCAACACTGCGATTCTTGGTTTTAAAAATATTTCAAACATTTTTACGGTTGCATAGAGCATGCATTAAGGCCGTCTGATGGTGGCGGATTCGGGTCCTTTGACCTTTGCCAATTACCACTAGCTGTTGATTTTTCCACGTTCCGGGGAACAATCCTTCCTTTAAACATGCGTTCCAGTATGTCCTTTAATGACTACTGAGGCATAACATCTGGCTTTGGGATCTTAGTGTTTCGCAAACTTTTTACTACAAGTTGAAACTCTGCTGTGGTAAATGGCTGAGTTTCTTCAAGTGTGCTGAAGTGGCCTTCACTATCTTTCCCTATTTCGTGGATAGCGGAGAGAGCGTTCACTATGTTGTCCATTACGACTTTATCTAACTCCGATGTAGGCATCTTGGCAAAAAAATGTTTCAATACATCTAATTCTATAATTCGGATTTTTGAATATTCGGAACACTTACAGGCAAGCGAAATTAAATGAGCTAAAAAAACTCACAGATAACCTATTTTCGAAAAAAAATCGCTTTCACATCAATCCTTACTTACTTACTTACTTAATTGGCACTTAACCGCTTAAACGGTTATGGCCGTCCAACAAGGCGCGCCAGTTGCTCCTTCTCTCTGCCAACCGGCGCCAATTGGTCACACCAAGGGAGTTTAAATCGTTTTCCACCTTGTCCTTCCAACGGAGTGGGGCCGCCCTCTACCACTGCTTCCATAGGCGGGTTCTGATAGAAACACTTTCTTGGCCGGAGCGTCATCTTTCATTCGCATAACATGACCTAGCCCGGGCAGCCGCTGCATTTTAATTCGCTGGACTATGTTGATGTCTGCGTATAGCTCATACAGCTCATCGCTAAATCTTCTTCGGTACTCGTCATCGCCAACGCGTAGAGGTCCATAAATCTTTCGAAGAATTTTTCTCTCGAACACTCCCAGAGCCGCTTCAGCTGCTGTTGTCATGGTCCGTGCTTCTGCACCATATAGCAGGATGGGTACGATAAGGACTTATAGAGTATGATTTCCGTTTGCAGAGAGAGGACTTTACTTTTCAATTGCCTACCTAGTCCAAAGTAGCATTTATTGGCAAGAGTGATTCTTCGTTGGATTTCAGAGCTGATGTTGTTGCTAGTGTTGATGCTGGTTCCCAAATAGACGAAGTCTTTTACTATTTCGAAATTATGGCTGCCAACAGTAGCGTGGTTGCCAATGCGCTATGCGCTGACTCTTTGCTCGATGACAGCAGGTACTTCGTTTTGTCCTCATTCACCATCAGACCCATCTTTACCGCTTCCTTTTCCAGTTTGGAGTAAGCAGAACTAACGGCGCGAGTGTTTAGGCCGATGATATCAATGTCATCAGTAATTGCACGCTTTTATAGAATATTTTTCCAGAGCGGTTAAGTTCTGCAGCTAGTCTAACTTTCTCCAGCATCAAATTAAAGAAATCGCACGATAGGGGGTCACCCTGTCTGAAACCTCGTTTAGTTTCGAACGGCTCGGAGAGGTCCTTCCCAATTCTGACTGAGCTGATGGTGTTGCTCAACGTCATTTTACATAGCCGTATAAGTTTTGCGGGGAAACCAAATTCAGACATAGCGGCATATAGGTAGCTCCTTTTTGTGCTGTCGAAGGCGGCTTTAAAATCGACGAAGAGGTGATGTGTGTCGATTCTCTGTTCACGTGTTTTTTCCAAGATCTGGCGCACTGTGAAAATCTGGTCGATGGTAGATTTACCAGGTCTGAAGCCGCACTGATAAGGTCCAATCAGTTGATTCACGGTTGGCTTCAATCTTTCGCACAATACACTTTACAGGACCTTATATGCGATATTTATTCCATCGTCATCGATTGCGGGATCGGGTTCGTCATCTCTGTGCGGTAAATCGTTGTCTCCATTTAGGAGAGCATAGAAGTGCTCCCTCCATAATCTAAGTACTCTCTGGACATCTGTTGCAAGGTAGCCGTTTTCGTTCTTACCATCAATCCGGGTATAAGAATTCTTTTGTGTATACATATTTTGGGTTTTAGTAAAAGATAAGCAGCATTGTCGTCAGATCGAGTCTAACCATCAGTGAAAATTGTGGTTGACATGAAGACCGCTGCTTGTAGCTTCTTATTTGTTGTATGATGCAGGTTGAAGGCGCGCGTCTGTCATCAACAGCGCCAACTTGAGCATCATCAACGTCATCAAACATAAGATGGAATGTCAGACAGCCTGATCTGCAGCAGGAATTTTGCCAAATTGCCAACAAACACACATGGGTAAATAATAACCGAGAGCAGTGCCGAACATTTAATTATTTATTTTTTGGCTAAAATGCAGTAGCGTACAAAATTTTACTCCTTTAACAATCCACTATGGCATATCATCCTTGGCTTTACTTAAGAATATACCAAAGAATTGATGTTTGACTTGATTGCGTCAATTTTTATTCAAGGCTTGATCAAACAAACATATACAGGTACAGGTATGGCCAATTGTAGGCACTCATAATAATAACAATAATCATAAAACAGAAGCTATGCCATTGGCAATTGGCCAATTTAAGTGCAGTGGAGGTGCACTTTTCGCAAATATTATATTGGCTCTGTAGTTGCATTTAGTACTTGGTAGCCAAAGACAGACCATGCGTGGAAGCGTTACGCGCACGCTGAATATACATACATACATACATACATACATATTAGGGCGGGTCGATTTAAAAATCGCTCATTGCTCTGTGAAAATCTTATTCTAGGGATCAAAATAAGAAACTTTGCCGAAGGAACCATACCCCTAAAATGAATTCTGATGTCCCCCCCTTTGGGTCGAACTTTTGGGTAGGGGCAATTTCAATTCTCCCTCCTGTGTCTTGTGGTGGCTTAAAAAAAACAACACAAGCAATTTTACGATCTGCAATTGTGTCACAGTGATACCTTCATTTTTTAAAACGGTTGAATAAAAACCCACACAACTATGTTTACGACATGCAAATGCATCACAGTGATGCCTTGGTTTTAAAAAGGGTTGTAAAAACGCTAATTTCTAATAATTTTTTTTTAATTTCTTTTCTATTACTAAGTTAAATTCATTTTTTCATTTACATATGTTCTGACTAAATAAATTTCTAAAGAGAAAAATAAACTCCAAAAAGAAAAAACATAGGCATTTCAAAGTGGGATTTTTCAAAATTTTGCCCTACGACTACTTCGTTTTAGAGGCATGGTTCCTTCGGCAAAGTTTCTTATTTTGATTCCTAGAATATGATTTTCACAGAGCAATGGGCGATTTTTTTGCCTCCCCACAAATCGACCCGGCCTAATACATATATATATTATGGCGTCGCATTCCCTAATTATGCTCGCTGTCACCAACAACGATCGACGAACTTTTAAGCGATCAGCTACTTGCATTGCAAGGATTTTTCATCAAGTTTTTTATGATTTTATATTTTTGGTTTTTAATAATGATTTTGTGCTTGATAGTTATTCTACTGAGTCTGGCATTAATTTCGTACGTCTTGGCATGTTCTGCGTTGTAACGAATTTATTATTATGCTTATGTTCAAGAAAATTTTTGCCTCGATGAGGTGTTGCATGCAACTCATACCTACGAGTACATGCACATACTATATGATACTTTTGCAAGAATTATCGAAATTTGCAATATGGTGTAAGTATACTGCGAAAGATTACATTCTCCACGCCATCTCAATATGAGTAAGAAATTAAATAAATAACTTGAGTATCAAAAAAAGTGCTGCAATTGGTAATGCGTTTGGTGGTAGGTAGGGTCGTCAAATGGACCGTTTTTTACGCTCATAAATACCTAAAAAATAAAAATAAATATACATATAAGTAAATACGCATTTGCACATGAATAGTTATCCAAAAATAGAATTTTGTTGTTATATCTGCATACAAGCAGGCGCAACATTTATATGTGCTGCTTTTTTCTTTGCGCCATAATTAGAAATTCACAAAAGTGTGGGAAACTTTCTATAGTCATTGACCAGCTATAATGCTAAAACGTTTATGTTGGCAGAGACAAGTGAAACTGTGAAATATCTCGTCTATTGGGGTCCTGCGCGAATAACAGCACCAATAAAGCCCAAGAAATACTTTCTCCGAAAATTACATAGCACCTCCACCGCGCTAAACGCTATCAGCATACAGGTAAATTGTGAACTGAATCAAGTAGGGTCCACAATCCCACCCAATCTCAAAAAGTGGACTGCATATTATCTGTGTGGTCGGCAGTTCAAGAACGTAACAAAGCATAGAAGAATTAAGCAAGTGGTGCAGCAGTGTGGTGTCCTATCCTCACTGTGTTTAATTTTTACATATCGAAACTCCCTTCCTCACCAGAAGGAGTTACCATTGAGTACATATTCCTCTTGTTGCAGTGCTTCGTCCATTCAATAGGTGCAATCACTCAAAAATTGTCATTGTCATGGAAAATTAAAGTTTCAATAGGGTTGGACCAAATACATATAGATGTTAGAGGTGTTGGTTCCAGGTTGCAGTTAAGAAGATGCTCCTGAATATAATGACATATGTTGAGTTTGTCGCGGTTCATTCAGAATAACTAAGAGTTATACCTAACCAGTATTTTGACCGAAGTTGTGCCCTGTCCTTCCGTTAGGTTGCCACAACCTCGACTGTTCAACGAGAAGGTAGGAGGGTGTAAATTCTATCGAGGACAGCCTTACGTTAAGACTGCCCGACCACTGCACCGTCTTTCAAGCAGAAGTCACTGCTATCAAAGTTTGTTTGGGAGTTTAGTATCGAAACAGACAGTCAAACTACAATCAATGCGCGGAGTTCCAAAACTCTGCTGTAGAGATATTTCCTGGAGGTTAATATCAAAGCCCATCGGAACTGCTAGGGCTCACTAAGTCCCATCTATCAATGTAGGTTGAAGCGATGACTGGGCACTGCTGAGGGCTATCCATGAGAAGTAGCTCAGTAAGTGTTTACGTAAACTGCTTTCACCCAGTTGGAGGAGCAGCCCCCACAATCTAAGTGATGATAGTCGACAATTCATTATTTTTACAGCTTATGCATACTGAAAGTATGTAGGTATGGAGCACTTTTTATGAAAAAATATGAACTGGCCTATTCATATGTTGGTCTAATAAAACCAAAATTTAAGTATAAACTTCAGTAATGTCCTTTTTAGTGATATACCAAGTCCATTTTTATTGATATTTATGTGCGTTATTATTGCAGTATATGCGGTGCGCACAGCATGATCATCTGCTGCTACTGGCTTTTTTAATGTGTTTTAATCATCACGCGCATATCTCGCACTGTTTGGCAGTAGCTATCTTCAGTGACGATAATGATGATGGCATGCCGAGATCAGAAGACGCAGTGTCTACCTGGAAAATATTTTTTTTTTTTTTCAACTCATACACATGTGCAAAACATTTGTGCAGGCATACCACATACATATTGCATTTCCGTTTATAGAAAATCGATAAGCAATTGTTGTTGTTGTTATGATGCCTTCAAGTTGTTGATTATATATGATCTACAACATTTAATACTTTGGAAAACGTATTATATTTACATCGATTATTGGATGAATTGTCGTATTACTTCAGACATTTATTGAGTATGTGTCAGGCACGCATAAAGCAAATGAATGTATACTCGCATGGCCTATAAATGCCATAGATAGGCGTATTATGCAGCTTGATTATCGTCTTTGATCGTATATATGGGGTATTCCATCCCATTTCGACCAATTTTGAACCCGACACCTTTAGAATTGGCTGAAAGTTTTTCTTCTTTTTCTAGCTTACGAACGACGTTTTTCAGAATTTTTTCATCCAACTCAAAAAAAGTTATGAATTTAAAAAAAAAACACCGTTTTTGTTTTCAAAATGCTATAAATTTTTCAAAAATTTACCATTTGGGATCTTTTTTTTTTAATTTGGTTTTTAATGTACTTTTCGGAAAAAATACAAAAAAAATTTAAAGTTTTTTTTTTGTAATTTTTCAGTTTTTCGAATTTCGCCTTTTTTTTTCTCATAAAAAACTTCAATCAATTCTGCAATCATCCCCAATAATCCCGGAGTGGGCCGATAATTTTTTTTTATTTAATTGAAAAAAAACTTTAACATTTTTTTTGTAGTTTTTCCGAAAATTACATTTAAAAACAAATTAAAAAAAAAAAAAAAAGATTCCAAACGGTCAATTTTTGAAAAAGTTATAGCATTTTGAAAAAAACACCGTTTTTTTTTTTAAATTCATAACTTTTTTTGAGTTGGATGAAAAAATTTGAAAAAATTCTGAAAAACGTCTTTCGTAAGCTAGAAAAAGAAGAAAAACTTTCAGCCAATTCTAAAGGGGTCGGGTTCAAAATTGGTCAAAATGGGATGGAATACCCCATATATATTGAGTGAAATTTTTTATTAATACGTAGAAGTGTTTATGGTATTTAAAAGTTATTGACAAATCGTAAAACGAATTGCTTTATTGTTAATCGCATTAAATAATAAGAATTTATTAAATTAAATGAGCAGATTGAGTTATTGGAATTATACTTGCTATTTTTGGAATAAATGCTATACCATAGGTTCTTATGAATTGTTAAGTGAGTGACTTGATCTTATTAAGGATTTGGTATGCATCATATACTCTAAACTACCTAGGCAATGCTTTCCATTGCTTATCGAAGTATGTCAGGCATATTTTCTTAGCGATAACTGATAACAGTTGAAGTATAGAGGAAGATGAAGTCTTTCTCTACCAGTTTTTCAAAATTCAACGGGAATATGTGCTTGGTTAAGCACCTTTATCCCTCCTCAACGAAGTCAATGCAGTTTTGCTAACTTCTCTATAAATCTTTCATAGCTCACCATTAAATTTATTTCGACAAAATTTCTTTTGCACAATACTCCAAGAGCCATCCCATTTTTGCTATCGTTATGTAGAGAGTGCTTCGTCGTATTGAATAGCTGCGACCACTTACTAATTGTCGTCGAAGTCCTCTAACGGAAGTCCAAGGAAACTAGCAATTTTAACAGGGCTGTTAGAGGCCTAGGCTCCACATTACAATTGAAAATATGGTTGTTTTGGGGACATATCGGCTGCAGAGGGAAATCATCACGTATGTCGGGATTGATTCTGGACAAGTAAGGGTTTTAGTTGTTACCGGCTTTGTGTTGATTAAGTATTGGACCTCCTTGGGCTTATCTGGACCAAACTGAATTGGTAAGTGTCAGATCCCACCATAGAGCTTGCTTGTCCTTACATCTCGGAATTGCAGGGCTAGGTCAATGTGACAATTCACCAATAACTACTTGTTCAGAATTTTATTGTGCTCTTTTATATTGAGCTCTTTTGCCTCACCGCGATACCATCATACCATCATACATCTATATATTAATACGCTAACAAAATTTCCATACAATCAATTGACAGGCTGTTTCGCATACTTAGCATACGTAAAATCATATAAAAGTTATATGAATCGATTCGTATTTATCAGCCGCAGTGCATAGGCCTATTTTTGTTAACAAATATTACTCTATTTGTTTATAATTAATAAAAAAAGTTTTTTGTAAATTCGAAAATCTGTGCAACTATCGAAATAGCCATCTGTAGGACGCATTATGTTCACACACCCCCTGAGTACATAGCTCCAAATGATCAATTGTCGCGTTGCTCAAATGTTGTACACGCCAAACGGTGAGAGAACTACTGCTTCGCTCATTTCCAGTTCAAATAAAATATTGTTTCCCATTGTTGCCAATTACCTATATTGGTCTGTACCAAACTCCTTAAAAAATTGTTCTAAAATAATTGTTAGCGCACAAAAAAACTTTAAACAGAAGTAATAACTTAACCGGCCTATTTTTTCGGACAAATTTTACTTACACGTAAAAGAATAGGTATTTATTTCAGAGATTCTTTGTTTTTCATTTTAGTTGCTTAAAAAAAAAAATGAAATCAGAAATAATGAGTCAACTTTTGTTCAAACTCTCTAAATTTATTTATTTATAACAATTAATTGCAAATTTGACCCAAATGTTTTTTGCATTTCCAGATTTTATGCTCATTTTAGATATAGCACGTCTTATAGTGAACAAAAAATAAATAAATTTGCTACAAAGATATTACATTAAAATTTGTATATTGTCTTTTATGCTAATTTATTTTGATATTTCTTATTTTATTTTATTATATTACCTTTTATTTCAACTTAGTTTATTATTATTTAAATGCAACTTGATTGAATCGGAAAATTTCACCTTGTATATTAAACGAAAAAAACGACCCAAAAACGTTTTCGATTTTAGGTCGAAATATTGCATAGGCAGTATATTACCCACTATATATATTATTAGGCTAACTTTGTTTGATTATATGCCCATTAATCGGATGCTTAGATCCCATAATCCTAATTTGTTTATGTCGCTTAAAATTATGAAATAAATTTTATTTTAGTAAATATGTTTGCGTGAATAATTTCAATGTTTTTGTTTCTTTTTCTTTTCTTTCTAATTTATTCTGCTTTGTTATATCTTAGTATTATATCGTTCACAGACGATATTTTATGGTAGATATGGTCATATATATTCATCTCCATTTCATGAATATGAATGTTTACAAATTTAATACAAATTAATTACGTACATAGATCTCAATGGGAATCCCAACATTAAATATCCGAATATTGGAATCTTCATATTTCCACAATGATAACATTAAAACCCGGAAAAAGGTCTAAGTGCACTTGTTGCGTTTTTATATGGTACTGTTTATTCACATCACTTAATTTTTTCGCACTTTAAGTATTTTATTTTTTTTCTTTCATTTGAATTTTTTTCAGTAAACTCTGCCTTCTTTCTCATTACATAATTTTTTTATATTTATATTTTTTATGAAGTTATCCTCTATTCTATTCGAAATTTTCATTTTGTGTCACACTTATGTACATACTACATATGTATTTATACAAAATTAAACTCGGTAAAGCGCCAATTGCATACCTAACGGGTGGCGTGAAATAGGTTAAATCCCTTAAGCACATTTCTTCATTTTTAACTAAAAGTTCGTGTTTTTGAATTATGACACTATTGAAGTAAATGGGCGATATATGTATATGGGAGATATAGGCCTACTGGGGAACCGAGCACACAAAACTAACTTCGGTAGCGCCCCAACGGGGACCTCCCGGGTGGTGTGGTAAAAGCTATTTTTCAATTTAATGTCAAGTAATTTCACCATAATTCTATGTCAATTTCTTTAGATTTTACATATTTTTTATATTTTTGTTTAAGGAGCTCCATACTAAAACGTTATAATAGATTTGAAAATTTTTTAGAAAATTTAAGTAAATATAATAAAAATTACAATGTCTTAATGAAAAATTTAAGTAAGTTAGACCAGTTTGCTATATTTCCGCTCACTGCTTAACTATTAACGCATTATTTCACTACCTCCAACACTGGATGCATAGACTGAGTTTAAAAAAATAAGAGTTGGTCGAATTTCGACCACAGGCGATACTAGTTATTATTACTTTGAAACAGCAGTCTTCCAGACATTCATTTTGTTAGAAATCTCTCCACGACTTTCACAATATAGCACAACTTCTTCCCAAATTTCTATATTTGAACGTTTTTTAGGGATGTATAAGTGTAGCTCATAGAGACAATGCTGCGGCCAGTGTAGCCTACAAAAACAACCTCTTATAGTTTTCAGTCGTTGCACATAACGAATTAATTTTCGGTTTTACGGTCAACGGTATCGAAGATAAAACAACACATAATTTGGATATCTTAATATATAAAAAACACATGTCATAATATTTTCAGCCGCGATGTGCACCTAAACCACTGAACCGATTTTGAACTTGTTTTGCACTGCGTGTGTAGTTTGATCTAACTTGAAAGATAGGATAGGTTATATCTCAGTTTTTAGTCGCAATATTATTTTATTGCAATTTCTTTATTTGTTTATACGTAATAATAAAATGTTACGTATACGCATTGGCACTCATATTTTCAGTTGGTGCGGATATACTTCCGTGTAATTGCTTGGTGTTTAATTAAACAGCCTGCTTATCAATAAAAAAATATTATAGCGAATAATATCAAGTATAGCACATCTCCAGGCCCGCCCAAAGGGGGGGGGGGGGATGGGGTTCTGAGGGGGCCCACGATTTAGAGGTACTATGACATTTTTTTTAATTCAGTAGAGTCTTTAGTTGTTCCATGTGCAATTTTTAAGTCGAATTTCAAAAGCAACGAAAATCTGCATTTCGTTTTAATATTATAGTGAGGTGTGAAAATTAAAAATCTATATATATAAAAAGAAAGACTAAAATTGTGCTAGTTGTTCGCCGGTGTTTGAAGAGATGCGTCTGTCGATTTTGTTCAAACTTTCACACAAGTTGCGTAGACCACACGCGGTGGTTACTACATAGGTTTGGTGGCGATCGACGTACAGGGTCTCGAGATGTAGGCCAAAACGTGGGCCAGTGAATGTCTAGACAGTGTTTATACAATATGGATATCAAATGAAAGCTGTTGATGAGTGCTTTAGTACAGAGTAATATATTATCCAGAGACCGACTGGGACTGGGACCGAGTGGGACTGGGACTGGAATAAAAACATAGCACCCTCTGGGACAGGCAATAAGGGATGCAGGAGAATGAGAAGGAATTGAGAGAAGAGAAAAAAGAGAAGGATATTGAGAAAGAGATAGAATGAAAAGAAGATGGAGATAGATGAAGCGAAAAATACGGAGGGAGGAGTGAATAAAAGGATTAGGAAAAGTGAAGAGGGAGAAGGGTAGAGTCAGACGGAAAAAGCCTATTAAATTTTATGCAGAAATTAGGGCAGGACAACGTCTGCCGGGAATTCTAGTGCGAATATATATTTATTGTAAAATACGCATTAAGAGACATACATACTACGTACATTCTACATAGATACGTATAAGCAAAACTAGCCCAAAATTTGCTGCCTACCACATTAGCGTTCCACCAAAGGAATGCATATTTGTGACGAGTTTTGGTGGGAGCTTACATTGTTGCATACCATGTTCGGTTGCAACAGAGAATTTCGTTAATTTAGGTTTTTTTGTTTTTCTTGTAAACACTTTTTATTTGTTATAATTTTTGGTGCATTTGGAAGAAAAGGGTTTAAGAGTAATGCCAAATATGACTGGCCTACCTGCAGTGATGTGTGTTATTAAGCGACGTCGCGACGACAGCCAAACGTCAACTTGTAGTCATCATGCCAATCCAAAAAGAGTCAACCAAACCTGACACTAACAACAGTAATCATAAGGGTATGATCAATTTTTTGTTGAACAAGATATACATAACTTCGACAACAGTTTCAATTTACGCTGATCAACGGCGCTGATGTTCATGTTGATGTTGAGACTGATGATTTGGCGTTAGTGGTGGATCGACTTCGTTTTCTTATCTGGATTTTTTTTTTTATTTGTTGCAAATATGTAGGTACAAATATATTTATAAATATATACTTATTGTGGTTAGCACAGAAGCTACTACTTGATTTTTTAATAAATTGTAGTTTGCTTCTGTTGTTCCTGTTCGTTCCCTCAGAATTTTGGTACCAAAAATGCCATGTTGCCGTGGCTTGCTAATTGATGTGCGCTACATTGTTTGTGTTGTTGTATGATCAACTTTACTTTTTAGTCGGGTTCGCTTAAGTTATTTGTCAAATGTAGTGAGATTGGTTTTTATTAATGCCACTGATTTTGGGGCATTGTTCACTTTTATATTTTATTATAATTATTTAGCTTGACATATTTGGCGTTATGACACTTTATTTAGTTAGATATTGTTGAAAGACATTTTTATAAGCGACTTTTTAAGCAGTTACTGCGTTTTAAAGAGTCAGATATATCTACCCTGTAGGGAAAAACTCTGGTACAAAACTGCAGCGCTTCTTGACCATTCGGAAACACTACTATTTAGTTAGCTCTCTCTCTTTTACATGCTTTCAACTGGCGAATTTAACATGGCGGTGTTCTCGGCAGTGGAAATTATTCCAGCTGCATTACCTTTTCTGAAGTTCCGAACTTACTAAAAAAACATCGAGTTTGTAGCCATGTGTTTTATTGGCACTTTTTCGATAGTTCGAACTGGTATAAAAATTAACAATTTAGATTGTGCTATTTCTTTGTTTTTAAACAAGCCAGATTTTTTTTTTAAAGATAGTTTTGATTCAGGCGAAAATTCGAAGTATTTTAGCTGATACCCTTTCCACAGACTATATTACGAAACCCATATAACCCAAATCGCGAGCTGTTTGTTACATTCTTGGTGCATTTTGACATAAAAGGTCTGATAATGCCTAGATTTTGATCATTCGATTATTTTGTATAATTACTTCCCACTTACTACTACCTATATACGTAAAAAAAAAACAAAGCTAGCAACTGACGATGACACCACTCGAGTGTTGAAACAATTGTTATGCAATTAAAAATAACTTTAAACGACAAAAAGGTGTTTGTTTTTATTTACGTAAATGGGCGAATCCCATATAAGGTCTACCACGAACTAAAAATTCAAAGTGGTCAGATTTTATTTTTGTTCATTTGCTATGAAAGCTGAATATGTATATGGAATGGATTAGAAATAATATTTAGTTATCCATAATCCTAGACAGAAGACTGTTACATTAAAGAAGCCGTTTTCGGATTTTTTATTTTACCCGTTTTCTGACAAGTGTATTACATCCTTCTATTTCATAGCTAGTTGGTCCAAACTGGATCGGTATTATTTCTGTAAATTAGCTATCTCTAGGACTTTATTTAACATTAAAAATAAATTCGAAAAAAGTTTGGAAACCGAAGTTATTCTGATTTGATTTTATAATTCTCTGTGTGTCGACTCCGTTACCAAAAAACTACATAAGTTGTTCCTATAAGCAAACATGCACTTCAAAAAAATAAAGCTTTCAAAAGCAAAGTAGGCATAAGCCCTTCTGTCAAAAGATAAAAATAATTTTTTTCCCGAGCATTCTAATTAACTATTTTGTTGGTGATTGAAATTTGTCGCGTCCGTTACCGTAAGTACAAAAATTCAGTTATATAGTTTCAGTATAAAATATGTATGAAAATTATAGTTTTCCATGGAAAAAATAATGCAGGCTGAGAGTTCCAAAAAAATGAAGAAGTTGCGGAAAAAGATGAAAGAAAATGACGATAAGTTGCAGCAATATGAACGCAAGGAAATAGAAACAAAACGGAAGCTTCGAAAGAAAGAAAAGGAAAAACTAAAAATAAATCAAAGTTCGGCTTGACGAAAAGCGAAAGACAGATCGATTGCGGGAGCAAACAGTGCGTCAAAAAAAGAAAGACATTTTATTATGAATGTTAAGAACCGAACATACACATGTAAGCAAACGAAGGGGAAAGCTATGAAAAAACAGAGGCTGCGTTACCAAAAAACCTAAGAACAAAGAGCAGTTTTAAAGGGTTTATGCAATAAGTATATCACTAAAAAAGACTGTCAGGGGAACAGGGAGAAGTTAGCACACAATCAGAAACAGTTTGAACTTATAAAAGAGTTTTTGATAAAAGACGGAATTAGCGTACAAGCTGCTGGTAAAAAGGACACAGTGCTGAGGAAAGGTGAAATATTTGCAAAAAATGTTATGCTTATGACGTTAGGAGAAGCATCCGAAGCATTAAAAACCGAGTTTCACTCTAAAAACCTTCATACTTCCTGGTAGCTAACAAGTTCCCACATAATATGTGTGTATGTAAGCACCACGCTAATTTTAGTTTTTCACTAGAATGCTGCCAAATTTTTCTACCAAATATTTCTAAGAGCTCTGATGAATTCCTTTCAACAGTTGGTTGTAACGTGAATAGTGAAGAGTGTATGACCAATAAGTGTGCGAATTTTGCGTACGTGATATCGATCATGATGTAACTCCCATAGGTTTATTAAAAAGTATGAAAAGGGCAGTTAAATGGAAACAGTGGAGAAAATTGCAGGATCGCTTGACGGTAAATGAAACTATTGCCCCACTAACAGATTTGATACGTGATCTTCAAATTCAATTGCCAGCTTTTAAATTGCATTGTTATATTAAACGGTCCCAACAGAAGTATTTTGAAAGCAGAAAAGCTAATTTAACACCAAATACAGTAGTCTTGCGAATTGACTTTGCTTAAAACTATCGCTTGTCCTGCCAAAACGAAATTCAAGAAGCGCATTTTAGTTATAGTCAAGTCATGATCTTCACATGTGTTGCTTAGCTTTTCGATGAAACCAAACCCTTTGCAATCATAGGTGACAAATTAAGCCAAAATAAATATGATGTTTATTGTTTCATGAAAGAGCATGCATATATAAAAAAGGAGCACAAAAAATTGAAACAGTTTGTATATTCTCAGACGGAAGTGCGAGTCAGTTCAAAAATAAATTCATTATATCAAATATTCCGGTTCTTGCTAGTGACTTAACCTACAAAACTTTCGAGTGGAATTTCTTCGCCACTTCACATGGCAACTATATTAAAGCCGGTCGAACAGCTTTATCTTTAAACAAGTAAAGAAGGCTAAGTTCGGGTGTAACCGAATATTACATACTCAGCTGAGAGCTTTGGAGACAAAATAAGGGAAAATCACCATTTAGCAAAATGAACCTAGGGTAACCCTGGAATGTGTTTGTATGGCAAGTGTATCAAATGAAAGCTGTTAATGATTATTTAAAACTTAGTGGGCCATAGTTCTATAGGTGGATGCCTTTTCGAGATATCGCAATAAGGGTGGACCAGGGGTGACTCTAGAATGTGCTTGTACGATATGGGTATCAAATTAAAAGTATTAATGAGGGTTTAAAAGGGAGTAGCCCTTAGTTATATATGTGAAGGCGTTTTCGAGATATGGAATGTGGACCAGGGTGACCCAGAATATCTTCTGTCGGGTACCGCTAATTTATTTATATATGTATGTCATACTACGAACAGTATTCTTGCCAAGATTCCAAGGGCTTTTGATTTCGCCCTGCAGAACTTTTTCCTTTTCTTCTACTTAATATAGTAGGTGTCACACCCATTTTACAAAGTTTCTTCTAAAGGTATATTTTGCGTCAATGGACCAATCCAATTACCATTTTTCATCTCTTTTTTCATATTTGGTACATAATTATGGTATTTTTATCATTTTTCGTAATTTTCGATATCGGAAAAGTGGGCGTGGTCATAGTCCGATTTCGGCTATATTTTATACCAAGATAAAGTGACTTCAGATAAGTGCGTGAACTAAGTTTAGTTAGGATATATCGTTTTATGCGCAAGTTATTGTGTTAACGGCCGAGCGGAAGGACAGACGGTGGACTGTGTATAAAAACTGGGCGTGGCTTCAACCGATATCGCCCATTTTCACAGAAACCAGTCACCGCCATAGAATCTATGTCCCTACCAAATTTGACAAGGATTGGTAAATTTTTGTTCGACTTATGGCATTAAAAGTATTCTAGACGAATTAAATGAAAAAAGGCGGAGTTAGGCCCATTTTGAAAATTTCTTTTATCTTTGTATTTTGTTGCACCATATCATTACTGGAGTCGAATGTTGACATAATTTACTTTTATACTGTAAAGATATTAAATTTTTTGTTAAAATTTGACTATAAAAAAAATTTTTTTTAAAAGTGGGCGTGTTCGTCTTCCGATTTCGCTAATTTTTATTTAGCAGACATACAGTAATAGGAGTAACGTGCCTACCAAATTTCATCATGATATCTTCAACGACTGCCAAATTACAGCTTGGAAAACTTTTAAATTACCTTCTTTTAAAAGTGGGCGGTGCCACGCAAATTGTCTAAAATTATATCATAATCATAAGCTCAACGCACCTACCAAGTTTCATCGCTTTATCCGTCTTTGGTAATGAATTATCGCACTTTTTCGGTTTTTCGAAAATTTCGATATCGAAAAAGTGGGCGTGGTTGTACTCCGATTTCGTCCAGTTTAAATAGCGATCTGAGATGAGCGCCCAGGAACATACATACCAAATGTCATCAAGATACCTCAAAATTTACTCAAGTTAGCGTGTTTAAAGACGGACGGACAGACGGACGGAAATGGCTAAATAAATTTCTTTTTTCACCCAGATCATTTTGATATACAGAAGTCTATATCTGTCTCGATTACTTTATGCCGTTATGGACTACCGTTTTCCGAACAAATTTAATATACTCTGTGAGCTCTGCTCTGCTGAGTATAAAAAGAAGATTAAAATACAGTAAAACAAAAACATGTACGTCATTTAGTTTTAATTTATTTATTAGTTTCAATAAAAAAAATAAAAAAAAAAAAATAAAAATGAAATTAGCCGATTTACCATATGTTATTCATTGAGATTACCAGCGTGGTATAGAAATAATATATTGACCTTTCATACAGAGGATCCAGGTACAAGCAACAGAAAATATACTTCATCAGTTTTTCTAAACGCAGTCAGCATATAAGTTGTAGGCCCCACCAATTTGCAGGAAAGATTAAAAATATGGGTCACACCACAAATTGGAAGAGAAGCTTTTCCAAAGACTCCTTGGAGGTATATCTCGTATAAGATTTATTATTATTATTAATCGAGAAAAAATTGTCGCGTCCATAACTGTACTTTAGCTCATACCAGACGTTCTAAAAAAAAATTTGAAATTTCGTAAATCTACAACCGAGGGGTCTTCTTTGACCTTTAATCTCTAATTTAAGGAATATAAATTTTCGTCTTAGATTCGCTAAGTTTTACATAATTTCAAGTGCATTAAAAAACTACTTCTAATAATGTCGCGTCCAAACCACATTATAAATGGATGTACATAAATAGTAAGTGCTAAAAGTCCAGAACAATTTTATGGAATAAAGCTTTCTGGCAGTACTTCGCAAATATTATAAATTGCAACAAGTCCGCTGCTTGTATCCCAATTTAACCAGTATTAAATGCGTACGAATGTGGTTTAGCACTCAATATATATATCAAAAAAAATATATATATATATAAATTACTACTACCTGCAGCTTCAAACTTAAGTCCGCCTCCACTTTTCCAGTTTACGTTTAATATGGATTTACTCGAAGCATTCCCTCTGTGGAACACTTCCTGCCAATTTTCTTACCTAAATGATATAGAGAATACAAAAGGAAAGGCTTAAAGTGTACGGAAAGAAGCTCTTGAAAGCTAATAGCAGATAGATAGCATATTTATAACATATCTATTAAATGTGAAATATAAAAACCCAAACTGTAGATTTGTGAACTAGAGAAAATATAGTTCCTATCAAAGTAGTACCTATTGGGTACTTAAGGTCTATGTCTGACCAGAAATTTGTATCAACATTTACTGACTTCCCACATCCCACATTGGTCCACATCAGAAATAATAATATTTAAAGCATATGTTGAGAGGGTTTCAAAATATTTGTTTTATCCTTGCAAATAGAGCTGAAATACATTTTTATTGAACTTGATTATTTGAGATCCTTTTAGTTCCGTTTTGAGCTCTGCAACCGGCTGTATTTACAATGATAAAAAAAAGTTTAAACTTTTTTGATAGTTTTTCAATATAAGCTGTGCGGACTTTGCTTACTTTTTTTGACCCAACCTATTTTGGGCATACAGCAGCTAGCTTACAAATGGCAGAGACAATTTTTATAAAATTTCGGCAATTAAATTGATTTTTTATTTCCGATAACGTTTTCGTTTTAAAACTTGAGAAAATTTTACGAAGATTTCGAACTTGTTTTGAGTATGCAGTTTTGTAGCGCAGTCAATCAGAGTCTTACGAAATACAAGTTATACATAGGTCTCGCAAAATTCTCATTGATTTTTGACAAATTTTTTTCCGAAGGGTGTTTAAATTATCTTCCATATTTCGGAAAAAAATTATTCAAAAGTCAATACGAGTTTTAAGAATGAACTTGAACTTTCGTAGAAGAAATTGATTTGGCCACAAACTGCACGCTCGAAAAAGTTCAGGAAACTCTAAATAAAAAGGACGAAACTTCCGTAAATATTCCTCAAACCTTCGAATTTCAGCTACGAAATTCATGGAAGTTTTTCCTTAAATTATCGATAACAACGCCCCTGACAAATTTCAACACCTTGGACGTCTTTTGATATATGTCTTGCAAAGTTTTTCATTTTTAAAAATGTGATTAAATTCATATTTAGCGTTGTACTGTTTTCACACAGACGGCTTATTGAATACTAAAGGCAGCTTTCTACATTAAGACGCTTATTGAGCTCAATCTTCCCTACAAAATTCGAATCTATAATTATTTCATTAGTAGCTAATCGAATGCCTAATGAAGTCAAAAGCACAATGCAACTCTGTTGGCAGCGTTCCGCTTCCGTTTCCGTTTCTTAGTTTTTGGTGTGTTCAGTGCTTAAAAATGTCATTTGTCAAAGTAAATGTCATTGTGTACATGGCGGAACGATACAAGGTGGCCGCATCGAACAGCTGATTATAACCTTTTTTATTTGATTTGATACATCAACTACCGGCGCAGTACGATTTTGACATTTGTCCATCGAATTTACAAGTACATGGAATTTTTTTTTGTTTGTAGGTATGTCACCGTGTATCGTTCCGCCATGATTGTCTGTGTCATCCTTCATACTAATCGAGCAGTTACTTCTGTGTGAAAGCAAAAAATTTACGATTTCATTAGCAGGTGAAATGAGATCATTAAGTTTCTGTGTGAAAACAGTATTATTAAGTCAGTCCAGTCGCCAAGTTGTATTACTTCATCGCCTTTTATACTCAGCTGAGCAGAGCTCTGAACATATTCATTTTGTTCGCATAACGGTACCCTATAACAGCATAAATTAATCGAGATAGATATAGACTTCTATATATCAAAATGATCTGGGCGAAAAAAGAAATTCATTTAACCATGTCCGTCCGTCCGTCTGCCCGTAAACACGATAACTTGAGTAAATTTCGAAGTATCTTAATGAAATTTGGTATGTAAGTTCCTGGACACTCATCTCAGATCGCTATTTTAAAAGAACGAAATCGGACTATAACCACGCCCACTTTTTCGATATCGAAAATTTCGAAAAACCGAAAAAGTGCGATAATTCATTACCAAAGATGGACAAAACGATGAAACTTGGTAGGTGGGTTGACCTTATGACGCAGAATAGAAAATTAGTAAAATTTTGTACAATGGGCGTGGCACCGCCCACTTTTAAAAGAGCGTAATTTAAAAGTTTTGCAAGCTGTAATTTGGCAGCTGAGTATGTAATGTTCGGTTACACCCGAACTTAGCCTTCCTTACTTGTTTTTCATTAAACTTGACTAGAGGTACAGTGTTTATATCCATTCCGAAGAGATTCTGCTAACAAATGCATTACGGTGCTTTTTTTTGCAACAACCCTCACGGCAGAAGTTGTGAAGCATTTTCAACAAACGCGGTCAGCAAATAATCATTCGTTGGTAGGTTTTATTTAACAAATAATGAAACGTAATGCAATAACTTGGCTTTGCAAACATTGTAGTAATTTTAATACCGATCCTCTTCTAAAGTAATATCACTGAATGCGCTTATAGGAAGTTGAACGGAGGGCATATCACATCATTGCAGATTTAAGCCATCCCATCTTTCTTGCCATTAGCATTTAAATTTCCGGTCACTGTGTAGTGTAAATACATGTATGTACCTTCTTACTTTTCTGTCGTTGTAAGTGTTCTATATTCATATAAAAAAATACTGTCTTCTATAATCAAAATCTGTTCGGTAGCTGATATTAACATAATCACAGTCACTTTATAGCCATTGGCAAGCGGTGAGCCAACGCCATCAGCAAGCAATCAACTCTGGTATTAACTAACCACTTACGAACATAATCATATATATGGGGTATTCCATTCCATTTCGACCCCTTTTGAACCCGACCCCTTTAGAATTGGCTGAAAGTTTTTCTTCCTTTTCTAGCTTACGAAAGACGTTTTTCAGAATTTTTTAAAATTTTTTCATCCAACTCAAAAAAAGTTATGAATTTAAAAAAAACACCGTTTTTGTTTTCAAAATGCTATAACTTTTTCAAAAATTGACCGTTTGGGATCTTTTTTTTTTTTAATTTTTTTTTAAATGTACTTTTCGGAAAAAATGCAAAAAAATTTTAAGTTTTTTTTTTTTTTGTAATTTTTCAGTTTTTCGAGATTTTTCGAATTTCGCCATTATTATTTTTTTTTCTTTTCATAAAAAACTTCAATCAATTCAGCAATCATCCCCACTAATCCCGGAGTGGGCCGATTATTTTATTTTTTTTTTTATTTAATTGAAAAAAAAAACTTTAAAATTTTTTTTGTATTTTTCCGAAAAGTACATTTAAAAACAAAGTTAAAAAAAAGATCCCAAAAGATCAATTTTTGAAAAAGTTATAGCATTTTGAAAACAAAAACGGTGTTTTTTTTTTTTTTAAATTCATAACTTTTTTTGAGTTGGATGAAAAAATTCTGAAAAACGTCTTTCGTAAGCTAGAAAAAGAAGAAAAACTTTCAGCCAATTCTAAAGGGGTCGGGTTCAAAATTGGTCGAAATGGGATGGAATACCCCACATATAGGACAGATGTATGCATGTACGTATGTAATTCCTTAAGTCATCATCCAAATACTTAGGTACTGTCTGAGTTTTTGTTTTAATATTTATTAATACACCGGGGACTGGGTGAATGTCTGTTTGGATAGCAAGCCAGTCGCTTTATGCTGATCGCAATTTCAGCATAACTGCAGGGCGATCAATTAAAATTTTGATCGAATTTTCGTCAATTTGTGCATGATGCTTGACATGTGCTCATCGCCAGCCACTACCGCCATCAAACTCATGCCAAAAGCCTTAATAAACAACTTTTGCATCAGCGACAGTAGTCGAAGTCGTACCGTCTTTCCGTCATCAACTACATACAGCACCACCGTTCGTCTTCACCAATCTAAGGCGGCTACTGTGTTTCAAACCTAAATAATAATGAAAGCTGTAGCTCGAACAGATCAATGTAAAATTTTAACGCCTCCAGCTAAACGCTGACTACCGACGACACAATACACCGCTATAATAATACAAACATAAGCTAGTCAGCGCCAATGCAACGGTACGGGCAACCAAAGGGGTGGTACATTTTTATTAAAGCGTAAATGAATTTCTGCTTCCAATAATAACTGCCGAAATCGCAAATCGAGTAGCACTTGTGGCTCCCTCATCATAAGCTGCTAGCCGTACTGTTTTGCTGTTCATTTCTTGTTCCTACATACATACTTACTTTAATTTTTATTTTTTTCACCATGGCGGAAAGATGATTATAACTTGAGATCGATCACTTGATGTCGTTGATCGCTAACTTGATGCGGCTACTGTAGAAAGAAGTTGACGAACTACAGAAACTCACTGGCGGACTGGCGCAGCCCTGCAGAAATAAACCAAAAGAATGAATTATTTAATGAAAAAAATGTATTTGGATTTTGGTCTTTTTTTAACTTGAAGAAAATTATGCGCTGCATGTGTCTTCTGAAAGGGTGTATTTATGGGTAAGTCTTAGGGAGAAAATTGCGTTATTAAATTTCAGAACACGCTTCACCACTACCTACCCGCACCATCTTTCATTACATACCTAGTAGCGAGCCCAAGCTATGCGCAATGTCGCAGCAAGACAAAAAAAAAAAAAGATTTGACAAGTTTAGCCCACGGCTATGCACCATTTTTAAAATAAGGTTTAACATTAACTTGATTGAAGTATTTTTTGGCGATGTGATTAATGTTTATCCGCAGGATCAACAAGCAGATCTTATGCAGATTTCACTGATACCAGAGTATTCAAAATGAAGTGTTGAATTCATGGAAAGTGAGTGCAGAAATTGGTTTCGTTGTTAGGTTGCTGGCTGAAAAGGTAACGGAGATAGAGATTTGATCAGTTACGACAGATAGGATGTTGATATTAGAATCTTTTTTGCCTTTTGAGTACGAGTACCGGGTGTGACATGCATTAATTTGGAGTTCCCCTTTTTATATCTATTTTGAAATAGAAGATGTATTGCAAAAGTGGTTTTTAATTTCTGGGTATTCTAATTACAGAAGGTTATAATTTGTGAGCGACTACTATGCTCACTCAACTCAACTGTGGGAAAATTTAAGAAAACTAGAGTTCATTCCCAACGAAAAACCCGGATCCGTGGACAATCCTGCGATAAAAAATATATTTTTCGATAACTCCAATCAAATCGAGCTGAACCTAACTACAAACTGAATTTAAAATCTGCCGTCAGCACGCGTGGTTGGGGGGAGGTGGTTTTTTTTTTGTATTGACTGTAATGAAGTATGTAATACTAATCTACATAGTAATTTCTTATCACAAAACGGATTTTTATCAATTTTTAATTTTTCTTGCTGTTTTACATTCTAGGGGGGGAACTTTTTTTTTTAAATATATTGTCACGGATATTAGCATCACTAAGCTATACCATCACTAAGGCGATGCTAAGGCCATGGTAAGCGGTATTTGCGTCAATAATCAAATCATGTATACACATATATAGGCAGCCGAGAGATGTCACACACAGATACATTTACTTATACGCCTATGTGTGTGCGAGAAACTGTAAACTACAAACTCACATACATCTGAGAGACGATGAAAAGTAGAAAATTGTAAACAAGTAGAAACTATATGAGAACTATAAACACTCGAAATAGTTGGTAAGTTCTGGAAATAGAAGAGCCTAGATGTATGCAGCATAAACTATAAAAGCGGCACAAGCGAGTAAAAAGTAATTCAGTTTGAGTTGAGCTATCAATCAGTTTGATTAAGCACGCGATCTGGCGGCCAATAGTAGAGTTTCATTTGAGTTATTAATCAGTTTGATTATTAAGCCAGCGAGTAGCAAAGTACAAGTGTTATTGTGAAGTACTTTAATAAAGGCCATTTTTCCATTGTTCAATATTGGAGTTATTTATTCAACATTTTAGCGATACGAACCTAGAAAAAGGGCAAATAAGAGGATTTGCAGAGAAATTCGTTACAATATGTAATAATAACGTAAAAAAGCAAGAAAAATTAAAAATTAGTAAAAATCCGTTGAGTGATAAGAAATTACTATGTAGATTAGTATTATATACTTCATTACAGTCAATACAAAAAAGAGCCCCCCCCCCCCCCCCCCCCCCGCCATGTAACCGCGCATGGCCTTCAGAATATATTACCAGAACGTAAGAGGTTTAAACTCAAAGTTAACAGATCTGTATTTAAAATCATTTCACTGTAATTACAAAATTATTGCTTTTACTGAAACTTGGTTGAAACCACAAGTTTTTGATTCCGAGATTCTTTGTGACGAATATCAGTCTTATAGAAATGATCGCTTAAACAGAACCGGGGGTGGTGTTTTGCTGGCTGTACATTCTTCAATACCATCCGAGGAGGTTAATTTACCAGCTACTGACGACATGATTTAAATGCGTTTGAATTCTGCTAGACAGAGAACGGATTTACTTAGTCGTTTGCTACATTCCTCCCTCATCTGATCAATCAGTATATATGCAGCATATTTCACTGATAAAAACTGCTTCTTCGATGATGAAGCCATGCGACTCAATGCTTGTCTTGGGCGATTGTAACCTGCCGCATATATCATGGAACACCTATGATCATAGTATTTTACCAGTCGCATCTAAGGCGTGTAATAGCGACTTTTTGTATGAAATATGCGACCTTTGTCTTAATCAGATCAATATTTTTCCAAATAAGTACGGACAATTTTTAGATTTACCCTTTGTGGATGACATATCTAAATTCTCTGTTAACCGATATGAGCCTCTAGTTTTACTTGCAGATGTTTACCATCCTTCCCTCGAGATAATTAACGAAACCATGGGCAACGTTTATGGTTGCATAAATAAACCAGGTGTTTATACCAGTCGTTTTGATTTTTCGAGAGCCAATTTCAAAAAATTGAATGAAGAACTTTCTAAATTAACTTGGCCTCAATATAATGCGGAAGTGGATCATATCGTTTTTTATTTTAATAGTATCATTTATAACTTGTTTGAAAAGTATGTGCCCAAACGTATTTGTTCATATGATGAACCAATGCAAGCCTGGATCACTAAAGAACTAAAATCTTTGAAAAACAAAGCGTCACGTTACTTCAAATTATATAAGAAGACTGGCTTATATTCCGACTACGTTCATTATGCTATTCTGCGTCATAAGTATTTTGAACTTAATAAAAAGTGCTATAAAGCTTACGTCTGTAAAATTAAGAAGAAAAGTATTAGCAACCCGCGCTCGTTTTATGGTTTCGTAAATTCCAAACGTGGGGTAAAGGGTTTTCCTTCCGCTATAAAATTTAATGGTAACATTTCTAGCGACAATCAAGAGATTGCGAATTTCTTTGCTTTATTTTTCAAATCTAATTATTCCGGCGAGATTGCTTTGCCACCTGGGAAATATCCTTATGAACTGCATTCAAGTAATTCAATCCCTGCCCCACACTTATTACTTGAAGATGTTTTATTGTAACTAAAGACCCTAAAAGAATCTTTTACATACGGCCCTGACTTAATTACCACATGCTTCCTTAAAAAATGTACAGAATTCATCTAAAAACCTCTTACTGATCTCTCTAACCTATCTTTGAAATATGGAATTTTCCCGACGGCATGGAAGGAATCCTTTCTCATCCCTCTCCATAAAAGTGGCATTAAGTCGTCCATTGAAAACTATCGTGGCATAGCTAGACTGTCCGCTATTCCAAAGTTGTTCGAAGCAATCGTTACAAATCACCTAACATTTTCGATTTCACTATTAATTGCAAGTTCTCAGCATGGGTTTTGTAAGGGCAAATCAACCATAACTAATTTACTTGAGTTCACAACTAACATTTCGAACGGGTTCAGAGAAAATCTTCACACCGACGTTATATACACCGATTTTAGTATAGCATTCGATAAAGTATGCCACTCTTTACTTGTATATAAACTCGACATGCTTGGGTTTCAACCTAGGCTCACTCGTTGGATTTCCTCCTATCTCTGTGGCAGAACACAAAGAGTAATCTTTAAAAATTCTGTTTTTGCTATTTATAAACGATATATCAACAACTATATTTCAAAATCTTGATGTATGCTGATGATGTAAAACTTTTTAAGACTTATGCGTCGATTGAAGAAAGTTCTTTACTTCAGTTCTTTAATCTTCAGAAATGTAAATTTATGTGTTTTTCCCGTAGGACTTTACAACCAGCTTCTTACACAATTAACAAACAAACCCTTGAAAATGTAAATTTTTTTGTAGACTTGGGAGTTACAATGAACTGCAAACTTAGCCTCAACACTCATATAAGTGTCACTGTCAATAGAGCTAAAGGTGTCTTAGCATTTGTGAAAAGGTGGTCAAAAGAGTTTAGCGACCCCTTCGTTACGAAAACCCTCTTCACAACATTGGTTAGACCGATATTAGAGTATGGCTCAATAGTCTGGAATCCGCGTTTTCAAGTCCATACTGAGAGGCTCGAATCAATACAAAAACAGTTTTTACTATTTGCCTTAAGGAATTTTCAGTGCGACTCTTCATTTAATCTTCCATCTTATACTAATCGATTAAAACTTATCAATCTTCCAACTCTTGCTAGTCGTAGAGAAATGCTTGGCATAATATTTATGACAAAACTACTGAATGGATCGATTTCAAGCCCATTTCTTCTGAACGAAGTGAACTTTAGTGTTCCCTGTCGCACTACGAGACACTACAAACCTCTTCTTTTAAAACAATGTAGAACGAATTTCGAACTTAACGAACCTTTCCGATGTTTGTGCCAAGATTATAACTCTCACTCAAACACATTTTGTATGTCGGACTGCCTTTTTTCTATAAAAAAGACTGTCCTTATCTCTCTTAATCGTTAATGCTAATATATTTTTGTTTCTATATTCTATTAATTTAAGTTTTGCCCTCAGCTGATGATATTTCTTCTGCAGCTGAGCAGTTTTAGATCTCGACGCTTGACAAACCACTGCCCATCATGACTCGGCAAAAAAAAAAAAATTAATTATAAATATGTAATAAAATTAATAAATAAATAAAAATAATGAACTGGTGTCATTGGGCCACTTGAGGGCAGTGCGCCGCCACAACGTCCAATTATTATTATATTATTATTAATTATTAAAGACCAACTTGGGCCATGTCTTGACGTATAGACTAATACATATATTTCTTTTTGTTCTCGCAGTTATTATGTATTTTAAATTCGAGGTCAATAAAAAATGCGGAAAATAACATTGTCGTTTTTTATATCATTCCAGAGTCAAGCTTTGGCGTTAACACGTGCCGCAAATGCTGCCGCTGCTGCTGCAGCTGCCTCCGCCAATGCTGCTGCCGCGGCAGCTGCACAAGGTGTCAAACCCAATAGTAGCTCAGCAAGTCTAGCTGATTTGGCGCTTAAGAAAGAACATTCATTATCGCCACAACACAGCGTCGGTAGCAACAGTGGTGCAACTGGTACTGGTGTATCAGCAGGCAAGGTGGTGGACGAAGGTGGTGGAGGTGGTAATACAACTGATGGTAGTACTGCTGCGGCTAATGCTCGACTTCGCCCTTCGTTACAAGGTGTACAAGATAAACTGGCCCAACTGCAAATGCAACAGCAACAACAACAACATTTCCAGCAGCAGCAACAACAACATCACCAACAACAGCAACTTCACGAGCAGCACCAAAAACAATTACGCGATCAATTTGTAGCTCATGATAAAGCGTGCAGTCCACGTTTTGGCAATATTGGTGTAGGAGTAGGTATTGGCGCAGCTGGTATCGGCGTTCCCGTCAGTATTGGTAGTGCAATTGGCATAAGTCGCTCGCGATCTACAGATGCAACTTCACCAGCACATGCCACAGCTCATTTAAATGCAGACAACGAACGTCACATATCTTCAACGCCTTCTAGTCAAGTCATACCAAAGTTGTTGGAACGTGATGAGCGTAGCGCTGCTGCTGGTGGTGGCAGTGGAAATGTTGGTGGTGCGAATCCAACATTAGTGGGAAGCATAAGCTGCCTGCCGCCAGCAGCATTAAATGCTGTTGCTTGCAGTATGGCGAGTTGTGGACCGATGCATTCAGGTGTCAGTGGTGTACCACCTAAAGTTTTACATCCGGAGCAGTTGCTACCGGCGCCGGTGTCCATGGAGAGCCGTGGTGGACGCGCTGAATTCGATACGACGAAAGTGAATTGTGAGTAAAAGACAATAATTATTAATATTGGTTAGAAAATTTATTTTTTTTAGTTGCTAATACTAACATACATTTACTGTTTTATTCAGTCCCAAATATTAAAAAGTAAGACCTTTAAACCAAAGTCCTTTTAAATGAGAAATTTCAATATATTAATGTATTAGTTTATTGCACAAAATTAGTATGGGTTGGTGGTATTGTATACATCAAGTTTTCAGGTATGCAGTGTAAATACATTAAAAGAAAAAAGCAGAAAAAATCAGTTCAACCGAAATTTCTGACAGTTTTTATCCATCGCAAATAGCTTTTGAATCAATTTCGTACAAGTCGTTGAATCTAAATTCACCATTTCAATAGTCAAATCAACCAAAAAAATTTTGGCATTCGTAAGCGATAGCTCTGTTATCTTTAAAATTGTTATTATGATACCAATGAAAATCGTTAAAGCAACCCATTTCCATAAGAGTTTACGTTTTCTTCTCGAACACAAGCGAGAATTTCGAGACCCGTGAACCAAGTTGACGTATCCATATCCATATAAAACAGCTGATCCAACCAAACTTATCGAAATCAATGTAATTAGTCAATGGTACCATACCATAACGCCCCAGCTATAACCATAACAACTGGGCCCGACGAGAGGGGAGAGGGAATAGGGGAATTCCCCCGGGCCCGGGGTTTCTCAGCGGGCCCACGATTTAGAGGTACTAAGACATTTTCGTTAATTTAGGAGCGTCTTTAGTTGTTCCATGTGCAAATTTTAAGTCGAATTTCAAAAGCAACGAATATGGATAATGATTTTTTGCCTGGGCCTTCGAACAGGGAGGAGAAGGTTCATCTTCAAAAAGTCTTCCAACAATAACACCAACTCTGTATCAAAGTCCAGATTATTTAAACGACTTCGATATTGGTACCGTGAATAATGAGTTTTTGCGATCTGAAGAAGTCAACGAAATAATTCGTCGAGGTCATCGAAAGTGTCCTCTTATTTTTCCACGTGATTGCCATGAAGAGGCATTTGCTACCTCGTTGTTAAACAGAATCTTGCCAAATGGAGAAAGTGGAGCTTGACTGGTTAGTGTGGATTGCCAGTAGCAATGCTGTTTATTGCCTATCATGTAGTCTGTTAAACATCAATACTTTAAATCGACCTAAAATTTGTTGTTCTGGCGAATGTTCGAAATTTCAGGTATGGAAGAAGCTATACGATAAACTGCCATAACACGAAAACAACCAAGAACGCATTAAATGTTATAATCCATGACGATCTTTACAAAATCTAATTCAAAAGGAGGCTACAATTGATACACTTAGCAATGAACAGCTGAAACTCAAAAGTGGAAAGAAATTGTATGTAGAATTTTGGGCACTATTTTATTTTTTGTGAAAGAGGCCAAGCTTTCAAAGGCGAAAGTATATATCTTGGTGAACGAATCAATGGACATTTTTTGGGCATCTAAGATCTCATAAGCCATTATGATCCGATACTTAGAGATAATTTGGAGAAAGTTAGGATTTCACAACAGCAGCACAAACGTTTACAAGTTCACTATCTTTCCCCAGAGATTCAGAACGCGTTTATAGAAATTTGTGCAAAGCACGTAAGGGAAACTATATTAGATCAAGGCATGAAAGCCAAGTATTTTGCTATTATCGTTGATGCTATGCCACGTTGACTACGTTCATTTTGCGCTAACTCCATTTCAATTCGAAAGCGACAAATTTTACAATTCAAGAACGGTTTTTGGCTTTCGTGAATTGTAACCAAGAAACTGGTCAGGAAATCGCTGATTTAATTTGCCGTACTCTAGGTAAACATGAAATCCCATTAAAAGATTGTCGTGCGCAAGGGTACGATAACGGTGCCAATATAAAAGGAGCTGACAACCGCGCACTACGTCACATTCTCGACAAAAACTCGAATGCTGATTACTCGCCTTGTGCAACCCACAGTCTCAATTTATGTGGTGTTGATGCTGCAGAATGTTGTACGGCTGCAATTACTTTCTTCGGCGTTGTACAAAAATGTTTTACTATTTTCAGCAGCAGTCCACAACGATGGGACATCCTCAACAAAAAAAAAATGTACCCAGCTCTCTTCATAGTCTTTCAGACAAATGCCAAATTTTACTGCGCAAGCATACGGAGATGTTACCGGCATTCTCAAGAACATCAACAAGTTCGAATATATCTTGCTGTCCTCAATTTGGCTCAAAATACTGACTACCATTAATGAAAGAAACGTGGTCCTCCATGCTAGAGACGCCACCATAGATGTTGAGGTCCGACATCTAGATGCCTTTTTAGCTGATTTGAAGTTGATCAGGAACCAATGGGAAACAATTTTAAATGAATGCAAAACAGTTGCTATTCAACTGAACATCTCGCCAAAGACTCCGGACATTCGAAAGAGAAAACCCAAAAGGCGTTCTGAAGATAATTTAAATGAGATGATTACGGATGATTCAGAGTCTGATTTTAAAAACACTACATTCCTGGTGATCTTTGATTCTGTAATCACGGACATTATTAAGCGATTTCCAGCTATGAGAGATTTGAACGAGACATTTCCCTGTTTGTGGCAATTTGAATACATGGATGAAACTACGATTCGGGCGAGCGCAGCAAAATTGTTCGAAAAATACAAGTCGGACGTTTCTCAAAGCTTAGAATGCGAAATAATTCACTTGAAACACATTTACGAAGCAAATTTTGAAAAAGGTCTGTCACCATTGGAATAGCTAAATGCCATCTATGTTCAAAATCTGTATACAATTTTGCCCCACATTTGTGTTGTTTTACGTATCTTTTGCACTATACCTGGCACTGTAGCTAGTGCAGAACGTTCTTTCAGTGTCCTTGCAAGAATCAAAACTTATTTGATATCCGAACCTTCTATATTGAATAATTAAAATTAATAATCATCATTATATTTATCAGAAATGTACTATAATGTTACCAAATAACTAGGAAAGATTATTTAAAACAATACGTGTCTGTTAAAACAGAATTTTATTTCTACGTTACAATAAAACAGTCTAAATAGTAAATATTCTGTGTTAATTTTATTTTTCTTAGTCCAAAAATCATTTAGTTGACGTTGCAAAATTTTGTTTTGATGTAATCCACCAATAATGATTAATGACTGAGACGTCATTAATTCAAATTAATGAAATGTATTAGTGGATTTTTTATAGGGGGCCCGTAAATTGTTTAGTTCCGGGCCCGGATTTTCTCTACGGCCCTGTAGTCAACCAATTGGTTTTTGGTTCTTCTCCATATCCATAACCTAAAAATATTTGTATATTTTATTTATTTTTTGGATATGGTTTGACTGCGTTTTCTTCATTTTTATGAAAATTTTACGCTTTTTCGGTTGAGGCACCAATAACTGATGCTAATTGACACGGATAAATAAAAATATGGTTATGACTATGGCGTTATGACTATATCAACTTTGCCAGGCTCCTATTATATTTTAATATTATATTAGCTGTGTTTTTTTTACATCTATAGACGTTTACGCTTAAACTTTATATGGACTGCTAATCGTCAAACTTTAAATATACCTCTGAAATTGCCGCGCATAAAATTAGTACTACTAAATTTCAATCCGCTTTATACTCAGATCTAACTGAAATATGTGTCTATGTTTCACCTCTACACGAATTGTATGTATCATCTCTTAAAATGGTGCATGCCCACAATTCATCGCAGCTGATTCAGCCACCAGAGGCTTAATTCTCCGCTTTTTGGTACACCCTGTGCTAGCTAATCGTTTTTTTTTTACGCGCAAACGTAAACGATACGCGTGTAAAAAAACACGGCTATTTATAGCCAACACTTTAAAGTGTCAAAGAACTGTCAGATAGCCGAATAAACACGTTGAGCGAAAGAAATTTATGTTCAAAAATTTATTTATTTATTCATATTATAGTCTAGAGCCGTGTTTTTTAACACGCGTATATCCTTTTACGCTTAAACTTTATATGGACTGCTAAGCGACAGACTTTAAATACACCTCTGAAATTGCCGCGCATAAAATTAGTACTACTAAATTTCAATCCGCTTTATACTCAGATCTAACTGAAATATGTGTCTATGTTTCACTTCTACACGAATTGTATGTATTATCTCTTAAAATGGTGCATGCCCACAATTCATAGCAGCTGATTCAGCCACCAGAGGCTTAATTCTCCGCTTTTTGGTACACCCTGTGCTAGCTCATCGTTTTTTTTTACGCGCAAACGTAAACGTATACGCGTGTAAAAAAACACGGCTATTTATAGCCAACACTTTAAAGTGTCAAAGAACTGTCAGATAGCCGAATAAACACGTTGAGCGAAAGAAACTTATGTTCAATAATTTATTTATTTATTTATTTATTCATATTATAGTCTAGAGCCGTGTTTTTTAACACGCGTATATCCGTTTACGCTTAAACTTTATATGGACTGCTAAGCGACAGACTTTAAATACACCTCTGAAATTGCTGCGCATAAATTTTGTCCTACTATATTTCAATACGCATTATACTCAGATGTAACTGAAATATGTGTCTATGTTTCACCTCTACACGAATTGTATGTATCATCTCTTAAAAGGGTGCGTGCCCACAATTCATCGCAGCTGATTCAGCCATCAGAGGTTTAATTCTCCGCTTTTTGGTACACCCTGTGCTAGTTAATAGTTTTTTTTTACGCGCAAACGTAAACGTATACGCGTGTAAAAAAACACGGCTATTTATAGCCAACATTTTAAAGTGGCAAAGAACTGTCTGTTAGCCGAATAAACACGTTGAGCGAAAGAAACTTATGTTCAATAATTTATTTATTTATTTATTTATTCATATTATAGTCTAGAGCCGTGTTTTTTAACACGCGTATATCCGTTTACGCTTAAACTTTATATGGACTGCTAAGCGACAGACTTTAAATACACCTCTGAAATTGCTGCGCATAAATTTTGTCCTACTATATTTCAATATGCATTATACTCAGATGTAACTGAAATATGTATCTTTGTTTCACCCTCTACACTAATTCTATGTATTCTATGTGTGTCCACAATTCATCGCAACTGATTCAGCTATATGTTATACCCTATGGCCATCAGAGCGTTGTGTCTCCGCTTTTCGGTACACCCTGTGCTGTAGCTGTAGTTATTTAACCACTGCCGCTAGATGGGTCTCCTAAGCATTATCTAAGCGAGGATAGGCGTTTTTTTTCACGCGCAAACGAAACGTATATGCGTGTAAAAAAAAACACGGCTTAGGACAATCAGAACCTCCTTCCAGACTATTTACTAATATATCTTAACTAATAAATATATAATATTCAAATTATTTCATTCAATAGCAGCTTAAACCTAAATTTATTTAATGCAAAATCAATATATATAGAATACAGCAAATTAAACTCCCTCATTGCCCTAGCAATTGGAGAATTGGAAGCATAAGTCGTTCTAGATCTATCTAACCAGAAAAAATCGTTACATCGAAGGTTTCGCGATGGTACGTTGAACCGTATACGTGCTAAAAGACAGGGCGAGTCAACCGTCCCATTGATGATATTATATAAAAATGTCAATGAAAGCATGGATCTTCTACTCACTAAAGATTTAAGGTTAATTAAAAGACACCTACAACTGTATGTTGGAACAGGGTCGTGAAAACGCAAAGACCGTAGGGCAAATCGCATAAATATTTTTTTTGACGTAAAATAATAACCGTTGATTAGATTCAAAACACTCAACGATTTACCAACACTGGTGTTAACCGAAAGCGCCCATGACAATTTTTCGCTGCTAAAATTACCAATGAAATCAGTTTTTTTAACCTTAAAATCATTTAAATTGGTTGAGAATCTGTAATTTTTACAGAATTTTGTTGATTCAAGGCCAATAATTTATCTTCTGTTGAAACGACTAAGCAAATCCGTTCTCTTGACTAAAGTGATCCATTTTAAAGAATGCACGTTAATTCAAACACAAACCTGATACAAGTTTTTTGTTATCTCTATCATTATTTCTTTCGGTGCAGGTATTTCCATAAAAAATGCAGCTGAATATACTTCATTGCCCAGGCATGCAAATTATTGTCTTCGCTTTAAGTACGTACGATGATTATTTTCGATAATATAATAACAATAAGAGGAAAGTGACGTATTAAAGGCATTAAGAATATAATTATCTCCAAATAGTCTTTGAACGTCACACCGACTTCGCTTATTGATCTACGGAATTCCGTAATAGTGATTTACTTATAAGTACAGCAAGACCTGAGCGAACTTTGGCTTACTTGCATAATTTTGACATATTTATTTTTCCCCTCTCCGTTTTCTTCTATTTGCTTCTTGCTCTTCCAATCTCTTCCTTCCCCCTTACCCTTCCAATCTTTCACAACTTTTCAGCCTGTTCCTCTACATCACCTTGTATTAGAAAACTTCTAAAAACTTTACTTATAGACAAGAAAACTCTTTCTAAACATGGTCTTGCGTAATGTTAAACTTTTCAAATCAGATCATCCAAATATCAAAATAAAAACGTTTATTCAATTATCTCTCTAGTATCTTATGCAAAAAAAAGTTAACGAGCTAGCTTATAGTTGCATATCATTTTTAAAAAAAAACAAAATTTTAAAAGTAAACTACATCAATGGGCCTAAATTTTTATGATTTTGTTAAGCCCATTCGTTAACTAATCCTTTTGTTTTTAAGATGTTTCTAAGATAAGTCTCCTTTCAATATTTGTGTAGTACTTCTTAAGCAAAGCTTTTATTTTTTAGATCCTTATATACATAGCTCAACAACAAACCCATCATTATCGCCAATCCAAGCGCAAACATAATCACTGCGCATTAAGCTCAAGCCGAATTCCACTTTCTGCTTATCCACAAACTTACTATATTATTAGATCAAATAATTATATACAGCGTGTATTAGGGTGGGTGAAAAAATGGTGATTTTTATTTTTCTTAAATAAAAAATAGATGTGAGGCGCGATAACCTACGAAGAGCTTTTAGGCTGAGATTCTCTACCAATCTGCGTCGTGCCCACTTTAGTTTTTCCTACAATTTGGAGGGACGGGGCCTACAATTTTTTCTTAAATGAACCTCAGAAAAATTTGGTGCTGGCAACCCCTTTAATACTTTTAACTTATGGATTTTTTTTAATATGTGCCTTAACATTGATAGGAAGAACAATATATCTTCTCAGTTTTATTAAAAGCTTTTAGGAAAATTGTTATATTCTATCAATAAAAGGTTACTTATTAAGATCAGTATCACCATTTCTTAGATAGTTTAGGTTAGATTGGATTGGGCGGTCAACAAAAACCTCACATAGACGGAATTGTTCATAGTGTTACCAGAATTCCGTTGCAGAACCATGTTGCATATTGTGACGAATATTAGCAACATTAAGGGATACTATCATCTCTAAGCCAACACTAAGCAATGACTTGTAAGCACATCAATAAATCAATCATTATGTCTACCAAATGTCCATACAAGCAGCAGAGAGTAACGCATAAGCACATGCATATATCTAAGATACTCCCAAAGGTATGCAATAATTTGTGCAAGTATCACTCACATATACACGTACATGGGCTATTAGAGGAGCTATAAAATCGTGCATCTGTAGTTATATCTGAGTAATTTTATAGCTGATAACTAACTAGTAAGTTCTGGAAATAGAAGCGCCTAGAAATATGTCAACGAAGAAAGCGCACAGTATAAAAGCAGCAACAGTTAAGGCACGATAATAAGTTTGATTTAAGCAAGCTATCAGTTGCGAAGTATAAGTGTTATTGTGAAGTACTTTAATAAAGGCCATTTTTGCATTATTAAATATTGGAGTTATTTATTCAACAGTTTAGTGATTCGAACGTTAACAGAAGATTTGAAATAAGCGGAATTTCAGTAAATTCGTTACAATATACTTATATTATATCATTGAAGTCGGGTATTTTTTTTTTTAATGAATGGAAAATCACGTATATTCAAAGATTTCATTGGAATGGTAATAAAAATAATGTTTCTAACTATCGCCCAATTTCTAAACTTCCCGTTATATCAAAATTATTTGAGAAAATGATTATCGCTAAATTATCAAATTTGTATTAGAATTTAATTTGCCCATATCAGCATGGTTTCGGTCAAGGACGTTCCACTGTTTCCAATCTTACAGTATTTTCTAACTACAGCATTTCATCGTTCATTGATTGTTTACATGTTGACTGCACCCATACAGACTTTTGGTAGATTATCTCATCGAGTATTACTGGCTAAGTTGCAAAAGTGGTGGTTTCATTCCAAATTCTTACAATGGATTAGTTCATACTTGTCTAACAGGGTCAATTTTGTTGTTAATACTCAATGAGAGAGTTTGGGCGATTGGCCATCCTAGCATCATTTTGAATGCATGCAGTTCCACTCAGGCTTTCTTCGCACTCTCTACCACCTGGAGCCTCCACAACATCTTACTATCTAGCATAATTTCTGTTCTATATGTGACCCGGCCTATGAAAAGTGGCTTATGACTAAAAAAAAGAAAACTACAAAGAAACTGAAGAAATGCATTGTTTATCTTTAACATCGGTTTCTCGCAATTTATTTTTTGAGTCATAGGCCACCTTTTCATAGGCATATATTTCTTGTAGGATTACCCCTCCAAGCATAGGCTTAGTCCAATTAGGGACCTTATATTTCCCAGTAAGTATCTAATACTAGAACGGGTTTTCCGCTTTGGCGACCAACCCGACTTAAGATGCCAATGCACGCACATCCCGAAGCGTTTGATCCATCAGAGAAGTGATTGTTGGTAGACATTTGACGCTTTTGATATCTGAAACGTCAGCTGCATACGCCGTGAGTTTAGCTGGTCCTCTGTCCAACACCAAGGCAATTTATTTATGACCAGCGCCCACAGCATTTGTGATAATACTCTACCTGACTGCGTTCCTCTGTTTACAGATTTTGTGGCCTCGTATAGACTTTTTGCATATGCGTTGTAGTGACTCAATTTGTTAGGCCCGGATATACTTCAATCGCGGTAAGACTGTCGATGAGTGCTTGGTTAGAGACATCGTTGAAAGCCCTGGGAATCTCCAGAAAAAGCTCTTATCTTTTTTGGTTATAGAAGAATTTTAAGCACATATATCGTTGTAATATAAATTACCTACGTAACTTTTCTACTAAAAAATCAATCAGTGTTAAGTGCATTCTACACATATCTGTTAAAGCTCATAAGAAATAAGATCATGCCTTTTTTAGCCATTGAAGGGATATTGGAGTATTCCTGAGAAAGGTTTTTTAACAAATGTATGTCCTGCGCAGATATGACCATAGTACAACGAACAAAATCCCAAAGGCCTTGCTCGAAGGGCCATGCTATGCGAAAGAACAAAAACGATCCCGCCCCGTATTTAAAATAGTAGAAATGAAAGAGATTTACACGGTCAATCTGAAACATTAATTAGCACAGCTGTTCGTAAATAACACAACATATCATACACCTAAATCAATACGGAGCTAACTAAAAAATCTGAAATTTCAAAGTCGATGTACCGCCACCAATCAGCATTCAGTTTCGATTTTTCTGAACATTGCGGTTTTTCGAGTTGATCGCTTATCTAGGTGTGCGATATTAAGACCATCTCTGAAGGATTTCGAGATATATCGAAGAAAACAAAAGAAATATTTGATATGTTCTTTAATAACAGCTAGGTTCGAACCAGTATAATGAGGAACATTTTATAAAATTTTAAAAATTGTATTCAGAATTTGTAGAATTTTTTCGAGCACGCCGGTTTGTGAGCCCGATGTGCAAATTCTTATACGCTAGTAATCATAAAATCGGGCACTCGTTTAGGTCACAATTTTGCAAGGCTCTTTTTCGATGACCGAAAAGGCAAATATAATATCCACAAGTAAAGAAGGCTAAGTTCGGGTGTAACCGAACATTACATACTCAGTTGAGAGCTGTGGAGACAAAGTAAGGGAAATCACCATGTTGTAAAAGGAACCTAGGGTAACCCTGGAATGTGTTTGTATGACATGTGTATCAAATGGAAGGTATTAAAGAGTATTTTAAGAGGAAGTGGGCCATAGATCTATAGATGGACGCCATTTAGGGATATCGCCATAAAGGTGGACCAGGCCTCACTCGAGAATTTGTTTGTACGATATGGATATCAAATGAAATGTGTTAATGATAATTTTAAAAGGGAGTGGGCCTAAGTTCTATAGGTGGACGTCTTTTCGAGATATCGCCATAAAGGTGGACCAGGGGTGACTCTAGAATTTATTTTGTACGATATGGGTATGAAATAAAAGGTATTAATGAGTATTTTAAAAGAGCGTGGGCCTAAGTTCTATAGATGTACGCCTTTTCGAGATATCACCATAAATATGGACCAGGCGTGACTCTAGAATTTGTTTGTACTACTATATGGGTATCAAATGAAAGGTGTTAATGAGTATTTTAAAAGGGAGTGGGCCTAAGATCTATATGTGGACGCATTTCGGAATATCGTTATAAAAGTGGACCTGGGTTGACTATAGAATGCGTTTGTACAATATGGGTGTCAAACGAAAAGTGTAATAAGTGTTTTAAAAGGGAGTGGGCCTTTGTTCTATGGGTGGACGCCTTTTCGGGATATCGCCATAAGCGTGGATCAGGGGTGACTCTAGAATGCGTTTGTAAAATATGAGTGTCAAATTAAAGGTATTAATAAAGGTTTTAAAAGGGAGTGGCCCTTAGTTGTATATGTGAAGGCGTTTTCGAGATATCTACCAAAATGTGGACCAGGGTGATCCAGAACATCATCTGTCGGGTACCGCTAATTTATTTATATATGTAATACCACGTACAGTATTCCTTCCAAGATTCCAAGGGCTGTTGATTTGGCCCTGCAAAACTTTTTTATTTTCTTCTACTTAATATGGTAGGTGTCACACCCATTTTACCAAGTTTTTTTTTAAAGTTATATTTTGCGTCAATAGACCAATTAAATTACCATGTTTCATTCCTTTTTTTGTATTTGGTATATAATTATGGCATTTTTTTTATTTTTTGTAATTTTCGATATCGAAAAAGTGGGCGTGGTCATAATCGGAGTTCGGCCATTTTTTACACCAATACAAAGTGAGTTCAGATAAGTACGTGAACTGAGTTTAGTAAAGATATATCGATTTTTGCTCAAATTATCGTGTTAACGGCCGAGCGGAAGGACAGACGGTCGACTGTGTATAAAAACTGGAAGCGGCTTCAACCGATTTCGCCCTTTTTCACAGAAAACCGTTATCGTCCTAGGAGCTAAGCCTCTACCAAATTTCACAAGGATTGGTTAATTTTTGTTCGACTTATGGCATTAAAAGCATCCTAGACAAATTAAATGAAAAAGGGCGGAGCCACGCCCATTTTGAAATTTTATTTTATTTTTGTATTTTGTTGCACCATATCATTACTGGAGTTGAATGTTGGCATAATTTACTTATATGCTGTAAAGATATTAACTTTTCTTTTAAAATTTGAA